>NC_142395.1:9858882-10191382 GCF_059441095.1 Idiotropiscis lumnitzeri | reverse complement strand
AGAATTTACTACCAGCAAAAATAAAACATTACATTGTCCCCAAAAAAGCATTGCAGACACGGGGAGCCACAGTGGTCAGGATATGACTAGACATACCAACCTCATTCCAACATACAACAACGGGGAAAATAAAATCACAAATAGGAAAAAAAAACATAACCCAAAGCAAACTGGGACATATCCGGAAGGCGAAAAAAAAAAAAAAAAGTTGTGAAGCAGGAAGGCAATGGGCAGTGACTTCTCAAAAATGTACGTGTACAACTGACACTGAGATACTGACCGCTTCACTCTCACAGTAACTGTCCCAGTGCAGTCGGTGGGTTGTCTTTGTCATCTGGAAATGTTAAGGTAGAGTTGACAGGGCATGAGGTTAGAATTAGACAGCAGCATTCCATGATAACATAATCCATTGCAGACATGAACACGTACGACAGAAGGGTTACTAACAATAACGAACATGCAGTTAAAAAAACATGAGAAATGGTTGGACGTCACATACACGTACAGACTTTGACATACAGCACAAGCACATGAAATAAAAGGCTGTTGATCACTGGTTTAAAGCAACAGGAGTGTTTTTTTCCAAAGCCAACTATGAGTTTTTATGAGTTATTTCCTACATTTGTGTATCTTATCATTACCCAATAGCAAGATGTATGATGAAAAAAATTTGAAAAAACTATCTGGGCATTCAACGCTTCCATATGAAATGATACAACTGAGAAACTGAGATCGAAACACTACCGCGATGCTTAGAATTAAGGGACAAACGCAAATAGAGATTGGCAAGTGACAAATTTGCCCCCAACGTCATTTAAAATAAATTACAAATGAATTTGAATGTTTTGAATATTTTGCAGCCAAGTAGGTACAACCACTTGCCTCAACTGCTTCCAAGCATGATTAATAAATAATTCTGCAGATTCTAAATGATTAATCTACAGTGTGATTTAAGTCTATATAATTAGATCTCCATTTTGATTCCCCAATGTTGTGAGGCAAAGGCTGATGTACTTTGCAAGATTCTCGTAAACTTGATGTAATTATTGCTGTCACTGTCTATTTTGTCCAGACTTTCGGGACATGCTGCATTATCCCAATCGCCACTTGAAAACGTTGAATTGGTAAGACACTAATTAAGTGTACCATTCATACTCGCAGCCCCGTGAGGCTTATGACACTGTCGTCAACAACATCATAATGTTAACATCAGCTCAAAGCAGATACGTCTTAGTATAAGCCTAATGTAGTCTCCTTTACTTGCATTGTTCTATTGCACAGATGATTGGAAGGCAAAGCACATCTATATTTTTAAAATTCCAAATACGATCTTGAGCTTCAAGATCACAAGGACCAATTTTCTAATTATTATAATTCAAATTCTTGTCTAAGAAAAACTATGACCAAAAAAGCACTAGAAAACTCATAGTTTGCTTGGGAAACGCTTGCTGTAGTATTTTCACTTTAGGAAATTAGGAGTAATGCATAAAGGAAGGAAGGAAGATGCAAAACAGCCATTTTGTTCGCCTGACAATGTCAGGGCTCATTGAAAACACAGTTATGAATGTGGACAAACGAGTGCTAATCCCTAGCGTGTTTATGTCGACTGAAAACAGGTTGTCTTCACTTTGCCGTCATGAGGCGGTTGCGAAATCGGTTCAAGAGTGCGTATTTACACTTCACAGAAGAGACAGAGGGGGAACGAGCAGCATCCAAAAGACAGGAAGAACATGAAGAGAGTGCAAGAATGTGGTAGAATTTATGTATGCATGTGTGTTTGTGCGTGCAGTTCAGGGATGAGGAGGAATGAACGGAATTCCCTGCTCCTCTCAGCGTAGGCGTTAAGATTTCATAGGAGGGGAGGAAGTCGCTGGCTGTCAAAGCTCTGAGGTAGTGACATGTTTTACACAACATCCACATTCCATACGTGCGCCGTGTATGTGACTTGACAGTGCCTTTCTTTCATGCTCGCAGTATTTGCGATCTGTTGCGCTGATGAGGCGAAGCACAATTACCATTTGTTGCCATGTGTTTGTCAGTGGCAGCATAAAAGGCGTGTGGTGTGTGTATGAGTGTGAGCAACCATGTCAACGATGGTTCCAAGCGTGGATTATTATGCAAGTAAAACCCCAATTAATGACACACTGGAAAATAAACAAAACAATATATATAACAGGCGAATCGACGAGAACAAGTAGAGTCAATGTTTATTTGTTTGCGTGTGAATGCATGAGTGCTTTTTTCCCCCCATTTTCCACCGACACTATCACCACCAGACATACACAGCACAAGTAAACAAACTTAACTCTAAAAAAAGTGCAAAAACAAACAAATCACACATGGACAAAACTCAGTTTTTTTTTTTGGTCGACTGATTCAACAAAACCTCAACCTTCATTAGAATCCACACAAGCCACGGACCAAATTTGAGTTTCTACTGTTTAAAACAAAACGCTTTACTTTACAGGATGATAACAGTGAGTCCTACCTGACTAAGGTAATGGTATTCTTCAGGTTTCATGAGGTGAAAAGCAGTCCTTTCTTCTTCACTCGCTCCTGCCAGCAGGTAGTAAAACACATGGTAGTTTCTAGAGAACACAAGAGAGTAACGTTATTTATGCACAAAATATTCGTTGAACGCAAAAACCAGGGATGATATTTCCATCTACGGCAAAGGTCATATTTATGTTCCTTTTCAACATGTTTAGTAATATCCAAAACAGAAAAAACATTTCAAAGATAGTGTGGAGAAAAAAAGACTTATTTACATCACATCAAGTCGAGATTGGCTGTGACGTAAAAAAAAACAGTTTTTTCTGCAAACAAGTATCAGCGCGTTAATGATCACACAACTCTACTTCTGCAACAAATGTAGATTATAATATGATAGGAATTCAGTCAGCATTCTTCACATCAAGATTAAAATCAACACAGCGTGAAAGCCGAAAAGAAACTGCATGGGCATTTATTGAAGACAATTCAGCACACCAGTAGAATGACTCGGGCACTCAAGGCACTACTATTCCAATTCCCAAGAGCTGCCGCATCGCTCAGTGTGCTCCACTGAACACTCTCGCAGTGCGCGGGGTTCTGTTACAAGATTTCACGAATGGCCGAATCTCGGCCACTAGTTCTGCAGCAATTTAAATCACAGTGGCACGATGTGCTGACGTCGCAAATATACTATACGAAATGTACTAGTGGAAAAGCGTTACAAGCAAGACACAGGCTATGTTGTCTTGCTCTCTTTGTTCTGTTAGTGCGGTGAATTGTCTACCTAGTAAGAACAATGTACCATACATGGACCTCAAGATGAATACCAGGGATACTAAATAAATGCGCAATTGTTTTCAATAACAGCCACCACAAGGGATGAAAAAGTCAAAATAATAACAATGAGCATTGAAACTGTTACTGTTTGTATTTATACCAATGCGAAGAGAACAATAAAAAACATAGTGAAAAGAAAATGTTAATGTTGGTTATTGGTTTACAGCTATGGCATTTATTCGGTCTAACCATAAAGCAAAGTAAAATTATTGACTATGTTCACGACTTGTTAACTAAAAGTTTGTGCCAATGGTTTAGCACACGACCAACAGGATGTTCAATTGCCCAATGACATTCACTCGTTACAGAAAATAGAAAGCAAGTTTTTCTATCATTCAGTAAGATATTATTCGTGAGCATGTGACATCATCGAGCAGCGGCAGCAAAGGTTAGAGGTCATAAGCTGTGTGCGGAGGCTGCACAACCTCGGTCCTCCTCGAAAGAACACGTGCATACATTTTATGGGTCCAGAGTCAGCAATCCATCTCATTAAGGGGCGGCTAACGTGGGGCCCACAATGAGCCCCCATGGAGAGGTTAACCCTCACTAAAACCTCCAGTCAGCAGGCCACCACATTAGTGTCAAGCTTTGCTTTGAACTGAATTTGCTCAATGAATCACACACTGGCCCACACAACAAAGACCTTCAGACAGGAACACCTTTTGCCAAATTTAAAGCCAACATTTGTCAATTAAGACAAAAACAGGGTGATATTTTATGCCCAATTTGGTTCGGTGACATAAGAGGTGTCACGTAACACGTAAAAGTGCTGAAAATAGAACCGTTGGATTTTTAAGGTGCACCACAAACTTGAAAAGCTGGAAAAAATATATATATTTTTTCAAACTTTAGACTAAGAGAGGAAGTGTGAAGAACTCAGAAGTTTAGCAACAGGTTTAGCACTTGGGCTAATTATCAAATTATCTCTATTTTCATTCAATAGCAGTTGTGTGGTTGCATACGTGGGAAAAAAGTATTTGCAAGCAACTTATTAAGTATGAAAGTACTTTCTTCTGTCATCAAAAACTAGAGCTGTGTTATATAGCGATAAAATAATACACACACAATATTGGCCATTTTATATCACGCTAACAATAAACCACGGCATAGTTTCAGTTATTCGATAAAAACGTTATACAACACACTATGAGTGTTTAACTTTCTCATTTTATTTTGAAGTGACATTAAACAGACCTGTTGCTGCTATAAAAAATATCATATGTAAGCAGCACAGTAGTCTACAATTTTTTGCACAAATGTAGATCAATCAATCTAAATAAGAAGCATAAAAAACAGAAGTGTCAGAAAAACGCGTTATTAATGGGACTAATCCAACCCCCTTTTAACGCAGTGAATTTTTTTAACGAGCAATTATGACTCATCTTGTAATCTCTTTATAGAACTAAAAGCATCATGGCAGTGGTAAAAATTACGCAAATTCAATTCTGAACGGCAAGTTTTTTTTTTTTTTTTAAAGTTACCTAATGGTGTGCGTCATTGATCAGAGCAACGTCATTTGCTTGTATTGCCATCGTGCACTGAACTACCATCGCAGCACGTTCAGTTTAAAATACCATTTGATGGCCAAGCACACCGCTGATGCAAATTCTCCAGCACCCTTGTCAAACCCAGGCATCCATGGATAATTTGCGACAGAAACCGATGGATGGATCAACTAAAAAGAGCCTCGCCGAAGCCATAGCTAAGTGGGTGCCCACTGTGCGTTAGCATCGTGGAGGACGAAGGTCTGGCTGAAATACTTTGCATTGCGTCCAACGACTGCACTTACGAATTGTCCTCGAGATACACCATTGCAACCCGCATTTAAGACTTGCAGGAAGCGGTTATGCTCATCGGTGATTACTGGACTTCTCTCAGTAACCACAAATACCTCGGTGTGACAGCCCATTATTTAGTTTTTTGAATTTAAAAAAATAAAGGGTTTGCATAAACCCCCCCCCCAAAAAAATGAATGCACATATATTAAAGGTATTGCACTTCAATAAAATATTGGGACAAAAAAATATATATATCGGGATTTTTTTTTACAATGAATAAAATGTGCGATTAATCATGATTAAATATTTTAATCACTTGACAGCACTAATAAAAAATAATGTTACTTACAGAAAGTCAAAATCAAAACTCAGGACAGTCATGTGAATGCAAACCACATAAGTAATGGAATTCAATATACCAAAGCAGCAATCAATCGTGTCACCTTTTGCTACCAAATCAGCCGCCATGGAACGTGATTACTGACTTAGGAGCCAGACAACAAGTTGTTTGGCCGCAGTACTAGTCACTCAGCCAAGGCAAGTTGCTAGCGTAAGTAGCACTGATTTTGACCTGCCGACTACCCACGTCTTGCCAAAGTTTTCAATTGACTATTCTTTATGTTTCCATGAAGAACAAAATGAAAAACTGCTATGGCAGCCTTGTGTAGATTGGAGGAGTACCGCATTCACCCACCTCATCATTTATTTTCAATGACTATTAGATTGAATTTTGCACAGTAGGTTTGTTATGTATGGTGAATATATATTATGAGTCACTTTGCTGTGTTGTAGTTCAGTCGTGGCAGAAGTGACACAAAACATTTAGTTTTATCTTCCAGCTCTATCAAAAACTGTGAAAAACCACTCAGTTGTTTTGTGGTGACTTCACATTTCAACACACATTACACAATGAGCACCCAAAACACCACTGGAACTTCCTGTGACACATATCCGTATGATTTAAGATTGGCGATCTGCCCTGCTAAGAAGCGCTTACCGCTCATTGTGCTCCTGATAGACCAGCCTTGACTTCTCCAAGAGGTACTTCTCCACATAAGCTCTGGAAAAGAAATAAATACTCAGTGTACGGTATTTATTTCATAATTATCATCATCATCATCATCATCTCATGCAAAATGCACAGTCCATTTTTTTCTGGTTCCTTACCCTCTTACAGTTCCGCTCTCGTGGTAGTTGACCTGGATGAATTTGCCAAAGCGGCTCGAGTTGTTATTGTGGGCTGTCTTCGCATTGCCAAAAGCCTGTAGAGAAAACAGAGGGAGACATGGTGGTCAGAGCGGTACCCACGTAACACAAATATAGGGGCTGTCACAGGACAAGTAGGGAAAGAGACGACGCGTATTATCTGATACACTCAATTAAGTGGCAGAGGTCAAGGGACATGTTTGAAGCAGAATGGATGTGTGAAGAACTCATTTGCAGGTCAAGCATACATGGAGCGTTGAATTGGTGCCAAACATTGTTGAAATGCTGTCAGTCAGGATGGCGCAGAGCAGGCTTTTCCTCTTTCAGAGTTTCAAATGCTGTCAGTCGGAGACAGATTAATAACATGGTTTTAGGGTCCAAATCAGAGAAAAACAAATTGGCAGTATAAGCTTGGCCTTGCACCACCAATTGATTAATGGGGTCTGTGAGGCCATGTGGAACATGTAGTGGTTGTGCTGTTCTAAGATGCAAGAGTATTTCCTTTTACCACTCTTAATGTTGTATGGCGGCCTGCAAGGGAAGCACTTTTTCGCCCTCGATAAAGCCTGCCGTTATTTGTAGCTTTGCCACGAGAAAACAAATTCTTCAGTGAATCACTAAGAGCTGCTCTCTGTCTGCAGAATAAGAAGACACCACTCCCTGACCCAACCCTTTACCAGTGACATGACCATGCAGTCTACCATGCAAACAAACTCAAAGATCAGAGTAACAGCATGTGAAGTTCCTATCAGCTAATTAAAAAGCATCCAAAGTGTCTCCACACAAGTAAAACAAAACCTCCCCAAGTTAACTGGGAATGACTTCGAAAACAACCTTGTGGAAAGATTTAGCGGGGGCTGGTTGGCTTCCAATTTTGGTGCAAAGCAAAATAATAGCACTAAATTTGGTGTTAAATAAGTCAAGCTAACCTCGATATGGGTTGTTTTGTCTTCAAAATGTAAGCATTAAAGAATAGTAATAGCAGAAGTAGTGCAAGAGAAAACAATTCTCACTTTACTCCATTCATTTAAGCAAGAATCAGAACGTGTGTGTGTGTGGATGAAAACAGCTGCATCTGATGCAATCGTGTGACATTGTACAAGTACACAACCGTACATTCGGCCAGTGTACAGTATTCAACCAATGAGAGTGACTAATGGCGCTGTGCTTTGGGTTGGCATTTTCCAGAAACAAGCATCTTACAATCCTCTCTCTGTGTCTACTTTCGGAATCTTTTGTATTCTTCCTATTGTTGCACAATGACGGCTCTCAATAGACTTCAAGTATGGCTCGCCACGCCCTGGTACAAAAACAAATAAAGCAGGAGTAAAGGATTGTTTGCTGCTGTTGTTTGTAACACCACTGCAGCAGAAAAAGTTGGAAAGGCGAGGTCATTTTCAACTTTTGATAATGAGATTGAAAAAAATGTGCAGTAATAGTGCTGAACTAGTTTGCCTGGGAAAAAAAATCTTAGCAGCAGCAGGCATTGATAGAATTTTTTTGGCGGGGAAGCTCAACCTTTCCATTCAAAGGGGACCAGAAGAATTTGGAGACATTGGCCTCTCTGCTAGTTTCACATCCTGGCTTGCAAACACAGGATAACCGACTGCCACAGACTTGTCCCGAATGAACCTTCGCAGAAATCACTGGAATCGGAAGGCAAGGCGGCAGAATTCATCCAAAGCTGTCATAATAAATAGAATTGCGCACACACTCCATCACTTCCCTTTAAATAAATGGTCTAATAAAGGAGGAGTGGGTATTGTGCTCCCTTTCTGGCTGGTTTAGGAACTGGAGGTCAGACAAGGATAGACTACAATTAGTCAGCATCCTCATGTTAGGTCCAGCCAATAAAAATATGCAATACTCTCAGCATACACTCAGCAAACGGGTCAACATTAGTTAGTTTATTTTTGTTGCTAGCTACATTTATGTTGTACCTGCATTGAGTAATAGACAGTAATTTTTCAGTATATTTTGGGGCAACCGTGGCCAAGATTGTCACCTGCCATTGAAGGGAACAAGCAGAACAATGTAGGCAAGAAAAAACAAAAACATCAGCTTGACAGAGGTTGAGAGGACTCTGCAACAGACCATCCATCCATCCCCTGGACCCACGACTGTGGTGCACGGCCCCGCCCTTTGAATTAGTATTAGACTGTTCAATTTGCAAGAAACTATAAAAAGAAAGAAACAGTCTACCTCAGAATCAAAAAGGCACTCACATCCTTTTGTATGATGAGTCCCTTTTTTTCACAATCCCTAAAAGTTTTAATGTCATGTATGTAGATGCCATCCTCAAAATACCACAAGGATCAAGAACTAGATAGCACACTTAACACCTATTTTAGGTGTGCGTATTTAGTACCTCTCTTTTCTCTGGCCGCATAATCTCATTTTGAGGGGGAAGCCCTTTCTCATGCGAATGAGCCAGCCGTTGCAAGCACACGCAAAGCTTCTATTTTCAGCACCAATTCATGACCACGCAGCCAAATTACACTTTGTCAATTAGTGTGCATGACACAGCAGAGATATCCCCAAACACAAACACTGCGTCTGAAACTTCACTGAACAATCAAGTAAAGTGGAAGCTCGAAGTACGAATGCACCTTTTCACATACAATTTGTTATGCACAAAAACTTTGTAGAAAAATGACCTCTATTTACGGGGTATTTTTTTATATACAAACGGTCTTGGCATAGAACGAGCAGACGGGCCTATGCTGTGTTTCTTCGCGCGCTACCAAACCATCAAACGCAATGTGCATACCACATTGCTGCAAATTTAAAAAGCATCCCTCTGCAGCTTAAGGCAGAAACCGAAAAATACTGCATATGTTGGCAGAGGTTCCGCCTCAGCATCCTTGATCATCCAATCACAAATTAAATAGCAGTTGAATGACGTGTAGCCTCCGAAAAACCTTTTGTTTTCGTTCCAGGATGTATGGGGTTTAATAAAATAACATCTCGCTAATTAAGACAACAAACGGTCAATGTTGGTGTAATCACATCATAGAGGCATCCCGCATGTTCCACCGACATACAATACATCCAATCACAGATGCTACAAGCGGCTGGGTTGAATGAGGCGGAAGCAGGTCCCGTGTCGATAGACACGTTGAACCTTTGCCATACACGTAAATAAAAGCACTAAAAAGTCAGAATGGCTCCTAAAAAACGGGAACTGGTAGAAGGCGTGTTCTTGGAAGCGCTCGTCATAAATAAACAGAAAGATTTGTGCTCTTCCTCTCACGTAGCCTTGTTACAAAACCCATGTGCTGTTGTGATTTTTATTGCACTTGCTGGTGATCACATGACAAGAAATTTAAAAATATATATATATATTAAAAAAATATTTAAAAATAATTGTCATGCCAAAATCAATAAATAAGAAATGAAAGCGGCATAAGCAACACTTGAATCAGATTTTCTCCATGTTATTAAAAAAAGATAACTATTTTTCAATTAGGAGCAATGGACCCAATTTTCCCTTCCTCTGGTGAAGTTAATGAGCAATAAAAAGTTATGGATATTTAAGTGTTTTATATTTTGCAATGATTTGCTTTCACTTATTTCTATATAGTAATATATACATTTTTAATCACACACACTGGTTAAAAAAGTAAGTATAGCTTAATAAGGTGGTTAGAATGGTTAATTTCATTTCCATTCATTTCAATGGGAAATATTACCATGGTCTATGAATGTTTCAAATTAAAAACGGGCTCACAAAACCAATTACGTTCATAACCTGAGGTTCCACTGTATGTACTTTCTGGCTTTGTCATTGTGCAATCTAGCCATTGCTTTGGAGTGGTTCTGGAGCTTCCCTCAGCCTAGCTGCAGAGTTATGGGCACACAAACTAGGTGTAGAGGTGATTGTTATACAAGGCCCAAAAATATAAAGGTAATAATAAATAATGCATCCTAGATTTCAATTTCCGAAAATATTCCTGTCGAAAGGCTTTAATAATCGCACAGAACAAAATAACAATTTCAATGTAAAATGTAATCATTATCCCACAGGGATCTAATTTTGGAATCCTGCTCAAAATGAAAGTGGAAACTCAGAAAAGAGACTGATCCAATTTCAGAGGAAATTTCCCAGGACAAGTCAGAATGAGGTTCAGTAGTGTGAGGCCTCCTCGTGCCTGTATAACCTCCCTGGAGCGCCTCGACATGCTTCTGACGAGACGGCAAATTGTCTCCTGAGGGATCCCCTGCAAGAAGCTGGATGAAAACATCAGTCGGCAACTAGGCAGTCTTTGGTGCACCATGGTGTTGATGTATGAATGAGACATGATATCCCACATATGCTCACTGGATACGGGTTATGTCAGTCCAAAGCATCAACCCCTTCATCATGCAGGAACTGTCGACACACTTCAACCACACGAGGCCTTGCATTGTCATGCATCAGAAGCAACCCAGGGCCCACTGCAACAGCATATGGTCTCACTAACACATCTGAGGAGCTCACTCGGTGCTTAATGGCAACCAAGCAAAATTTTCTTTATACGTTCTTGTCGAACGTGGCATTCAGTTTCATATTGCGTTTGTGAAATATGATTTAAGCAGCAAAATCGAACCATTTTTATCCATCTCAGCTACTGACTGAAAATGACTCATAATGCTCAGGGCCAAGGTAAAGTTTTCTAAAGCTGAACCATGATTGGTCATTAGCTGAGCTTGAAGCAACTGTGATGTCATTTTTAGTTGACAGAAGTGACAAAATGGCCACCCCCTGAGATGGCTAAAAACGGGTGGATTTTGTTGCTTCACACATATTCCACAAATGCAATATTAATCAGAAAGGCATGTTTTAACTAGTGAAGGCACATAGAACAATTTATTGCAACATTTTTTGTGGAGTTGACTTTCCCTTTAGTGACTGGCCCTCCGAGCCCTCTTCACCACACCATGTGGTTATCTGTATTTTATAAATGTTGGGTGTATGTAGCGCATACTAGGGTAGGGTAGGTTATTCACTGACATGAATAATGTGAGTATGTGTTACTTGATAACAGAATATCAGATAATATGACCTTATTTTTCTTTCCCTCTGCGAAGGCTGAAGCTGTTTACACAGACACAATTTCACCACTTCATACACTCCACTACTGTAGGGCAACAACATTTTTCCTGGCTTTGGGGCACAGAGTGAGCCAAAGGCAGACCAATGTCAGACTTGAGATGGAGCCAAAGTATTGTGGGTGTAATGTGACTGCCAGCAAAATCAGGCAAAGCCATTTGCCAAGAGATTTGATTAGCATTTTAGGAAATGTTTCACACTGTGATCACTGCCTAAAAAGTCTTTTATAGTAGGACTCTTTTCTTAATGTTCCTGGTATTGGCAAAGATTTACTATATTAAGATATTGTGTTCTGGCTAGGATCCGATAGTCAGGAAACAGCTATGATTTATGGAAATGTAGACAGAGAGGACACTCAGTACGCATTTGAACAAAATGGAGGCATAAATACAGAGGATATAAAAAGTCGACTCTCCTCCTTTCAATATTTTTGTGATATGAAAAAAATTAAAAGAAAAATCATTTCAAAAATGTTTGTTAACTAGCAACTCAATTGAAAATAAAATCTTTTCGAGTCAGGATTTAAAAATTAACAACTGAGATAAAGTGGATTAAAAACTAGGAACGTAGCTGTGTTCAGAATTAACTAATCAAATCAAATCAAATCAAAACAAATGGGTGTCAACCAACACCTGACACCATTTAAAGGGCCTCTGATTAACCCCAATGTAGAAAAAAATCAGCAATTCTAATTGGCTTTTTATGACATTTCTTGCTTTCTAGCATAAGCATGTAGATTATGAGCTAACACTGACTGCCATTTTCCAATGTTCATAATTCCGTCCATCATGACGAGAGCCGAGTTCAAGTTCAAGCCCCAAAACATGATGCTGCCCATATTTTACTTTCAGAAGGGTTGTGATCTTTTGGTGTTGAGAAGCATGGTTTTTGCTCCATACGGGATTTTTAGAATTGTGGTTGAAAAGGTCAATCTTGGTGAATAAAGTGCCTGATTTAACACACAGAAGCCTTATCCATCCTTCCCAGTCATTGATTCCCAGTTGATAACAGTCATTTCAATGCTATAAATTGTTCAGATGTCATGTGACTGTATGGTCCTAAATGGAACAGAGAGATACTTTGTCTACATTTCTAATTGACCTCAGTCAGATGAGCCACCAGAGAAAAAAATGCTTTCTTCTGATTGACTCACCATTCTTTGCCTGACAGGGTGCCTGGTGTGACTCACTGCAAATGTGACTTTAGAGATTGTCCTCGGGACAGTCGGCCTGGCCCTGGCCCTGGCCTTGAGGGTGTCAGCATGATGGTCACGTGGCCCAAAATAGATCAAGTTTATGACAAAGTATGTGTGGATAGCTTTGTCCTAAGGGGAGGAAATGCACTATACCTGAGTCTTTGTGTCATCTACTCAGCAAAACAGGAAGGAGCGATTAGTTTTAATTATATGTAATTGACTGTAATGCAGCAGTGCATTGCAATGAGTATGAATAGCTAAACGGAATCACAAAACAGTTTTGAAAGGGAATATCCTGATAATGACGTTCAACCACAAAGTGACAGAAAATGTCATTCATTCTTTTCTATTTTTTTTTTCAGGAAACCACTGTTTGGTGAGAGTCGTCATTGAGATGAAACAGTCAGGCTTTTCAGCAATAACACAAAAGAAATGCGGCCTTACATCATTTCCAGGAAAGTCATCACCACACAACCCATGGAGCAGATGTGATGGTCCAGTGAATTAAGTCGTATAGCGGTCAACATCACCAGGTTGTGACACTAAGTGACTTGCCAGAGACACATTGCTTCTTTGTTAGACTTATACCAGGGGCACAAAGAGATAACTGGTATTTTGATGGACCCGAAATATTAGATTTTGAAAAAGTGAGAAATTAGCGGTGATCTGCGAAGTGACAATCAAAAAACATATTGATAATGTTATGTTCACAGCCCCAGTGCTACTCTTGGCCCCAATGGCGTCAGCGCCTTGGGAGGACGGGCTGTGAAGTCAGCAACTTTTAAATCTCTGAGGTTTTAATAACATACACCCACACTGTGCAAGCTAGCGTCCTTTACGTACATTGGGTTAGGTCTGTTGCTACGAACCTAGTAGCTGAGGTTTCACTCTTGGCATGACCACATAATTGATATACGCACAATGCAAGTG
The DNA here is from genome assembly GCF_059441095.1 of Idiotropiscis lumnitzeri. Taxonomy (NCBI): domain Eukaryota; kingdom Metazoa; phylum Chordata; class Actinopteri; order Syngnathiformes; family Syngnathidae; genus Idiotropiscis; species Idiotropiscis lumnitzeri. Next base: position 10,177,851 of record NC_142395.1, on the reverse strand, counting down.
TTTCACTCACATTAAATTTGGGTTATTTGGGGTTTCAGTGGTTCTGAAGACTGGAGTGGGGCTGCAGGATGGTCATTTCTTTATATTTAGTATTTTTTCATATTAATATTTATTTAAAATTATTTTAAAAAACAAATCAAAAAAAGGAAATTACTTGTAATATTTTTGTTTTGGTGTTTTTCTAAACCAAAAAAAGTACAGAAGAATACCGTTCGGAGTAGTACTAACAATTCGAGCTGGACGATATTGGAAAAACATGCAATATGCATGTTGGTGATATCAATATTGTTGTGGTATTTAAAATGCGACTAAGCAGATGACTTTTATTTTCAAATGAAAGGAGTAATTTTTTTTCATGCGGCAAAATAAGAAAGTTCAGCGTGTGATGCGCATTTAAGATTTAAGTCTGACTGGTCAAATTAATATAAAAGCATCCAATTATATAATTCCATAAGAAGTCTTTGCCATAAGCATATGGCAAAGTATCGCAATAATGATATTTTTTCGAAATACTGTGCAGCTCTGGTCATAATAAAACGGCCACCGCTAAGTGAGACACTCATAAAAGTAAAAAAAAAAAAGCATTGTTTCTGATTTAAATAAATATATATTAATTTCATCCTATTAAAATGTTTCATTTTAGAGATGAACATTTTCATTCAATCTTTAGAGCTAATGTAATTTTTCTGTGGTATGTTAAGTGAAAAAACATCATTACTTCTATATGTTGTAAGATTTTATGTCTTGACTTCCGATTTGATTGCACCAAGTAATGACTTAACGCGACTTGTTTAAAATTTGGTTGCAATTGGAGTTGAATTGCCTGCTTTTTTTTCCACAGTAAATTGGCACTTGCTTGAGACTTCAAGGTTACAGTTTGAGATTTACTTGTGACTTGTTCGTATGCGACTACTCCCACTTCTGGTGAGTAAGCATACACTGACGTAACGTGATTGATTTCACACATTCTCTCATTCACAGTGTCATTTCTCACATCTCACACTGACTTCTTTGTTCTTTAGCTGCCACCTTATTATTCCCCAATGTCATGTGACAATAGTTAAGAAAAAAATAGTCAAATGAACTTTTGACCTTGTGTTACATAAAAGTGTTTGGTTCCTCAAGTGTGAAAGAAGGCTAAATGAGAGGAAAGCGAAAATCGCTAAGCTAATTTACCCGAACCTGGAGAAGTTCAAAGCACGCTGGAACAAACAGGAGCTGAGGGAATCAAACAAGATCAAGCACCGAAGCATCGAGTTTCAGTATCTACTTTAGTGGGATATTCGGAGCTAAACAATGGTGCAGTGTTCAACTGGTGTAATGAGAGGAGGTAAACTAGGCTGGAAAATAACATACATTTTGTCATGAGACATTTGTCCCGTTTGTTTGTGATAGCAATTGTGGCTAATTTACATACTCGTATGAGGAAAATGTAAGATAACAAAGAAAAACACACAAAAATGAAAACAAATAAATGAGTTTAAATTAAAAGGGGGGTGGAAATGTTTACAGTTGGCTAGACTTTCCATAGAGCGGATCAGTAATGTGTGATCGGCAGTAATGTCTTAATTCCGATTAATGATTTAAGAAATTATTGTGCCGACGTTTCCCCGCATATTGGTGGTGTTGGCCGAATCCTACCTACCAAAATAATCACTTTTCAGGACGCCCCAAAAGTTATTTGTTTGTTCAACTGTAAACGTGACATCGTCAAAGCCATTTTCAACACTTTAGATTGGTCACGAGTTTGTAAACTCTACACGTGGAATGACCAATAGTATAGATTAGTGAAAAAAAGGAAATAAGCAAATTTTGACAAGGTTTCGGCCTGACGCGAGCGATATGCATTGATCTGTGGTGGCACACTACAAATGAGTTTTGGTTGCCACTAATTGATTTTGGCGCTACCTGACTATATTACTGTTTCCAAGGCATTTCAAGTCCTCATCCCATGTTGACTTCATTTTTTTAGAAAAGTCCCCAAAGATGGTGGCCACTTGTTAAAGTGTTTTAGATGGGAATGCCATAACTCACTTCACCCTTGCATGACTCATCACAATGGAAAAACAAAAACGTGGTCACTTTGGACTACATTTGATAAAATAAACGATGGTTGCTATTTCTACCAAGAAGGGGCTACTCCTTTTGTTAAAATGTGCTAAAGCTAAGTATACTGCATAATATATACAGTGATGCTTATTTGGGAGCGCGGTACAGCATTAAGAGGTGATCCAGAAGCAGACAGAAGCTTCAGTTTGTAACTCATCTTCTCGTAACCATCCTCGTTAGTCTGGTATTGGATGTTTTGAGGTTTTAAGCAACTTATATGAGAGTAGTTGTTGTTGTTTGACAGTCAGGAAATGCCGCCATTCCTTCCACTCAGCCCACAGGCTTGGCTCAGTGTGGGTCACTCCACGGACAAAAGCTGATTGTTGACTCAAATATCGCACTGGCCACTACACCCACTTCAATGAAACTCCAAACAAATCTCCATGGAATTTGATTTCAACATGATACATATAAAACGGCTCAACCTATCACCATCTTCAACATAGGTTCCTTAAGATTCTGCTTCACCATCCAAAATTGTAACCCAAGGCAATGTAATGGTTGGCTAAATACACTACGCACATCAGTTCAAGGGGTTTCCATGTTTCCAATTCTGAATGTGCACAAAGTACACAGTAATAACTGATCATCATAATAGTTTTGGTCACAATCGTCGTGATGCAAAATGTTTATATCTTAGACGCACTGCTTGGAAGACACACGGCTTAGCCACGTCTCACGGTTAAATGCAACACTGATGTCATATTTTTGGAAAGTGAACAAGCGGGCCTGAGTGAACACGCGACTTGACTAGAGGGCACAGTATGACAGTTATAACCGATGATGAGGAGAGATTTATGAAATATCACATAAAAAGCATGGCACTGAAATAGCTTTTTTTCCGAGCAGTTGAAATTTATTTTTTGACATGGCCAGTTGACCTCATGTGACACCACAGAAGAAACAATTTCAAATGAGGTTCTCATTTGGTACACACTCACACAGTACATCTACACACACACATAAATTCACATGTATTAACTGCACATTTTTCAATTTTGGAGATGTTCAATAAGGATTATTTTAATAATCACTTACTCTGTAAGTAAGTTCCCATTAATTGTTGAATCACATGAGCGAGGTAATCAAAACAAAAATTATGAAAAAAAAAATGCAAATTAATCTTGCCAACTCGTGAGCACGATGGTCTCACAGTGCAGAGGTCGTGGGTTCGATTCCTGCTCCGGCCTTTCTGTGTGGAGTTTGCATGTTTTCTCTGGGTACTCCAGTTTCCTCACACATTCCAAAAACATGCATGGCAGGTTGATTGGACATTCTGAATTGCCCCTAGGTATGAGTGTGAGCGCGGATGGTTGTTCGCCTCTGTGTGCCCTGCGATTGGCTGGCAACCAATTCAGGGTGCACCACGCCTACTGCCCGAAGATAGCTGGGATAGGCTCCAGTACGACCGCGACCCTTATGAGGAGAAGCGGCGCAGATAATAGGTGGATAAAGATAGCAGTTTCACGGGCAATTGTCAGAAGCCGCTATCCCAAGAAATCTCCCCGCGCGTATATAGCGCAAATTGGGCCTTTGATGAAGTTTTGGTCAGATGCGTACGGATGGGTGTTCATACTGGTAGACACATTGCATACATAAAAGATTCATATCTACATGTGAAAGAGACTCAGGTCGGATTTGAAGAGAAGATTTATATCCACATGTGAAAGAGAGTCGGATTTGAAGAAGAAGAAAAAAATCGGAATTGTACTGTTCACAGGGGAAATAAAATGTGAATTGAGCTGCAGTGTGAATATAGCATTAAGGTGAGTGCATGCAACATATGCCGATTATGTACTGTTCAACAGAAATCTGATGATCACGATTGCTGGCCGATCGATTGGAACACCACAATTTTTTTATTTTAACATTAATATCCTCTCTTAATTAGGGATGTGCGGAGCTGATTTCAGGTAGAAGGTAAACTCCTACTGACTACCTGATTATTGTACAGAATAATCAATAGGATAAGACAATCTAAGACATGCCTAATTAAATGCAAAATGATAACCTTTGAGAGGTTGAAAGCAGATCCATCAAATCTAGTCATAAACAACTAATTTGTTGTTCCACATTGTATGAAGTTGAAGAGGCAACAGAACTTCCTTCAACAGCATTGGATCTAACAAAGACTATCGACTTTGTAATTGTAAACTTGTTAAATCCGTATCCTCTTTGTTTAAATCTTTACTGAAAGTTGGAATAACATCAGGTCAAAGCAAATGGGATAGATTACTTCAGCGGGACTCTGTACTTGACGTTCAGATTAGCAACAAGTGAAAGAAACACAACATTTGTGTGATGCAAGCATCAAGAAAACTTATCGTTTCATTTATCTCTGCATGAATGGTGAAGAAGGTTTGAATGACCCTGCATGTACACATAAATGTATTTGACAAGCGCTAAGCAAACATGCACAGCCATTAGGAAAACAGCCTTATCTTTTAGAGCAAACACTAAACTGACTGCTGCTGCTTGGAGCTCGTGCCAGTATGTTTTTATTTATTTGTATTTCTCAGTGCCAGCGAGTACCCCCGGCTTGAGATTTGTTGTCTCAAATCCTTTTACATTCAACCTTTTCTGGTAACAGCTAAATATAAATCAAATGGCTGGATCAAATATTACCCTTTGTATAGTCTAATGTCTTTCACATGAACTGGTCTTGTTGGCCAGACCCATTCGTGATTCTTTACATTGAACACATTTTCATATTAAAGACAGACTGTATTGGGCAGGGTTTCCCCAGTCATAAATGTCAATCCACTGAAATGCACAAAAATGACATTACGTTTTACCATTCTGTAAGAAGAAAATCAACTTCCCGCAATATGTCATATTGCCACAATGTTTTTTGACATGACATGCATGGTCAACATCATATTGTCGAGGTTAGGGTTAATGTGAAAGAAAGTGGCATAAAAATTGGCATAGTTATTGCTCAGCCAAGGGGTTAATGCTTCTGCTGGATTGTTTCCAAATGTATTTTTGAGTGTGTGTGAAATAATAATGACTGATTTTTTTCACTCTACTAGATAATCTCCCAACATCCATCCATCCATTATCTGTACCGCTTCTCCTCACAAGGGTCGCGGGGGCTACTGGAGCCTATCCCAGCTACCTTCGGGCAGTAGACGGGGTACACCCTGAACTGGTTGCCGACCAATCGTAGGGCACACATACACGAACAACCATCCGCACTCACAGTAACACCTAGGGGCAATTTACAGTGTCCAATCAACCTGCCTTGCATATTTTTGGAATGTGGGAGAACATGCAAACTCCACACAGGAATTCCGGAGCCGGAATCGATCCAACGACCTCTGCACTGTGAGGCCATCATGCTAACCAGTCGTTGACCGTGCCACCCAATCTACCAACAGTTCTTTACAATTTGGAGAAAGACATTGGAGGACCTTTGCCATCTCAGAGGTCCAGTGATATAAAAGGCAGTCTTGCAAAATATCCTCCTTAGAACCAATATTATGCTGTCAATAGGGGTGGAACGGGTCACAAAAACATTGCTTAGGTTCATATCTCGTTTTTTGAAACAACATAGGACAAAGCATAGAATGACCATATATTTGTTTTTGTCTAGCCAACCAAATTACACTATTACTGCTATCCCATCTTATTCACATCTTACGTGAAATGAACTTTACATGCATGTCAAACTGGAAAATTAACACACATTAGCACCAAGAGAGACTAACATACTGTCGCCTCACTTCAACGAAAATAAAATGTGACTTTGACGTGCATTACGCCATTGCTAAGCTTCTGTGTTATACGAGTGTGGTTTAACTGCTTAACTTGTGCGCTTTGTGACATAAGACATAGCACAACTGGCATAATAAAAGGTTAACACAGCTGGTGAGTGAGGTAATAATTGTGTAACACAATGAATCAATAGTGACATCCATTGGAAACAGTTTCAAATATCGCTATTCACCGATATCGATTCGTTGTAGCAGCTGTAATTAAAAACAAAAACAGAATTAATTAGACCAATTAAGACTAGAGTAATAACCAATGTCGACAATTGTTGCAGACATATGGCATATTTCTTGGCTCATCACTATGACAAAACAGCCGTAGGGCATTTTACCAAAGAACCTCCGCAAGTGGGTTTATCGTCAGTTCCTTCCGCTAACAGTGTGAGAACGTCGCTAATTATTGATATAGATAAGTCAGTGCTGGGCCAAGCATTTCCTAGTTTCTCAAATGAACACAAACCAGCCAAGTGCACACAAGATGACAGCAACTCAACAATAGTGGTGAAAAACAAGACCAAGTAAAACGTGACTGTAAGAACAGCATAACCGGTTCGACTGAAGCTTCAGCGAGATTTAGAAGCAAAACTGATACTTTATCAGGGTCATTATATCGCTCGTGGGTAAACAGTCTGCAAAAGAACATGAATTGACTTTAAAATAAGTTTCAAAACCTCTTTTTTGTGGGGCGTGTTGTTTATCTCCCGAAACTGCCTTTTTTCCCACTGGGCCTGCTGGCCAACGACGCAGTACTTGTAATATGATTAATTCTTCATGTAAACAGAGGCACTGCAGCTCGTGTCATGGCTAACCAACGTTAGCAACACAGCTTGAAAGATAGATGACAATAGATGAGGAATAATAAAAGATATATAATAAAGTTACCGTATTTTTAAAAACCTAGGGCGCACTGTATAAATGGGCGCAGTTTCAGTTGCAGATGCTAATTTCTATATTTAACACATACAATACAATACATAAGGCGCAGCGTATTAACACGAAACATGTATCTCTCAGGCCAGTGCTTTAGCCTCAGCCAATCAGATGACTGATTCGAGAGATGTCAGAAGTGCTGCGTTTCTCCCGCACGTACATATTGTTCTGTTGTTAACCGACAGTAGTATGAAACCTTCACCAACAGAGGGAGCTAACACATTATGTAATAAAAAAAAAAAAAGAAGAAAAAGTAATAAAAAAAGGAAGCTCGTCTTCCTGCTTCCTCCACTTGCGAACCATGGATTCATTGATCTTAAATTATATTGCGGCAGCTCGATTCCGATGTCCCTCCGCATAACTGATAGCTTGCAGTTTAAACTCTGCTTTGTAGGTGTCTCTCTTCATAGGTGCCATTTTTGGGGAGCAATGTTGCACAATGCACATGCCGACTTTACATATTGGCACCCATTGGGGGGCGTGCCTTTCTGTCGTCTTTGACGCCCACCCTACACTACACCCTTTAACGTTCGCCTTTCCTCTGTATAAGCAACATGTCGGCAGGAAATGCTCCCAGTCAGTCCAGCGGAGCGCTCATGAAAGTTACGCAACAGTTACAGAATTTTGGAACACGCTGCACACATAAGGCGCTCTGCATAATAAGGCGTCCCATCCATTTGGGAGAAAATTTAGGACTTAGGTGTCCCTTATGGTCAGGAAAATATGGTTCCGTATTTTGATTTGGTAGATCAGTTTGACACTTTGAAGTGATACATGCTAGTGAATCAAATCAAAAAGTTTTTTATAAGGGTTACATAAAATGTCTGTTAGCGCTAGAAACGCGGTGCCTTTGCCTAATTTTACTGATTTCACTGTCTTCTACCTAAAAAATGCTTGATGCCTCAAAGGATTGTAATATGTTTACAAGCATTTCTTTTAGTATTTATAGAGTGTTTCATAGCATTAGTACAATTATGCAGAGCGTTTAGTTTTTGGTTCCATTTTAAAAAACACTAAATATTTACAGCTAAGACATTAAGGCCACTGTATCGCCTCTAATTTAATTTTCATTTTTTTTAACATGTCAGGACTGTTGGTACAAGCTGCAAAGATCCATAAACATTGACCATGTCATCTTGCCTTCATTTTTAATTTGCATTTTTATGTTTGCACAAATGTTAAAGAATTCAAGCTATAAGATAATGGTGATAATATAAGAGCAGCTGCTTGCTGGTGCAATAAGCTGCATATGATCCAATTAGTCAACTAATCGTGACTACTATTGGTGACTGATCGACTAGCAAAATAGTCGTTTGAGGCAGCATTATTATGAACCCTCCTGTTCTCGGATGACATTTGATACAGTACCAATTACTTTGGAAGGTCTATGACAGTTTACAAATGTCATTCGTGGACTTTTTGACATTACATAAGAAGAAAATGGACTTTTTTAAAATAGCATAATACATGACGACAAGGCAGCATTGAGCAAGTTGAACCGATAGGCTATTAGACCAGTAGTTTTTGTATATATAAAAAAAAAAACTGTCTATTTGGATAGTTAAAATAATCGCCTCAATGACCCTTTCTGATTATTTCATTGAGGGCGTCGATGAAATCATGTCATTTAAATTACAATTTATTTGGCAATAAATTATAATGTGGTTCAGGAATTATATTTTAACTTGTGAAGAGTATTCCAATTCCTTGAATTAATGCAACAAGTTCCCAAATTCACATGGCTACCCTCATTTGTCATTTCTTTCTTGCCCTCCATAATTAACCATTTATTACATGGTAGTTGGTATTCTACTTCATCACTGGTGCAAAACATTTACCCCCCAAAACAAACCAAATAAATCCTTAAGTTCATGTCTATGACATCAAAAAGGTCACAACTATCTCAGTTTCGACTGAAGCCAAGATGTAGGCTATGTTAACTCTAGATACACAAACATAACCACAGAGATGCACTTGGAACACGGAACAGGTGTTCCTATCACCAATGCGTCCATATGTAGGCCACATGTCAAGCATTAGCTCTGCATTTGTGCTAGGGAGAGCCATTCAAGCCAGGTGAGGATTGTGACATAGCACGTCCACTATCCTAACGCTAAGCTCCATGGTCAAAGACAGAAAGAGGGTCAATCCAATTAGATAGCGCTGGAGACACAAACATAGGGCCATCGTTGAATCTTGTCCCAATCTAAAATTACCCAAGCCATCCTCAAGCAACGGAACACTGTTAGCTTGCATTGGAAGCCAAACTCTCTAAATTTCCATTTCACTATCATTCATTTACACCATAAATGAAACGCTATGATGTGCACGGAATGGAATGAAATGACTGGTCATGTCATCTAAACGCTTCTATGTGCTGTTTTGGCATTGTGTGTGTGGGTGCGTATATCAAGCATTTGTTAAGTAGCAAAGCAAGTTCATCAGGGGTGTCTTGCTGATTGTCTTTGCCCACGGCAGCTAGCCAGTGCAACCTCATGAAATGGAAGGCTGTTGACACTAGTTGTGTGTTCTACGCTCACAATATGTCGAGCAGACTCTTTACAAGTCGACCGCATCACAAAAGAGACTGTTTTTCTGAATGTTGACTTCACTGTGCACGAGTCGTCCAACTTGACAGAGCACACAAGTCGTGACCCTGTCATTGTGTGGTTAAAGGCTTCTACGTTCCTTCGTGATTAAAGTATGAGGTCAGTGTTCACTAAGTAAATGCAGTAACGTCTAAAAGCAAGTGGTTGTAAAATTCTCAATGGAAGCCATATGGCCACTCCTTCAAAATGCATTACCAACTACACTTTTACAGCTCTGTTGCTCTTGACAATGAATAATGTATTAACATTAATGCACAGTTCGGCATTATTTTTAACAGTCACCAAGAAAAGCTAACCAACTAAATCACAGGAGAGAGAAAGTCAGAGCAAAAAAGAGAAAGAGAGAGAGAGCGAGAGAGAGAGATCATAAAATACAGGGGATATAATGTGTTTAAATTCCAATGGCCTCATTCAGCAAGCATGCGTATGCAAATGGAGTGTGCGCAAAGCGTGTGTACGAACAGTCATGCGTTGTGATTTATCATTTGGGACGAGAGTAAATACGCACACCTCATACTCATACACATAAAACCTTGCGGGTGAACAGTGAAACAACAGATAGAGTGGCTATACACGCAGCATCGGCATGCCAAAAGTTAAAGTGGGAGTCAAGTTAATTTTTTTTTTTTCATTTTTCTATTTCTATTTTTTTCTATGCAGCAACACATCTAAACATGGTACTGTGATCCCTGTTTTTTCGCGGTAAAAAACTGCAAAGTACGTAATCCTTGACTCCCAAACATGTTAACCAACCTTTTAAATACTTGATGCCCACCAACTTTAAAAATGTAAAATGAACATACCAAAGGGCAGGCTGTGAGGGGAGCGTGGTTGACCAGCCTAGCAGCACACAATTATGACAGAATGTTTACAAATAACTACATTAAAGTTTTACTTTTTAATCCAAAAATTGGCAGACCTTAACTAGAGTCTCGCGGTGCAATTTACCCAAAGGTACAATCTTGATGGATTAATGCACTTTTAAATCCTTGGTGTTGTTGTGCAAAGCAAAAGTTATTGTCATTACTCCACTCTTATTGCTGCTGCTTCTTCTTCGTTGTCGTCGTCTTCTTCTCTCTTCCCTCTTTGTTTAAAGGGACCTTTAACACAATACGTTTGCATGTAAAAATGACATCAGTACTAAATTTCACCCCCCTAAAAGATTTTGTTGTGATTTAAGTTTTTGTTTGTGATAAGATTTACGACAAATTGGCATGCCCCCTTGTTATATTTTTTTCCCGATGTCAGCTGTCGACATCACAGCCAGGGAGGCAAGCGAGGTAATATAGCTTGAATTGTCATTTCTGTTGTCTAAAACGCTAACCGATCGCCACGAAAATACGCTTGCCCACTTCAACCTGTGAAAGTATAAAAGCGTTCTGCAAAATAGTTTGGATTTATTGACATCAAATGTGAGCTCAGTTCCAAAGTGGTCAAAGGTGTCAGACGTGGATTAATCCACTCGTTCTCTCATTGGTTGATCTCAAGCTGCAAGCCAACTCCACGCCTTGTATGAGTGTCTGTGGGTATCTACAAAGCCTCTGAGTCAACGCATCTCTTTGAAATGACGTGTCTTTCCCCTATATGGCTGATTCATAGTGTGTTTGTGGAAAATTAGTTGAGCAGCAAAAGCTACCCATTTGTATCCATTTCAGGGTGTGGCCATTTTGCCACTTGATGTTGAATGACATCACAGTTTCTCAGGACTCAGGTAACGACCACCCAAGGATCAGCTTATAAACGACACATGACCAAACTCAGAAAACAGGTTTTAGTGAAACTGAAAGCATCAACTGAGACTAACAACTGATGTCTCAAAATTGAATTAATTGTGGACGGATTTTGGCGCAACGAGCACGGTTCACCATACTAGAACCAAGCCGTCTTTGTCCATCCGATTTTTGTGTGACGTACTGCTACAGGTGTTGTCCGGCAGATGGTCAAGTTTGAAATTCAGTTCCAATTGCGGCATGTGTGCACATACATACAAAGACGCTTGCGTGTGTGCATGCACCTGCAAACTCTGGTATGCAAGAGCATAAATACAGTGTCTGTGAGTGCGCACAAACAGCCACATTGTCGACTTACTTGGCTGCAGCAGTGGAAAGACTCGCACATTAGCAAGATACACTTCAATCCTTTAGAATAATCAGACGACTGCAATCCCGATTAGATTTCGTCTTTTTTTGTAGAAAATTACTGCGTCTTTTAAATACGCGTATGTCACAGAAAGTCATGAATACCCGTTGAAATGCACACAAATGATACCACTTGATGACAACTTGGATAGGTTTAAGCAGTTTTTTCTGAATTTCCCACAATGCATTGCCAACAGTCATTTTGGTGGGCTAGCCCCGCTTACAAAGCATCATTTGCCATGGGTCATGCCTAGTTGTTTGTTTTTGGCTGTAATAGAGGAAAGTGTAGAAAATAACATTTTCCCTGTAGTAGAAATGGTTGTACGGTGCCCAACTCTAACTGATAGTCTTGAATGTACAGTCGAAGAGAACATGTGATTTTAATTCGCCTCCTACGTCGCAGCAAAAACTGACCACAAATCTCCACTATGTAAGAATATTGTGCGCATCGTGTACATCCAAAATAGTATCAGCACTCATAGACAGGCAGTCCATTAGAGAATCCGCCCCTGTTCGTCTATTGTGCAAGCGGGCATAGCCCACACCATCAAAACAACTACTCCTGTAAAGGAGCTAAAGAAGACTCTCTGAGAGTCACCATATTTATTAAAAAAAAAATTGAAGTTTGTGGTCAAAAATAAAATGAAAAAAATCATGCTTGTACGCACAGCTGTCGCTCACTTGAATGAGATTTGTTGTGCAGGCTTGCCTCGGTGGTCAGCCAGCTCTGGGGTGAAGGCTTCAGGCGTCTGGCTGCCCGAGGGGCTGCATGAGACAGCGTGAGGAAAAACGGCTGTGTGCCTTTTCCTTTTTAACTGTATTTACACCTGTTAAGGTGTAAATACCTCATTGTTAAGTAAATCATTCTGTGAGTGATTTGTTCTTTGAAGCATTAATATTCAATATAGAGTAAAAAACTCTCGTGTGCAGTCCTGCTGCAATGTTCCTCCCAGAATTTTAAAAACTGGAAATTCTATATGAATTGTTAAGTGGATTTCTGCAAGTTGGCATATTTAGCAACTTTAGAGCTGGTACAGCCATGTAAAAAAGTTGGGTCCGACCAGTACAAAAAGTCTAGAGCCCTGCTTTTTGTTTTGTTTTGCATTTATTTTATTCAAGTGCAGAACATGTTTAAGATTGAATTTATGTTACTCAGATGTTAGGAATAAATGAGTCATATATTCTCATACTTACCATTGCTGATTATTCTTATTTGGTTAAATAGTATAATTTGATAAAGTCTCTAATTGGCCGGGCCCAAATAACAACCATCCACTACTAAAAAACAAGTCTATTTTGTCAACTTCAACCGCAGCTTTAATACCTAAAACATTTGAGTGACAAGGCTCATCAGATGTTGAATAAACACTATACTTTGAGAACTTGGCTGACTTCCAATACTTCCTGTAAGAGATAGTCTCTATGAAGATATTTTTAAAATGTGTCTGCCGGATTTAGGCCTCAAGCAAGGAACAAGATTCCTATGGGACAAAGACAAAGCTATCTTTAAAATCGGTTGATTAGAAGCTTTAGTAAATGGTCTCGGGCTTTCACAAATTCATAGTTTATAGAATCGATTATCCTATCAATTAGTCAGGGAATCAACCAAGTGACGCCTGCTCCGCTTTGCAGTATTGGCATACAAATTTTATTTTGACAATTTTGCGGACAAAAACAGCCACATTACATGGCTGGATAATTTTTTGCCGGAAAAGTGCAACAAGCGCCCGGCCATCTGCAGCACCACATAACATTGGTTTTAGGCATCGCAAAAATGATCTTGAAATTATAGTTTCGAGGCATGCATCTTTGGGTATACCAATTTTCTACAGTTTTTTTTCCCCACCCCCAGACATAAAATGATCCCTTCAGTGGGACAAATAATCTTGGGAACAACATTTTATAGAAACGTAATGGAATAACCCAGTAGAGTGATGATGAAATTAAAAGATAGGAAATAATATATAATGTGCAAAATCAAAGCCTATTTAATGTTTGTAGACGATTATCAACAGTAGCTACCATCCATTCAAACCTAAACTCATATTGCCCATATGAGAGGGCAATTTAAATTAAATATATTTACACTAGTTGAGGTTTCAGATTTGTGTGATAAATAAAATAGCGATTGTAGAAACAGCAAACGCCACGCCATGCTTAATGAATGAATAGCAATTAAGACGAAGCACTGAATGTCAGTGAGGCAGTGTTGGCTCCCTTCGTCTCTCTGCAGTAGCAGCACATCTCTCGTCTTGGTATCACTCACCCCATGTGCACATACGCGCGCAATCCAACTGTGCAAACAATTTAAGGCAACTCCTCTGCAATCCAAACCCCTCAGTCGTGTTGCTGTGTACCCAGCATGCTTACACATTAACTCACGAGAGGCACTGGTGAATGGCATTTTTGTGAAGTGTTTGCTGAACTGAGGACAATAAAATAGTCCAGCTACCTGATGGGCACCTTTGAACTTGGCATCCAAGTTGCCGTTTTCAATTTGAGATGCATCTCACTTCATAACGAACAACCGGCTGGTTTCATTGTTTTATATAATCCACGCATGTTATCAGCAAACTGTATTTTATTCTTATTTTCAGTGGGGACATTTCAAACAAATAGAAAATTAAACTTACATTTAGTGCTTTTTTGTATTTGTTGTTTTTGACACAAGAAATGCTATCTAAACATGTCATGTCATCATCCACACCGCTTATCCTGTACATGGTCACGGGGGGTGCTGGTGCCTATCCCAGCTGACTATGGGCGAAAGGCGCACCAGACCCTGAACAGGTCGCCAGCCACTCACAGGGCAGACAGACACCGTCACCGAGTGGGAACCGATCCCACGCTGCCCGCACACAAGTCAGGCGGATGAACCACTACAATGTCAGCGACACATATCTAAACATAAAAATGACAATAAGTTGTGTAAGCTGCCAACAACCTAATTAGATAAAAGCAACAACAACAATTGTAACAAGGCACCACAGGAACCCAACAAAGTCAACTGAGACCAAGTCGCTAGATGCGGATGGGAAGGTGAAACTAGCTTGGTGACAGTTAATGTAAATCTCCAAATTGTGACGAAATCCAAACACCCAAACTATTTCAGCTCGATACCGAGAACATTTTTCCCTCCGTGGTTGTCCGATTAAGAAGGACCCTAAGGAATTGTCAGTCTTTCAGAACACTGCAATGTTATTTTGGGCTAAATCAAGTGTAAATAGCTGGTGGTCAGGTGACGTGACGCTGAGCAATAAGATTCTTGATAGCATTCAGCAACTCTGTTGACGATATGCAACAACGATTCACTTTTCTTTGCGCATACAAGTTCAAGATGGTGTTGCGCAACTTTCAAGAATTCATCTGATCTCAAACACTATAGTGTGTGCTGAAGTGACAAGAAGAAAAAGGAATATGAGTGGAATGTTTTTCGAGATATAAAAACAACCAGTTTCCTTCGCAACCTTTGGCTGGGCCTCTACCACAACTACCCTGAAACAGTCTCCATCTGTGCTGTAATCACAAAAGCAAGAATCTACCAGTGTAACCACTGACATCCACTGGTTGCCCGCAGACAGAGCTCCTGTGTGCACTACATAATCCCCGCACAGCTGGACTCGAGAGCAATAAACCACTTTAAGGGGTTCACACAATTCAACACCAAGCGAGCCAAGAGGCAGGTGGGGATAAGCAGAGTTGTATAACTCTGTTTAAAAATCCACTTAAAGCCTGAACATTCACAGCGAAGCCCCATAAAAACAAAAGAAAATGTCAGGAAAAAGACAAAATGTAGAAACAGAGCGTCAAGTTATGTAAATGTTTATAGCCTGAGATGTCACCGATCAATTTCAATTTTCCGATCTGGACAATCAACGGAAAGAGCCAACAGACGCAGTTATAGAGAGATAGAAAAGCCAAGGCAAGTTAGAAAGAAGACTTGCAAATGTTTTCAAGTTCTAAGTCAGGTTTACTGATTCCAGTGCTATGTTGTTTTATTTATAGTAATGTGCTGAATTTTTTTTTTTCCACTTACCTCTAATACTGGACCTGCCCCCAAGATTATCTGCTCCACTCCACTGGCAAAACCTTTCTGGCTCAGAGCAGTCAGATGATGAATAAGAAAGTTTGTACTTTGTGTTTTGCCGGAGCCACTTTCCCCAGAAATAACAATGCACTGATTTGTCTGTCTCTGCAACATTGCATGGTAAGCGACATCAGCTACTGCATAGATGTGAGGCTCTAAATCTCCCAGAGAGTGATTATCATACATCTTCACATATTTGGGATTGTATATGGGCAGGAACTTGAAGGGGTTAATGACAATGAGGATACTCCCAACGTAGGTGTAAATCTTTTCCTGGCGGAAGCGTGAGCGCAGGTTGTCCAGCAGCGAGCGCTCATTGAGCTCCGCTAGACAACATAAATCGGCATGGTCACCTTGAGTTTCGGGCTGTGGCAATAGTCCGCGTTCCACCATGCGCCTGCGCTCCTCTGTGACCTGCAGCCACATCTGGAGGCTGCCGCCATAGTGAATTGAACCATCCAGGTTCTTCAGCCGTAGAAGAAAGCGGTAATCTTCGCCGCCAGATAGAGAGCGATACTCGAGGGCTACGCGGGGCCAGAGCATCATTCTCTGCACGGGGCAATCGCTGGGGTTGAGAATCCATTCTTCTCCACCAAACTCTTTCACCTCTGCCAGAACATAACACTTGGTACGGTCCAGCTGGAGTCGCTCAATGACACGTTCGATGGTCTCAGCGGCTGAGGTAGTCTTTCGAGCACTGATCGGGCAGTAGATGGTGCCTTCGGCCAGTGTGCCAGGGTAGACGCGCACGGTGAACTCGGAGTTCTCAAAGCGCTGCCGCCGTCCCAGAGAGCCCATGCCGCCAACACCATCGCCATCGCGAGCACTCATGGCGGAGGAGGAGTTCCCATTAGCAGCTGGCAGACGCGTCCTTCACTGGGTGGTAGAGGCCATCGACTTCAAGTCACTGCCACTGTAAAGACAAGACAAACAAGACAGAAGAACATTCAATGAATTAATTTCTCAATAATGTGACACTGACTTGACGGTGCACACACCAGCCACCATTTTATATTAAAAAAAAAAAAGGAAAGGAAGAAAAACAGCAATGACAGGAAATACTTTGTTAAGTGACTGCAATCACCAAGCACAGAAGCCGGAGCAATCTGAAATTCGTGCGATTATGACAAAAACATGCTGTTATATAATCTGGCCAAATTATTTTGCTGGAGCGCAACATGCACACTCATAGAGGATAAAGTCCCCGGCATCTACAGGATTACCATTAACACACATCCTCACTCCCAAGAGCACACATAAGCTCCCCCAAACACCAAGACACGAGCAGCTGTCAGTCTCTTACGTGAGCATACGATCACGCCATTCACAAGTTTCTCTTTAATACATACATACAAATACTACACTGTGCACTCCTTTATTTCCCATAAGGCAAATATTTGCCACACGAGTGAATGATTTCAATGCAATTAAAATGAGAAATCAAAGTGGCTTTCTTTCAGTCATTTTAGTTTATATATTTTTGTTTTTGCTGTACTACGATGGTGACCAATCCAAGGGGTAGCCTGCCTTGTGACTTAAATCAGCTGGGATAGGCTGTAGATTGCCGGTGACCCTAATGAGGACAAGTGGTGGAAAAAATGAAGGGATATTCCCATTTACTACATTGGCCTTAGTCTTGAACTCTAAAACCAGGGAAGTTCTTTTTAAAGGCATAAAGTAAAATGAGTGGTTGCTGGATAAATGTAAGCCAATTTCTAAAACAACTCATTGACATCAGTAGTAATCTGATCTCGGATCAGAATTTGTAACACAATTGTCATTGCCATTACAGAAAGTCAGCATGGGGGGCAAATGAAAACAGGAAATGGATCACGGTCATACAAAGTGCAATTACTGTGGCCAATGAAAGGCTTCACCCTTGACGGGTCCTTTCCTGTTGATCAGCATCCGACCTCCAGGATGTCACTTTGCTCAATTTGAAATGGTCTGGAGTCCTTCAAAAACCACCCGACCATCATCGTCTCCGTCCTCCCATACATAGAGCACTCAATCCATCCACAACTGCAAGGCTGAATCCATACAAATATGACTCGAAGGGCATGTTTGCGTCATGTGTTTGTCTCCATGAGCATGTGTGTGTTCGCACGAAACAGATGGTCAGCCTGCTGCTTAATAGAGGGGGGGGGGGATTTGGGCACGTGGCAATGCTGGCGGCCAGTGTGTTAACCAACACAAGAGGACAATCTTCTCATGGGCGTTCGCAGCAAGACACCAACACCATTGTGCATCACGGCACACCTCTTAACTGCACACTGCGATCTTTGAATATTTTATGAGGAATTGCAAATCATTGTAATAT
Organism: Idiotropiscis lumnitzeri; assembly: GCF_059441095.1. NCBI lineage: Eukaryota > Metazoa > Chordata > Actinopteri > Syngnathiformes > Syngnathidae > Idiotropiscis > Idiotropiscis lumnitzeri. The sequence goes on along the minus strand of NC_142395.1, from coordinate 10,159,885 downwards.
TAAGAATGGTACGTATCATTTAGACACGTCTATGTAATACGTCAAACAGAGAACATTGGTGCTTTGAGCCAACCTGACGTTAGCTCGGATTGATACTGTTGGAGGAATTTGCTATTGAAGCGCTAGGAAAAAAAGAAAAAGAAAAAAAAGTAATGAAAGGGATATGATTTTTTTCATAAAAATAAATAAATACATTAAAAGATGAGTGCAAAAAAATGTTACATCATCTTAATGTTGGTTCTCACCGAGAAGCTAAGAATTACAAAGATAGATAAAAATCAGATCAAGATTATTGTGTTTTCTGATATGGTGTCTACAATTAGCGTCTAAATCAGTACTCACATATAACATGTATCCTCTGAGATGTTTTTGTTTCCCATGTTCAAGATTAGGTTCTTCCGAAATAAATGTGTGCCTTAAACTTTCTTTAGGGGCATCTAGTGGCATGCGTGTAAGAAACAACATGCTAATTATGGCCACACATTACAGCACAGACCACAGGCACAGAGGGTAAAGATAGCCATAATGTTATGCAGCATACACACCACATGCTCCCCCTTCATTGTAATAGTTACATTCCCTTCAAAAAAAAAAACAACCCGACAACTGCACAACCAGAGGAAATTGTACTTCAGACATAAAACATATATGGTCCAACATGTCATAAAATAACTGTAAACGCAAGCTGTGGCTTTCAAGAGAATATGCTTTGATTTAACATATGGCCGTGAGGACTAAAATACAACTTGCACAAATACAGTGTACATGGCGAAATGGAGCACAGGACAGTATTTTAACAGGAAGAGTTGCCACAAAGCATCCGCATCCACTACATTTAAAACGAAGGGGCACCATGCTGTGATTGATGGGCGTAAAATTAGGAGACGTGCCGTCCGTCCCCCCCATCCATGGCGACAATATTTTTCAGGGTCATGGTCGTCGACGATGGTGTATTTCCGGGCTTGATGCAGCTGGAACTGATGGCCACCGATTTGAGAACATTTCCATCCGGCGAGCAACCACACCTCCGCCCCACCCGTCAGGACAAATTATTTTGGATGGGCATTAAAATCGGCTAGTTGCCCTGGACATCCAGCATATTTTGCAGGCCACTGACCACAAAGTTTTCAGTAGACATGCAACCTTTCGTAGCCAAGTATTTTCAATACCATTATCAATGTTTTCAAACAGTAATCTTTTTGAACATTTCTCTGCAGCTGATAAGTTTGAAATTAGTGCTGCTTCGATCACACTTTTTTGCACCAGAGTCTGAGTCACTTGATTTTCCCGATCCAATCCATCAGCAAAGCAACATAGAAAGAAAAGGAAGACCACATACAAAATGTCTCAATTTTTTTTTTTTTTTTTAATTAAGATATCCCAAAATGATACCGTTCTATACGGTTGTAAATCAGCAGTGCAATAAAAGGAACAAAATAGTCTATTCTAACTAGAGAAATTGGGAAAATTTAAACATCCGTTCTTTTTCAGACAATACGATTGAATGAAAATCATGTCAATCAGATTGGGACAAACCTTTTTGAAATATGGCAGGTTGTAATGATGCTAAGAGGATGGGCCAAGAGTTACAAGTAGAAACACAACAACTGGAAACTGTGTTCAGTTCGAAAACTGTAATCATGATTGCTAATAGGCCGATAAAAAAGTAAAACTATTAACTTAGCTATCAAAACAAATCATGTCCGTGGCCATCTGAAATGAATACTTAAATTCTGTCTTTTGTCTTAGTGTTTTGTGACAAAGACATTGATGTATCAGCTGTAAGGTGAATAAAACCTCAACATTGATTTAAATGTGTACGAGTCGACCTGTTCATCACACGCTTGGAGACCAATAAATTTCCACGAAGACGTCCTCACAGTCCAGCTGCCTAGCTTTGAGGACCAAAACTTTGCTAGGTCAGCTGATTGATGAGGAGGACGTGCACCAACACATCTAACTAATGCACACACACATACCTACACACATGTGCCTGCACCCCATGTATCACTGTGTAACATAACTCGACAGCCTCACAGAAAGAGTTCACCTTCAGCCTGAAGGCAACATTGCTGTACTCAAACAGAGGTCTTGACCTTGTCAACTAAATACAATATACATCTTTAAAAGAGTTACAACTCCAACTTGTTCTGTTACTAGGTAAACTATTAGGATGCGATTACAGTCGCAAAAAAGCTGCCAAATTGCAAAAACAAAAATGAAAAAAAAAATACAAATCATGAGAGATAAATAGATAAAATAGAGGCCGAGTTGGGGTGGTTAACGGTACAATCGGAACCGACTTGATGTGCTATTGTGGCAAATTAATCTGAATTTGTAAAGCGACTAAATCGATCTGCATCCGTTGGTTTTCAATGATTGATTCTTTTGCACGCTACATAATAAATTGAGTATGACGAAGATATGACAGAGAGAGAAGAATCTTCTGTATTTAACGTCAGATGAATGGCCATGTATGCCACCCATTTGGGGAGGACAGGAAGCCAATATTGAAGACAGGGTCCAACTTTTTGTCTGTGCCATGTCCAAGGTGCAACTTCAGTTGCATCGTGTGAGCTCAGCCCTCCAGATTATTGCCATAGTGCACCTCAAAAGGTCATGTTTGTGCTTGCGTTGCGAGGCCACAACACAACACAAGAATATCTGTGGAAGTCAGCAAAGATAAATTGGATTGTGTTAGAAATCATGAATGTCCAAAATGAAAACTTCTCAACATTGTGACGCTAAATTACAGCTACCTTCACTGCTGATGAATCTAGTTTAGCGAGATTTTCCACTTTGATGAGGCAATACAGAAGAATGAGTCTGGGTGAACTCCAGGGAGTGGAGGTCAGGCTTTTTTTCTCTGCCATGACAGCTAAGTAGCTTGTGGCATTGTCTGTAGTTTCATGCATTCTATGAATTTTTGTACAAACAAAACAAACAGTGAATGGCTACAAAATTAAATCTATTAGCTAATGTGACAGTAGCAGATCAATTAGTATCGGAGGACTGATATAATACCAGAAATGAGCTATTATCTTACATTTATGTACAGAGGGCGTGTATATTAGGAAATTGAAAACATTTTGGGCCTAACGTGTGTGTGATGACCCTCCTGCAGTTTTGGCTTAATTTTCTATTCACAGAGCATGCTTATTTTTTTTTTGTCATCTTATTATTTTATATACAGTCTCTGCTTATTTATGATTGCCAATCTTTATTGGACTTTCAACACAATGTCAGAGTTTCGGTTGCGTTTGAACATGGTGCAGAGAATAAATCGCCTCCGTTGTTGGCTGACATACTGGCTGATCTCAACCACATTCAAGCGCTTCCTTCACGGCGGAAAAGACGTCGCCGCAGCCAATGCTGCGGTCAGCTGGTGAAGCTAAAACACGTTTTGTCCTCTGCTCGTTTCAGAACGATTTACGCTGTCGTGATGCGTCCTAGACCTTGTTGTCTAATGCCTGATACCAGTCGTCGGCTCTACCGGTCCACAGCTTTGCTGCCCTCCGTGCCTCCTTTGACACTCCGGCTGCTGCGCCCAAAAGGATCATTGACGAGCAAAACGTTTACCCTGAGGGAGATTTTACTTTCCAATGACCTGGCTTTCCTCTATCTGATGGAGATTTTGACAGGAACCGTAGTGCTTTACTTGAATTATTGCTACCTCGCTGTGCCTTCTTGGACCCCAAGGACTATATATCATGGTGGAGGAACGGCGAGTATTTTTAAAACATTTTTTAAATGTAAACTGTGCATTCACCACATCAATCACAAGCTTTGAAGCCATTTTCTTTGAAGTATGCCAAGATATCCATTGCACTTTCATGTGATGCCCCCCCCCTCGTAAATACAATGAGGACTTTCAGAATGACTTTTCAATTCTTCTTGCTGAAATCATGCTCAAGTATGATCACTTCCTCATCATGGGGGATTTTAATTTTCATGTGTGCTGACCTGAAAAAACATCGATTCCTTTCAATTTAATAGTATAGTTGACGAGCGTATGAACAAGACCTCTAATTGTTCCTTATCATCCACGGTGACAAACTTGAAAGTCTTGGACAATATGATTTCAGATCATATGACTGTTTTCTTTGATGTCGTCTTTTCCTGCGCTGCTGTTCAATCTGATGCTCCGGACTGCAGCCATCGGATTTTTAACCCTTAGCCTTTTTGCACAGACTCTTCCCTTGATATGTGCAATAGATGCCTGCAGTTTTTGCTTCAAAAACCACATTTGATCCTTCCGTCCATGGAGGGAGGTTGCCACAGGTGCTACGTCACCGTCCCCTTCGCTTTACACGGGCCTGATACTCGCGAGAGCATCGATTATAGCAATACCATGGAATCAATACGCCCATCTCTCGTGTTGTGCAAGTGGGAAAAATATAGCATAATCTAATGTGTGTGTGCGGCATTTGAAAGTGCACTGCTGTAAACTACACCACTCCTTTGTAACAGTCATAGAAATCCACTTCCTGTGTCCACTCCCAGGAAAATGACAGAAACACAGGGTGACAGGAAGCAAAACTTTGAGGGCTTCGGCATAACATGTTATTTAAGTCTACATATTTACCTTAATAGAAAATCATTGACTTTTTTGCAAACCTACAGTATCTTTTTAAAATCAGGGGGTTACATACAGGCATTTTGAAGTCAAACATCCACTTTAATATAAGTAGATAAAACCAATTGTTGCATGGGAATCGCCATCACCACAAAAAGTGTTAGAAGTCAACTTTTTTTCCCTCTTTGTGAAGCACTATTGCGAATTTACAACTTCATTTGAGAAGCGACTCTCAAACTTTTTTTTTTTTGCAGGTTGAGTCGAGGGAACAGAAGCAAATGTTTTATTGAACAATAAATTACTACAAATATAATGAAGGAGCAATTGGCTTTCTTGGTTTTTTTTAATAGAATCATCAATTTTTATTTTTTAAATCCACATTGTGTTCTTGTCTAGAAGCTAAATTGATATAAATACAAATTAAAGCAACACTGGCCAGCTAAACAAAACTAATCACCACAACACAATCAACTGTCAGCAAACATCACAAGCTGACATAATAGAACGAAACTGTGCATGCGTGTGTGCAGGTTGCAGGAATTTCGACATCGTAAAAATGCTCATTTATAGCCAAATAGTACAATTGCAAAATCAATTTTTTTGTTTTATTTTTTTCTTTTAAATGAGGCTTCACTTATTGTTTAGCTACTCTTTTTCGGATTATGATACTTTAGGTTGCTACATTGCTCTGGTGGGAGCCTTAAGTGTAATGCATCTTCTTTTTTCTTTTTTTAGTATAGAATAATTTGTATCTTAGCTCATGACATTTTTTAGGTAGCTTGCCCATCACTGAAAGTTGCCTTGTTGCTTTCACAAGGTCAAATTAATGTAGAAAAAATGTTCAAAGACCTCCCGCAGTTGTGCATTTTTCATTGCTAGTGTGCGCCACATTTTAGGAGCATTGATGTAATGTCTAAAACAAGACTTGCTCTTGGACTGCCCTCACATTTACTTTTATTGTTTTGGAGTGTGGATAATGTTTTCCATTCAGACTCCATTTTAGTTCTGGAAATATCAATATGACGCGGCAGCAATTGGCCAGTGAAGCTGGAAAAGTACTCCACCCGACGATAAAAATGAGTTGGTGGATGGAAGTAACTTCATCAACAAAGGTTTCAGCATGAAAGCCTCAGAAATCCATGTCCAATGATGATGTTTTCATTCTTCAAAGAGCAACACGAGCACCAGCTATCGCAACTCATATAGCCAGATGGTAAAACACTGCTTTTGGTCTAAGCAAAAGCAATATCAAAATAGAACTGCAGACTTCGGTGAATTTGAGGTATGGAACAAATTTGGCAACATCATCAGCACCCATATGTTGTAACTAGAAAAAGAATCACACAAATAAAGCAACACGTGTGTGTGTTAAGAGCCCGACTGACATTTGATGACTATGGTATGGACCTTCACTGCTATGTTAAAAACGACTTGATGGAGACAAACAGCAGTACTTTACGTTCCCTGATTTACTTTGATGAGAGATGAACCAGACTGGTCCGTTGCCCAAAGCAAGGGACATTTGATGATGAGAGATACAGTGGTGTGAAAAAGTCAACACAAGCAAACGAAATGAAGGCTTTCATTATTAAGCAAGGCTCAATAATAAGCATTTTTTTTTTCCCCACCACTGTTGCATCAAAATGAATAGTTTCATTTGGCTCATGATTGCATATTGAACAGCAAAACAGACTCAAATGCCGCCCGTCAAAAGTAGAGATGAGCATTTAGAAGAGCCCGCACATGATTGCCAATAACAAATTGTCTGAGACTAATTAATTAGTCACTGACTGCCCTAGCCGAAGGCTCGCGGCACCAAGAGCTCACAGAGGAGTCAACGCCTGTTAGGAATAGTGAAGAAAATGAGGGACAGCAGGAAAATGAGTTATACCTGACAAGTTTCAGCAGCTCAAAAAGCAGAGGCACTTTTTTTTCTTGACTATACAAAAGATATGTGGATGCTGTGGGTTTTTTTTTTAAAGCTCTTTGTAACTTTACGTAGAATAAATAAACGGATAACTTTTAATACTCTTTAATTAATTAGATTTTTTTTTAAAATTCAAATCAATTTAGCTTTCCTTCTAGGCAATAAAATACAATTTACTGTCATACACAATGTGAATTTAAGAACTAAAAACTGTGGTCCCCAACCACTGGGACATGGACAGATACTGGGCTGCGTGGATGAAATAATAAAACAACTTACAGTACTTCCAGTTTAGTTATTTCTTGAAGCTGATTTTTTTTTTTTTTTTTAAGTGGACGTATTTTTTATGATGAACTCCTGATGCATGTAAAGATGCTACCGTAATTGTCTTGGCCGTGTAACACTAATATTAAACCCCCAAGCTAGCAAAATTTGTAAAAAACGGACCAAGCACAAAGCCAGCTCTGCACAATATATGGCAAGTAATATTCACTGGAGACCATTTTTGGGGACACTGTATGTATGTTCTCGGACTCAAACAATCCAACCACACATAATGACGCCCCAATACAAAAACTACTTAAGATATAGTGTAGCAAAAATATGTTAAGTATATACAAGTGAAATACTTGTGAAAGTGTGGAAGAGTGGAGTGAAAAAAGAAAGTTGAGTTTTTTTAGAATCCTTAATTAGTGATCGAACACGGTTTCCAGGTGACAATGTTTGCAACTATCCCAACTATCGAGCCTCTCAAGTTGGGAAGACAAGTGAAGAGTCAAGTCAGCCTCCAAGCCAGTCACCACACGCTACCGGGAGCAACTTCAAAATAAAAGCGTACCAAGGCAATGGTGTCCATGTTTTAAAAACACTATATAAAGACATTTATTGTATTGTATTGTATTTTAATTAGAAGTCAACGTTTCCACCATGTGGTCACCAACTGGTCCAAAACACTGCTACTCGTCTTTTAACTGGAGCACGGAAGAGGGAGCCTCAGCCCAGCGTACCTCTCTGAGCTCCTCCACCTGCCCGCCTGCCTCAGGTCTGCAGACCAAATGCTACTGAAGGTGCAGAGGACAAGGCTGAGCATAAGGGGATCGCGCCTTTTCTGTTGCCGGTCTTTCCCTATGGAATGAGCTTCCATTAAGTGTTAGGCAAGCCCCCTCTCTGTCCACTTTTAAAACCTGTTTGAAGAGACTTTTTTTATTCTTTGCCTTTTGGCTCCACCCGAGACTGTCACTGTTCTGTTGTTCTTCTGGTATCTATTGTTTATGTGTTTTTATAGGTGGTGTTCTAATTTATTGCAAATTATATGACTCCAAATTTAAAGTAATTCGTTACAGCTGCAGCTGTTGTGAAATGCGCTTGATAAATAAAGTTGTATTGTATTGTATGTTACCATCATGCATATTTATCCACAGCTGTCTGTTCATGTGGATGTTACCATTCCCTTGAGTGAAAAGAGGTCATGAGACAGTTGGATCCATTACAGGCAGTCTAGACCCGACCTGTACCAGTTTTATTGTCATGGCAGGTCGTCAATGTTGAACATGGGGTCTGAATGTTCAGCATAATTTGGAGCACATCTGTTTAGATGATTAGAAAAAAAAATCCATGACCTGTAATTACAGGGGAACGTTACTGAGGCTCTCACTGTTTCTTGTGAGTAAGGGGCCCAAAGGTTGTCTATCTGCCTGCAGCAGACTGCAGTCTTTTTGAAATCTGAGCTCGATCCAGCAGTCTAAGCTGCAGTCGACAGACAAACAGCAAGAGCTGCTGTTTGATCAGGAAGCAGAGTGGAAATCTAGGCGAGATCATGTAACTATAACATCATCTTGCTTCATTAAACAATCACATATTGCACAAAGGTTTGTTGACGTGTGATCAAACTAGAAGTTGACCTTTTAGAAATATCAGTCGAGCTACCCCTTCAATAAGTTCAAAAAGTAAAACTACTGACCAAGAGAAAACAGCGTTTGCCGACAAGAATGAACGAGTCTGAAGATCAAATTGTATCTGTGTGAATGGCCAAACAGTTTTGGCATTTCTTTGTATGCATAATGGGGATAAAAATATTTGCATAAAATATATTTTTCCACTGTTAAACATGCGGTTATAGGCTGGGGTAAGCATAAGCTGTGCGTAGGTGCGTAGGTAAATAGCTCTATGTGATCCAGATTTGATTGCCTCAGTGCACTATTACGTTTCAAGAATATTGCAGCCAGAAATGTCTTTGATTGCAGCTCAGTGACTGCGGGCCGCTTGACCCACAGTTGAAACGTCAAAGTCAAGTTAGCAGCCTTGTTTCCGCAGGTTAACTTCACAATAAAACTACAACTAAAATTTACTAACGCATCAATGCTCATGTACAGAAAATATGTCCAAAGTCTGGCACGGGGTCCAATTGCGGCCCGTGTTCAAATTTCAACGGGCCCGCAGTCTCTGGCCTAAAATCAATAACGTGTGGCTGTCATCACTGTTGACCGCAGTAGAAAATACACGCACATAAAAAAGCCATTTTATATTTCGCCAGAAGATGGCAGCAAACCCGAGGTTGCACTTTCGGAAATATACTGCGAGCGCGCTCTGCCTTGCCGAACAATCCAATCTCTCACACAGTCATGCCAGGCGAGAGTTCATTTCCAAAAGCACCCTTCGCGCATGACCCCGGTGTGAACCTTTCCGGTCCATTTGTAAAATGGAGACGTGAATAAAAGGAACGATGATGGAGAGGGCCGAAACAATATATAAACAGACAGCCAAAACTGAAAACAAATACACGTGTAATACGTGATTATAATATGCAAATGTAATGTGTACAATACTAATATGTAAGTGTATTACGTGTAAAACATTTGTCAGAGAGAGACACGCTCACAACAGAGTTTTCAAGAATTAAACTATCTAGTACAGAGCAATAACACATTCTTAAATGAGAAGACCAAAACAGCCTAAGCCTCTCTCTAATTCAGGAAACCTTGTTATACTTTGCAGGACATAGCGTACTCAATTGGACATTCAGACCTCAGAGGTGGCCGCTGTGACAAAAGGAACAAATCTATTTGCTGTGCTGTTAAGTGGAGTACTTCAGGTTGAGTATTGGGCTTGGGCTTCCTGGAGCCAATTCAGCCTCTAATCATCACCTGGGAGTCTGACTTCAATCGTTCAACAAGTCCACCAAGTCACTGGAGTGAATGGCTGCTGTTAAAGGCACCAATGGGTAATCCGGACGAGAGCAGGTGGCAGGCGGCAGGCAAAGTACAGCAACAGAGCCTCGACATTGTGGCATGCAGCGGGTTCAATGAACATTATCAGAAAGAAAAATCCTAATTTTTCATATTGAATATATGGTGGTGGGCGGTGAGTTTTGGACCTGGACCATAAGTGGATATTTAGTGACCTGGTGCACCTTTTAATGTCATCGCATCACAAAAAAAAAAAAACACTATGTAATTATGGCTCCTTTTAATTTTTAACCATGGTCCGATATTATCCTCTATCATTAATCAAGCTGCAGTCACACATAGAGTTGAATCAATCAGAAGTAATAGTAGCTGAAATATATCCTACTCTACATCAGCTATTGGTCCGATTTAAGAATAATCTTCGGGAAGCCTATCATTCACTACACCACTAAATCAGATTGCACAGGAGAAGCATTCCGGCAACCACAGCATTTCTTCGACTGCATTTGAAATCAACCTTATCACAGCCTGTTTGTTGAGAGCCCCAACTATCTCTGCTTTTCCTCCCCTCTTGCCTCCTTCTGACAGTGGCCAGACTACTGTAAACTGGCAGAACCTCTCGCTCAGATAAGAGCTGCAGCAGAGACTAAACTCTTGCTGTCATCTGGATTATCATGAACTGTAAACCACTGCACTACATTTTGAAATAAAAAAAGTCATCGTGTTGATTGGTGCTGCCCCTGTAGATAGACAGTAGTTCTGTGTAGCATTACACAAGCGCACATGCCTGAGGATTAGTCATGGGCCCTGTCCTGTCTGTACCATAAGACTGCAGAGACCACTAGCTATTGTCACCACTGTGTCACAACGCACTCCCAAACATTCAGCAACTTTGGTTTCTAGTGGTCATCGGCATCTTTATATTTAGCAAACCACTGTGAAGAAATGTTACTAACAAAAAGTAAAACATCATCATAAATGTGCGTTTACTTGTTTACATGACCCCAGATATTATGTTCACGATGACTGAGAGGTACTCAACCAACACAAAAGATGAAACTTTCTTTTCTGTCCAAAACAATACCCCAAATTTAATATGAATGCATTGAGACTGAGCTTGAAGCTCCCTCAAAAAAAAAAAAATCTAAATTGCTTGTTGTTGTCTCTATTTTAAGGATTAATTGGAAAAGATCATTTCAACTCATTTCACAGAAGCAAAACTGCAAAGAACAAAACAAAGCGCTTCTCTGCATCTCAGTCCAGCCACTGTTAGCATCAGAGAGTTAATGATGGGAAATGCAAAAAGTTCAGCTGCTGAGGCCAGAGCCCAACTCATATAATGACCCACTGAAGAAAAGGGGGCTTTGTTTGGCGCAACACTAGCAGGTTCCTCTTATAATGACTTCATGTGCATGCCAACATCTTTCCCTAAACAATCCCATAATGCAATCACTGGGTCTTTCCATGCCAAATCACCCAGTGGGTTTAACCAAGCGGATTTTAATTTTAATGAAACTAGGTAGACTTAATTGTGAGTACTCGATAGTGTTAGCGCAACACAAAATCTAAAATGTTGGTCGTTTGGGAGCTATAGCCTGACAAATATTGACATTTTCTGCAAAGAAGGGGTGTAGCTGCCTTCTTTAGAACCATAATGCACAATCTTCACAAAAGGATTCCAAATCATTCAAAAGATTGGTGCATATTTTAGTAACTTCACATTCTGACTAATAATTTGAGCTTGAAATTAACCTTGTGGATCACAAGACTTTACCTACATTTTTCATGAAATGCAATCTTCTCAAATACTCCACCATGTCTTTGGCAAAGTTTGGCATACATATATTATCATACACAAACAATAGTACACAAGTTTTACAACCTACAACTTTTGGTTGCAACAGCATTTGAACAAATTTTGTAGCAGACTCTTTTTTTTTGTCTATTGTCCGACGCCGCGATCACAAACCTGTGATTTGAAATGTGCTTCTACAAAGTACCTCCTTTCTCTCCACCACCATACTGTCAGAGTAAATGGGATACATTGTGAGCTGCAGAAGACTCTTGAAAAATATTTTTTTCAATGTGAAAATTTAAAAAAATAATTAAGAATTCCTCTAATATATTGATTAACCACCCAGCACTACAATGAACAAAAATCAGAGGGGGGGGTTGCGGAATTTTAAAGCATAAATCCAGGTGCACATGGTTGCCAACTTGCTATGGTAAGCGTTAAAATTAAGTGCATGACACAAGAGTGAATGAACAAATAAAAATGTATGTATTGAAAGAAGGTTTCAATGTAAGTGCAAAATTTCCAAGTCTAACAGAATGATTGAGGAGCAATTAAAAGTTGATTTACTAAGTCAATTTCATCATAAATCTTTAAGTAAGGTTATGGCTGCTCACATTTCACATTACCTAAAAGACCTGAGAGCTTGGAGACGATGAAAGAACCACAATTGAGTCTGATACGTTTAGATGACTCAATTTAAACTGACAAAGCCAAAACAGAAAAGGTGTTCAAAAATGCATTTTAATTAATCGTGCTTTATTTGATTTTTGCAGGGATTTACTGCTAAGACGAGATCAAATTGAAATGTTCTTGACTGTTTTAGACACATCATTAAATGATCAGTGTGAACAGGCTTCACAATAGTATCACAACTACTGTCGACACTTTAAGTATACTTGCACAAACTAAAACAAAAGCAGTCTTAAATATTAATGATTATCAATTTTATTTTTTTTCATGAGTGGACAGAAGCTTAACACTATCCACCTTAATGACAAATCAGATTCCAAAATAACGGACTGTATGGGTAATTACCTCAAGATTATAATAACAAAGTGAACATAAATTCCACAAGCGCATTCTTCTCTTCCACAAAAATGGGTTTGGCCGTGAACTTTTACAGCATTTTTCCACCTTCACGGCATTCGGAAATATGGCATTTTAGCTGTTTGTGCCTCTGAGGATGACAACTACATCAATGCATCAGTGACATCACAAAGCGGCAAAAGTAAGATATTTGCGTGATTTGTGTATGATGGCACCAAATTAAACTATTATACAATAAGATCACCTTTGTTTATAATTTTGCAAGACTGAGAAACACGATGGCAAACATTACATTCTAATAATATTATTTGTTCAATTTTGTTTTTATGGAAAATAATTTTAAACAGAGCAATTTATTTGTCACATAATTTAATGCACCATGGGAAAATGCTGTTTTAAAAGCAACAAATAAGGAAAAAAATAATGGAAAAAAAAAAGATAAATAATCTATAAAGAAGATTGCCACTGGGCACTTTCTTGGGAGAGTACACTTGAGTCTGTGACAACACGTGTCAAACTCATTCAAGCAATGGAGCCGTTGCAATGCATTTAGATGTTCGATTACGTAAGCATAATCACAAAAGGAAGGGTTGAGCTTTCGAGGCACGCTGAAGTGAAGTGGTGCTGCTGCTATCACCGACTCCACAGACACAAGCTGACGTGATAAACTGAGGCCACGTTTAACAAATAGCAGACAGCGATCCTGCCCGGTGTCGGATGTCGACAGGGACCAGTTGCTGGTGTCTCCGCCCGGACTGCCTCTCATACTACAGCAGCTGTGTCTTCTCAGACCTCACATTCCCGCAGGACAGGCCCACTTCACTCTCATCACCTGTGCACAGCCCGGGGCTCGATACGCTCCAGGGGCGAGCACTGCTACTTGAATTAAAGGTATTCTCCTCAAACCACTAGCAAAAGATGTTTACCTGAAACAGAAATACCTTTCCAGAATGAAAACCTGAAATTAACCATCGAAAGTAGGCCCCTTGACATGAACTGCCCTGGCTCTAAGGACTACACTGGGGCAGCACGCAAATGATTTGCGATTTACGTCACGTTATGGATACCTTGTGGTAAGCACGTCTGCTTCAGAGTTTTGATGTTTCGGGTTCACCAGGTCCCCTTCTTGAGTGGAGTTAGTGTGTTCTTCTTTTGCTCCCTCTCATCTTCCAACCACGTTTGGTTGTCACATATTCGGTTAACTGATGTTTAAATTGTCCCTCGTTGAGAATGTAAGCATGAATGACTGTCCAAATGTGCCCTGAAACTGGCGGGCGACCAGTCCATGGCGTATCTCACATCTGGCCCCAAGACAGGCTGGAGCTCACTGGTGACCTTAATGAGGTCAAATGGTATAGAAAATGGATGGCGGACAATCCCTGTTCTGTTTTTCTGTTATTCATCCAAGTGTAAAAAAAAATCTCACAGCTCCATGACAGGGACATTTTCACACATCATATGGAGTTGTCTAAAATGAGACTCATGTATCAGTAGCTTCAGTACACCTCGTTTTCTTCACTGGTCTCGCAACCAAATAATGCAGGGAAGCGCACAATGATCCAAAATACCAGACTGAGCACGCTGGTTCACACACCTCACTTCAATGACGACACGCAAATGAAGACAAGAGTATGACAAGAGTATGAAAACCACAGCAAAGCGTCAACTGGAACACTCTCATGCACGGTCACAAAGGCGCTGTGGTTGAGCTTGTCAAGTCACCAAGCCCACACACGCACGCACGCACGCGCACGCTCATCCAAGGCTCGTCAACTACCGTGGGATGGAGTGCGCAGAGTAAGATGTTCAAACAAGAAATTACTTGATGACCTCTGTACGTTAAAGAACTCTTACCTCCAAGCGGGGACGCAGAAAGTCAAATATAGCAGCTGAAGTTCGAATCTGTAGCTTCCCTCCCTCCTCCGTCACTACCACTGAACTCCTATTTAAATCCCTGCATTTTCACGCCATTCCAACGTCTTTTTATCTTCCTCGGCCGCTCACCTCTGAATAACTGCCTGCAGGTCAACTCTGTGCCACGGAGTTGGGCATGATTTACCCGAGCGTGGCAGCTGTTTGCAGGGATTGTGAGCCGCTCGTCCCGTACTTTGCTGCTATGCGGAGCCTCACAACTCTTCTCTGAGCTGAGCAGCTAATCAGCGCGGCTCTGTTCACAGGCGCGCTCACGCGGCCGAGCGACATAACAGGAAGCCGAGGCAAGACGGCGACGTTCTTTCACATGCCACAATTCTATTTAAATTTATTATTGCACTTTATGTAAATATTTACAATGTCCATGTAAAATACGTCCAATCCCGAGGCATATTTTTATTTTGATGAACAGCAATAAACTTTTCCTCTCTAGCCTTGGCCCCTCCCACTGTCGCAAATTAGGAATGTTTATCTAAAGCAGTTTACGGCAGCCAGTGAGAGGAGAGATGAGGTTACAGCTTTGAACCCTTCTTCAGTCAAATGCTTCTTTTTCAGGTACGGACAGAAAATTAACCGCACTCATTTGAGCTAAGTAAATCGGGTACAACGAGGTACTAGACATATCTGTGTGGAGATGAGTTTTTATGCTTGTGACGTTGCGAAATCTGATTAGCAAGAGCGTGCTACCATAGCATTGTGCTATGATTCACGAACAGATACTTCACTGCACCGTTAAAGGACATCACAAAGTGATTATTTTCTTCACATATACCAGTGACGCTTACGTGTGTACGTTTTTAAATCGTGACACGCGTTTATTATTTTCCACAAATGAATACATACTTTTTCTGCATCAGACTGTCTTCAATCTAAAACAAGACAAAAACAGTTCCTAACAATTTAGTCAGTTAACAGGTGTGTTCACGTGCACTGCATCTGATTCGCAAGTATGAAATTAATGGAAAAAGATTATAGAGCGTTTAAAATTGTATTTCTTCAAACTGTTTATTTTGTTGACACTTGGTATGTATGTTTGAAGGATGGATCCTGTTGTGTTGAGCTATCAGGACAGCCTGCTTCGACGCTCTGACGTGGCCCTCCTGGAAGGACCCCACTGGCTTAATGACCAAATCATAGGATTTGCCTTTGAGTACTTTGCCAGTGAGCGTTTTCAACTCCTGGGTGAGAGTCTCGCTTTTGTCAGCCCAGAGGTCACCCAGTTTATCAAGTGCGCTTCCTGCCCCGAGGAGTTGGCCATGTTTCTTGACCCTCTGGATCTGGCCTCACGTCGCTGCGTCTTCCTGGCTGTGAATAACAACAACGACCAGAGTGCTGGGGGGTCACACTGGAGCCTTCTGGTGTACCATCATAAATCCAACCACTTTGCTCACTATGACTCTCAAAATGGCAGCAACTCTCCACACGCCCGGCGCATTGCTAGCAAGCTAGAACCCTTGCTGTGTGCAGGAAGAAAAGCTGTGTTTGAGGAAGAGCCCACTCCTGTCCAAGAGAACAGCTATGATTGTGGCATGTATGTTATCTGTATAGCTGAGGCCTTGTGTGAGAAGTCACGCCTGGATTTGCAAACACTCACCCCGGCCTTTATTAAGCAGAAGCGAGCAGAATGGTGCATATTAATCCAGAGTCTTGCTAAGAGTGAACTCTGATGCACTTTGACTTTTCATAGTAGCTGAACTGCCTGTACACAATTGGATTAAAAAGTTGGTATGCCTCTCTTAATTAAATTAAAATTATCAATGGACTCTAAAATAAAGAACAATAGTAATGAATGAAAATGATAAATTTGGTCACTTAAGTTATTCCATTGGCCATTGTTGTTTTTTTTTTCCTATCATCTACATGCGCTATCAACAATTTTCTCCACATATGTATCCACTGCTGAAGCCATAGATTCACTCCTTAAGTAAAACAAATCTTATTTCAATTGTAGTCGGTCTGCAATGGAAGATAGTGACAATATTTTGACTCTTTTATGATTCATTGAACTAGCGCTGCCATGTTTATCTCTAACATAAGCACCGCAACACGTGATATGTAAACCCAAGAACACCAGCATGCCTATAAAAGGCATGTCATCTCTTGTACATTTTAAGTGAGGATGAAGGCAGCGTAATCTGTCACTTTGCTCCATTTTGAGTTTGGGACAAAAGTAAAAATGTTAACACCAGTGTTGGGATAAGGCATTACAAAAGTAACAGACTAAAGTAGGAAGAAATGAGTTGTACTTTTTACACATGGTTTTAAGGAATTTTGTAAAACAGTGGTCATGCTGATTGGCTGTTAGCAAATTTAGCAATCAAATTGTAAATCGTCTTCCTCCGGTGGCTGATGACGTCACGATGCTACAAATACAATCGGACAAAATTCAAATATGCCCCATTAAACTAGAGTCTGATGTGCTTGTTATTTTGATAGTTTCTTCGAGAAGCCTCATATCTTTGCGGTAAAGAGAATTACAATGAAGTGAACTTTGAATTGATTCAAAAAAATGTTAAATGATTGAAGAAAGTGAACTGGAGTCCGTCGAGTTCTGACTTTATCAATACATATTTTTGCTTTTATTACCTATCTTTCTATCCGTCTGTCTATCTAGCCATCTCCCTACTTGTTTTGTTAGTCCAATTATATGTTTATTAGTCGCGTGTAAATTAATTTGTGTATATTGAAGATTTCATTTATCATTTACAATCTGGGAGTATTCATATGTTGGAAGGTAGTGATCTGCCACCATAGAGGCAAAACATAGCCCCCAAAATGTAAATAACGGAATACAGTGATTTTCAAATACCTTTTTAATATGTGCTTGAATATGCTACAAATATAAGATATTTAATGTTCCACCTGAACATTCCCAGACTGCATGAAGATAATCATTTTGGCTCAAAAGTACGAATGTCCAACTAAGACACACAATGATAAAGAAAATCTTCCAATGAGCACAAGTGTAACTTCCTTCACTAAAATGCTTTATGGTGCTTCACATTTGTGAAGACGAGCAATACAAAATTGTTTATAACTAGGTTGGGTAAATCAGGCTTGCCTTTCCAAACACAACTGTGCCTTGCTTTGTGCATTCACCACCTTGGCAGTCAGCCTATGCACTCAACATGACAAAGGCAGGATGAACGCAGATTAACTGTCATGAGTTGAACTACGGGATGTTAAACGACTTGAGTAATGTTGATGTGCAAGGCGGGATGTGACACCGCCAAGAAACACAAACGATAATTGTGAAACACTATCATTCGAGTTAACAGGTGAGTGTGGTGAAGTGACGGGGCAGGTGAATGACTGCGCATACACTTGTGAGTCATACAAATGTGCAGTTGGATGAGTTGCAAGTGGCCAATCGCTGCCAAGTGGTTTTGTGGAACCGACGCATGAAAGAATCAAGTCATCCTCTTTCTGTTCTTCACATCAACATCGGTTACAAGGAATTTATACAATCTTCCAGGATCTCTCAAGAAGAAATTCCAATTAAAATGAGGATACAGAGAATTAAATAAGGTTGGAATAAACACTATCAGAAGCACTGTCCTATATTTACAATCTAAATTTGACCGTAGAGGATCCATTAATTCCCAACATTCTATTCTTTTCAGTTCATATTGTTTCTCTTGGCTACACTGCTTCCTATACGTGTATGTTGAAGTTTTTCATCCAATCAGATTCCACGGCCATTTCTTCCATCCTATGATTGGTCAGTCGAATTGTTTGTTCAACTATTTTTCAATTAATTTGAACAAAAATGCTCGCGATATCGCAATGTCATTAAAAGTGAAGACAATTTGCAATTTTGTATTTAGTGAGAATTGAGGATAAAGCTTCTCAGATAATGGATGGATGAAGTCAAAGCACATGATTTGCCTTCACGGGCCACATGAAATGATGTAGCAGGCTGGATTTGACCATAGAAGTGATAAAAACGAAAGTAAAATAACATACACTATGACAGAAGCAGTTTACAGATCTCTGTCCTGGCTGCTCAGTATACTGATCATAAATTGAGTTCAATAATGAAAGAATAACAGAAGGATCACTCTTTTTTTTTTATACTGAATAATATCAAATCAACAACCCTATCTTTCCCCTTCCTACGTGTTAAGTTGCCTAAAGACTTAATTGTCCCCAAGTGTGAATGTAAGCATGACGGTTGTTTGTCCATTTGTTTCCTGTGACCGGTTGACGCATCAGACGACTGAAACGCAAAAAAATGACACTCAGTTTTGTTTGCAGACGTGCACATTTGAGACATCCATACAAGCAGCACACTTCACAAATAAAACGAGGACGCTGAGATAGGAATCACTTTTCTCTTGTGTGCTCACAAGCTGTCACCGAAATGTTGACATACCAGCCAAGCTCGTCCATCTCACTTGCCCAAGCTGTAATGTAGACAGTTGCGGAGTGATTTCAGAACGCAGCTCAACCTACCGTAATAATGGAAACATATGTCTTCATTAGCTCAGGCTCAAAGCCTATTTAGATTTACACACAAGAACAATTTTGTTTCTGGTCCTTGTTTTCTAATTATGGAAGTAAAATCTTAAGATTGCTTATCTGTCAACAAATATTCTCACAGAAGTGCCACAAACACTTCACTTTGCGGAAATTATCAACCCACTTGTCAGGTCGGACCTAAAACCGACATAGTGAAATGCGTCAAGTCAGTGTGTGGTTAAACCAAAATATGGAAAACTAAACTGTCAACTGATTTCAATTAGTCAATATTGGAAGAAGCACAAGCAGTTGGAAAGCTGTGAAAGCTAATCAAGTACAGATGATGACATGGTGGAACCAAAGAAACAAGTTCACATCATGACAATCACTGTTGCGCTTTCTTTTCGCAAGGCTCCAAATCTACAGCATAAAACATTTGAAATTCCCAAGTTATCCACTGAGGAGAAACACATACAAAGGCAAGACTCTTTACTTTGGATTGTAGGTGTCATGGGTGTCATTTGTTGTTTTGGCTCATAGCAGTCATTTCATAGAATGACGACTCCCCAGAGAATGGGCGGGAACACAGAGAGCCATGGTGGGCTTATGAAAATATACATATGTCCAGCTATACAGCTTGTTATGCCATCTTAAAGCAAGCGTAAGGACTCATTTGTCGGGTTTTTGCTCTTAGTCCATTAAAAAAATATATGTTGGGTCAAAAAATTATGAAACACAAAGAGTCTGATATACGTAACCACAAAGTGGAACTTAATCTAAACTAGTGAACTTCCAATTTGGTCAGATTTGAAAAAAATAGTTCACAGACTAGAATGGAAAAGTGAGTTCATTAGTTTTTGTATCAAAAACTCCCAATTCTACAGCTTTTATTAAATGTACACTGTTCAGTCATTTTCAAAAGTAAAAGTATTAATGGCCATGCAAGTGTCTAAATAAGTTTAACATTAATAATCCATTTTGCAGCCCATGCTGGAAAAACCTGAAAACAACCAAACGCTTTGATTATTTTTGTGTGAATCAATAACTTCATTTGAGGAGCAAACTTCAAATTTTGAGGACCTGAAGCAAGGTTTTACTAAACAATGAAAATATGACAATATAACGAGCAAACAATTGGCTCCCTTATATACCTTAATAATATCTTATTATTATGATGTGAGTTTTTTTTTAACTTTTAAAAACATTTAAGCTTGCCGGGCCACTCCTCCTGGCTGACGTACACTGTAACGGAAACTAATTAATTCAAGAATGTGTTTTCTTAGAACATTTGCTAATCATTAGCAGATAAAGCTATTTTCTTATGTGCTTAAATCCACCGGCCCGTACATAAAACGCACGCACATATAATGGCGACTAGTGAAGCGTTGCATTGACCCTCTGTAGGATTTATGATAGCAGATGGAAACGTACCCTGAATGTTTGACCCAGCAGAGAGCAGTTCATTTTGTGGTTCTGTGATATACTTTAGATGACCGGTAACCGATGCATCTCAATTAACGATGCTTTTATTCATGCGAAGAAGAGGATTGGTTGCCAGCCAATCGCAGGACACCCAAAATGCAAGTCTTCATTGAATGTAACATATCTGAGAAGATGTTTGAGTACCTGTAGAAAACTGATGCAATCACTGGGACAGCTACCTCCACACAAAAAGGCCAAAGCAGTGACTCAAACTTTGATCGTCAGAGCTGCGAGGCAGATGTGCTGTCTGGCAACTATTCCACCATGCTGCCCTGAAGCCAGGTCATTACTTCAAAACAGGCACAATATGTCACTACAACCACAAGTGTCCGAAAGCCCTTATTTCTGAAAGGACAATAAAAACCTGTACATTATTCTGCTCCTGGAGAATCGGAAACATAAATAAAGACGTGTGTTGCGGCTATTAAAACGGAAGTCGCACCTCTCACTTTATATACTGATGTTCATGCATGACTAAGGTGCACATCTGTGTTCAAGACCCTCCAAGTGAGGGCCGTCTGTGTCTTGATGATCTTAGCGTGTGTAATGCAAAACATTACCGTGACGTTACAGTCAGCGTTCTCAATCACAGCAGAGAGGTTAAAGGTCATCTGGGGAGCATTACGTGACAGACAATGTGACTCCCTGGAGGGCAGCAGTCCGTCTGGTCATCTGTCCTAATTTGTCTTTGACTAAAACACATGTACACGCACATGCACATAGAATATAAACAATCAAGCTTCACACTGCTTTTTTTTTTTTGGTTCAATTTGGGGCATGGGTCTTTAAGAGTTTTTGCTGCATCCTGTCATAGTAGACATGACATGTCAACCAAATTTCATGTTAGTCAGTGAATCCAGTGTCCAGTGTTTATTAGTTTTCTAACTTTACAGAGGTGTTTAGTTTTGGGAACCAGAAAATATGAACATTTTCACCTGGATAAAAGTGTTTCCACAGAATTGTGATTTTTTTTTTTCCCAGGCATGTTGAGGTCCTCGAAAGAGAAATTAATCCAATAGTCAAATACGATGTAAAATTCCCTGCTTGTCACAATGAATAATTTGGATTAAAAAGACAAAGATCACTTCGTCCTGAGACAATTTTACCTTACATTTAATCCATCTTGAGTCCAGGGAATGACAGGAAGCAGATTCCATTGGAATGAATGTGGGAATTCCTGTCATGTCCTTTGTAGGATCCAGATGTCCTCCAGTTTGATGCCACTCTCGTTA
The DNA here is from genome assembly GCF_059441095.1 of Idiotropiscis lumnitzeri. Lineage (NCBI taxonomy): Eukaryota > Metazoa > Chordata > Actinopteri > Syngnathiformes > Syngnathidae > Idiotropiscis > Idiotropiscis lumnitzeri. Next base: position 10,138,248 of record NC_142395.1, on the reverse strand, counting down.
CTGCAGTTCAACTACATATGTCAATCACTTTGAGACCGTTAATTTCGATATTAGGATATCTTTTTTTTTTGTCTTGTATAATTTTCCTCCCCAAAATAAGTCCTAAAAATGCGGCGATTAAGATGAGCAAATGTAGTCAATTGTATAAAGCAGTTGCCCATCTGAAAAGTCAATACGTAAATTCAAGGACCAAATGTAAGACAGTAAGACTGCGGCCTCTAGTGGACATGAGAAGTAATTCTCTGCTCTTTTTTTTTTGCAATTCATGGCGCGTGTGTCGCAATAATGCTTTGGTTCATTATCTCGCAATAAATGTTTGTCTCCCAGTATTCAGACGATACGTATATATTTTTCTGACCATATTTTCAGTTTACTTCAGTTGTTCAATTTAAAAAGTGAAACCCATGAAGTGTTTCGTTAAACACATGGCAGTAATTTTCAGAAGGCCAGTTCTTACATAATCTCAATATTAATTTTGACATGTTTGTTATATAATATGGAATTATAATTTCATGACATAGTCAATTCTGGCTTTTTGTTAGTCATATGATATAATCATCAAAATTGTAAAACACAAATTATCCTTAAATGTTTCACTGTGTTTTGGAATTGCCTTTGCATTCCCCTTCTCCCTCTTCACCTCGACAGAGTGATACCGATACTGCATCACTGCAGACGCTGCACCAATCCTCCTGTCGATCTCATGCTCCATCCTCCTCTCACTCGTGAACACTCGTGATTCAACCTCCCGACGGACGCTCCCCTTGGTAGACCTTACCAAAATCTTTATTTTATTATTATTTCATTGATCTTTCAATTTTTAAACTAATAACAGACATAAATGACATGAACATTTCTGGTTTGGTCAGTCACCAATTTATTCAACCAGTTGACCATTACTAAACTAAAACGACAACAAGTCAGAAAAAAATCAATACAATATCTTTCAACAACATCATGATAACATTTACGCTCGTCATTAGTATATCAGTGAGCACTTTATTTGAAATGTAGAAAACAAACCACTCTTTGACATCAGATTAATACATCTATAAATAGATATTTGTTACCTACATACCTAATAATTGCATTCACATTGTAATTAACACACAAAAAAGGTGTTATTGCTTCAGTATATTACAGTTCAATGATCGTTTCATTCAGTCAAGTGTTGCACCCTTGCCTCCTTTGTTGCATAAATACGTTGGAAAGTGACAACTGAGTACCTCTGTTCAAGAATAATCCATCTTTAGTCTTATTGTCCTCATTAGCGTCGTGCTGGTCTGGAGCCTATCCCAGTTGATTCTGGGCAGGAGGTGGCGTGCACCCTTGGCTGGTGGCCAGCCAATTGCAGGCAACACAAAGATACACACACACCTTCAAACAATTTAGAGTCGGCAATGAACCAAACGTGTTTTTGGAATGTGGGAGGAAGCCACTCAACCATGGGGAGAACCTGCAAACGCCAGAGCTGAGATTCGGACCCCTGACCCTCAGAACTGTGAGGCACATGTTTTAACCACCATTCCACTGTACAAGAACAATACATACACACGTCAAAAAATGCTTTGAAAATTAGTTGGACATATTTTTTTTAAAAAGTGCATAAGTCAGGACCGTTAACGCGTTGTTTGGTTTAGTTCACTCTAAAGTCTGCCGAGCTACAAATGAAATGCCTTTACTTTCAGTCTCTTCAAGTAATTACTGTGTTGAATGATCATTCACTTGCCTCGGGGTCGTCACAGGACACAAATAGAGAGACTGTTTGCATAGTTTCAAAGTGATCACCAGTCCCGTGGCGGGATGGTCCTGAAGACGTCCGGGTTAACGTTGCTTCGTCATATGATGGATTGGAGAGTCGCAGACGATTCTGGATCCGAGCGCGGGAAGCTTGACCAACAGCCAGACCAGAAGCACATCCAGGGGAGCCGAGGTTACCTGGACAGCGGGAAAGCAATACAAGTTGATGGAACCTGCGGGCGATGCCTTTCGTCCTCCTCAATTGATTCACACAGTGTAGGTGGGGTACGTGCGTGTATTGAGGAGTAAATTAGTCGTGTGATTGATTATAGTGACCTCTCCCTGAGGGGTAAATGTGGGTTGCTGAGGAAGGAGAGCTGCTGCTCCAGACTGCAGACACGAAATGCCAGGTAGCACGAAGAAAGGATGAGGAGAATGATCCTGCCAAGAGAACACACACGTTGACACTTTGGATTTACTACTGTTGTTTTGAAAAAGTCTGCGGTCAGCCACTTACTGCCAATACAGTCGACCCCCTGCTATTCGTGTTTTTTTTTTCTTTTGTTTTTTAACAAATGTCAAAAATTATATTTAGAAAACACATTCAATATACGTATTCCACCAAAAAGGGGGTGAATTAAGGGGGAAAATCCATAAAAAAAACAAAAGAAAATATTTAAAAAAAAATTGTGATTTATACAGGGGTCGGCTGTTCATAATTAACTGTTTCTTGGGTGATGTGATATGTCACAGTGAACACTGGGAGGCAGCAGTTGACCATTTGGGGAGATTTTTTAATTCATGTTATTTTTTTTTATTATTTTTAATTATTTTATTTTAATTTTAATTTTTTTAAGAAATGTGTGAATGTGAACCTGAATGGTGCTCAGTGATTGACTAGTGACTGGTCCAAAGTCTCAACCAAAGTAAGGTGAGATAGGCTTAAGCTCAAGTTTGATGGCTGGTCAAGAATAAATCAAATTTGGAGTCCTGGAAGGTTTGTGTGCGTTTTACTTGAAATAATTGCATCACGACATGACACCATGACTGCTTGTTACCTGTTATGTGAGCACAAGTGAGTGAGCTATTGTTAGTGAGCATAAGCGTGTTCCACACTCACAGCAGGGTAAAGAACTTGAGCAGCTGGTATTCCATCTGGCCCAACTCTGCCACTGGCTCAGATAAAAGGCCTCTGTCGGTCTGCAAGGCTCGCTCTGTGACACGCACACACACAAACACACGCCCACAAATCTATCAAAAGCAATTAACTTCAGATTTAATTCTGTTGCAACGGGCGTGTACTGATAGCGAAAAATTGACTACCAATGGAGTCTTCCCGCACTATTTGTACGAAATTGGAATAGAGCCGTGCTGAATACAGCAAAAATTCACGAGGGATTTACAAGCCCCCTTAAAATAAGTTTAGAACGGCCTTAAGATGCTACAAGATGGCGGAAAAGCACAATTTTTCGCCCAGACTGAGCTATGGTCTTTGAAAGATACCCCTCCTGTCACTTCAACACAGTTCTTTCGGATCATCGAGAAGGCGTCAAGGCAATTATGTTATACTGAATTTGCGAGTAGCAAATCACAATAATAATGTAATATTATAGAACACTACTGCCATAAAAACTAGAAATGTATAAAGTTCTTTTTTTAACATGTTATTTTTAGTGCATTCCTCTACTACACCTCAAATGCATCTCAATAAGGTGGCCAGTATTCGAAACAGCCTTCAGTATGACGCTGTGCGATTCTACACTGTTGTTAACTACAACCAAAATGATGCACTAGACATCAAACAAACATCATTAAAAAAAAAAATGACATTTATGAGAGTGACTATAAAAACTAAACTTTTGAGGGCAAAGTTTGTACAAGAAAATGTTCATCCAACTCTTGGATTTTGCTATTATAATGGTGGATAATTGTAAACAAAACAAAGCAATAATAAGAAAGTGCATATTTTCTAGCTCATCAAACCTGTCCATCTGAAAGCATCTCAACTATCCTCTCACAGCGGACACTGTGAGTGATTATCTGGATTTAATCTGCATCCTCTCCATCGTTTTTAATACAACCCCCCCTTCACACTCCATTTGAAGCTTAACATGCGGTTGCATAAGAGACAAATCGCTCTTCAATGCAGAGTATTTTGCTCTTTCACGCACATACAGGCACAAATCATCCAAAGGACATTTACTAAAAATGCCTTTTTGCATCATACACAAATTGCTTTCATCTCCGTGTCGAACCTTCCAGAGGCTGCTCTGACTTGAAGGATGTGTTTGCAGCGTTCAGACTGCTGCTGGAGTTCCCCAGCAGGTCGGGAAGGGAGGAGGACACAGACACCACTGAGGGCTTCCTTCTCCACTTTAACACTGACGGGAATTCATCCACCACTGGAAACTCGTCGGGAGTCGGGAATTCATCCTGAAGCAGAAGAGAACGCATAACCAATCAATTACTTGCGCCCTTCAAGACATGATGGTACATTTTTGAAGCAACGATATTTTCCACATTGCAATTATTCCTGAGTATTGCTTTATTTCATTTGCCTGTTGTTTTGTTATCATTTCAGTCTACAGTAAACAGGAATGTTTTTGTTGAAGATGCTGTCACTAACCAGTGATAAGGTGGGTTCCTCCATGTACTGCTTTAAACTCAGACTTTTCCCATTGACCTGCAGAGGGACATGACGTCACTTCTTTGAGTCACACACTCGTATTGTGTATGCAGTGTACAGCATCGAGTGTGTATGCACCTGTAAGTGTGTGCAGATCCTACGAAGGACGTCGTACACACTGTCTCTTGATAGAAGTGACACAAATACATACTGAGAAAATAAAAACAATGTAACCATACAAGGTGACATCACGGATTGCTGTGAGGAGCAATATATTATATCCCAAGAATCTAACCTGCAATATTAAAAAATGGCGTTAATTTTGCATTGGCCCACTTGTCAGAAAAAATGCCTAGAAAACAATTTTTCAAAGGGAAAAAAATCTACCGGAGATTAAAACTATTTAATCCTGGGCACAAAGGATACTGTATTTTCAATCAGATAAGTAGTCAAGGACAGGATTATAAAATGATCCCTCTGAACCTCTATTTCCTAAAGAATACTGTTCTAATTAAGAAATGAGCAGGCGAAAGACAAGAGAGTATAGTTGTGACGTACAAAGACACAGACAGTACATCCGGCCCAGTATGCGTATTTCATAATCCCACAGACACGTACGACGTGATTCGCAAGCGTTACAGACCATGAGTCATGCATATACAGTATGCACACTTTGCACGGCTCAACTTTATCTACTCGAAAAGGATCTGTAGCTCATATCAGGCCTGTCGTGTTGGCAAGTGAATCTTAATCAGACTTTTGGACAGTGCTCTCATAATCACTCACAAGAGTCAGACACATACAGAGTTAGAAGAATTAAACATCTCGCTAAGATGACTTGCACTGTGCTGGCTCTACATGCATGTTAGCAAGTGTCGTTTTATTTTTGTTCTTGTTAGTGTGTCGATTCCTATTCAAACCTCAGACGTCATTCTGGCTCATGCTGTAAACTTTATCCTTCTAATATGCATTACTACGTTGGAGCTTCGTGCGCATGTCTTCAAGAGCCCATTATTCATCTTCTGTCTTAATACATTTTTGTCCGTTCGATTCGGGCAATTCACAAGTGAACTCAATTCAACAACGGTTGATTTGTAGATTACTGGTGTTTTCTGATTTTTTATTTGACGTACTGCTGCGCTGCTTAGATAAAGCACAAATACGATTTGTGTGGCACAGTGAGATTTTCCAAATGTTAAACGTCACTGTGGTGTCGGAAAAAAAAAAAAAATCGCCTCCACTTGAGCGTGCTTCCAGGCTGCTGCTATCTATAGCGCTGTTCTTTCCGTCACACCTCGCTTTGGAAAACACAGACACGCTGCGCTAATCAGCACAAGCATTTGAACTCACAGGGAGTGTGACGGACGGGAGTATGTACCTTCTGGCCAGTGTCTGTGGTGATAGCCAAGCCATTGGGCACCAGGCCCGCTGTTTTGTGCTTTTTCACCAACCGCACAGAGACAACAGGGATGGCCACCTAGATGTGGAGAGGCATAAGTAAAATAAAAAAAAATAAAAAAACATCTTTGTTTCCTGGTTTCTAAAAAGCCCACAGTATGGGGGCAGTGGAAACAAATGTAGTCGGCTAAAATAATTTTCTCATTTAAGTCAGAATGCAAGGAATGCTGCCCGAATAAGAAGCTTATTGTCACTTAAAAAAAGGAGAGGTTGAGTTTCAAGGAAATGAGGAAAAAAAAAAAGCAAGAATGCATAGCATGAAAGAAAAAAAACTCAAAGCTAGTTATGTGGAATTTTATAGGGCAAGTATCACGTGGAACTATTAAAACCACTTTGAGTTAATACATTCAGATTTAGAAGTCAAGTTTTTAATCTCATGAATAAACAGGATCAATACAGTACCTTAATGTCCTTGCCGAAGAGGTTGGCATAGAAACATAGCCAATTTCGAGAGATGTAAAGCCTGCCTTGTAGGAGAATGTCTCTGAGAAGAGCACAGGAGTACACTGGCGAAACAAGACACAAAAAACACGTTTTTCTTCAGATTAATTAATTGATTTAGCTTCGTGCAGCTGTACAGGAAGCCCATTTCGAATCATGGGAGTCCATATAATGGACAACAGCAAAGTTCATGGGGAAGTGGTCTGAGCAAGCAAGTTATGAAGTTATCCTAACATATTTTTGGGGACTTAACAAAAAAGGAGGAATTAGAAGTGCAGATGTTTACATTTCATATTGGTAGGAGGGGTCTCAGTTTACAAAGATCACAATTCACGGCACTTCAAGATTACAAATGTCGCACAGAATAAGACTAAGTCGTCATGAGGCGCGATAAGACATGCAAGGTTACTGATTTAAGCCCCCATCCTCTTCCAACTGGAGGTAGAAAAATGCGCGTTCACGTCAGGTTTCGTTGTAGGCCGCAAATGTTCGCCAAACCGTCGTCAGACGTTCGCCTGTACTTCCCTTGTTCAAAATCTCCTAAACTCACGGTCATTGTCGGCAAACATTTGTGATATTTCAGCCGCTAACCGATAAGGATGTAACTAATTTAGGAATCAAGTCTTCAACACTTGGCTGAACAAGTGTGTGAATAAGGGCAGGGCAGCTCAAAACTCAAGATAAAATCATCCAAAACAATCACATGAAAATGATTAAAACCAAGCATCAATCTAGATCAATTAAAAGAAAATGGGGATTAAAAGGAGAGAATAAAGACGCGATTCACGAGAATGCTGTGGTAAACAATTGTGTTTTCAGCCCTGATTTAAATGAAATGACAACTTGAGCAGACCTCAGGTAGTCTGGGAATTTGTTCCACAGGTGAGGGGCACAGTGACACAATGCTGCTTCACTTTGTTTGGTTTTAGGTGGTCACAAGCTATCACACACACACGCAACGCACGCAGGAGGTGTTTTGATGTGCATGTACGCAGTGATGCTGGTCATAATGGCCGAAACGATCTCATGTTCAACAAACAAGCATGTAAGTTGAGTCAAACTGTGACGTGTTGATAATGTGTTGATAATTTATGACAAATTAGATGGTAACGTGGAGATAATGTGGCGTGAGTAGGTCGTTACCGTGAAAATGATCAGTTATCGGGAGCAAGTAAAAGAAAACGCCCTCAGTTTGCACAGAGTCTGCCAGAGTTTTGGTTTAAGGTTTTGGTGGGCTTCAGAAGATTTAAAATTGGGCCACGCCACTCTTAAGTTTCATTCTCAATTTTTTTTTCGAACTCTTTTTTTTTTTGTTGTTGCTTAAAACACAAGTAAATCAGAAAAGAAAAATTAAAATATTAATATTCCACTGAAAATCTGAGAATTTTGACTCTTCAAAAGCATATTATAATTTAAAATATAATATAATAATAATAATTCAAAACTCTGATTCCATTCTGTTTTCTATGCATTAGTGTGTGTGTTTTTTTTTTTGGGTCCATTCGGCATTAAATAATCTTGAGACTTGTGCTTCAATGCCATTATGTTTTATTATACTATTATTGAGAATTTTATTTAATACGTGTACTACAGATTATGAGTAAATGTTTCACCGAAAACAAACAAACAAAAAAAAATCACCAAGAAATTGAGGTTAAAGAAGTAATGCTGTGCTGTGGACGGAGCAAATCACGACAAGTCAAGATTTTCTCAATTGTGTTTTTCATTGAATAGAAAGAGAACAGGCTTCAAAAAATAGCACCAACATCTAGAAGCTCCAGACATCACATGATGTATATTTTTTTTATAGCTATAACATGCCCATTAAATTAGAATTTGTGGCCATGTGATAAGTATAATGTGCACACAAAATATGAATTTGTGGGTAAATTCTCATGAAGCACTTTGACCTCTGGCTGGGTTAGCAAATGGTGTGCAACTTTGTCCTTCAAGTGTTTATAAGTCGTCTATTCTTGTCAGTAGCCTTCGATTGCAGTTTATTATGAATGTCTTTGTAGCTTCTTCCCATCCTAAAAAAAACATTCCAACATGCTATTTTCACATGCCCAAAAGGAGCTCTGACCAAACTGTCCAGTAGGAAGCTACAAATTGTATTGCATGGCCACAAACGAGCATTCTATGCACGTTATTATATTTGTTCTGTGTTCACAATAAGAAAAAATTGTTCCATGTTCAACTTTGGGCACCTGCCCCTCCAAAGATGTCTGTAAGCCCCTCCTAAAGAAGACTGGTAAAAGAAAGGAAAAAAAAGAAATTTTGTCGAGGCATGCTCACCAACAGTTCATTGGATCAAAAGTCCATTCAGTCCAATAATAAAAAATAAATAAATTAAAAAAAAACTTTCGGGCTATAACAAATGCAGATTATAACTAATTGAATTAACGGATTTGGTGGGACTTGAGCTCCACAACAAATCTCTACAAATGTGTGTATTATAAGAAATGATCCAAATTCTTAACAGATGAAAAAAGTCTTGCAGCATAATTTACAAATCCGATTTCTGACCATTGGAATATGCTAACAATGACGAATGCAAATGATTTGGTAGTATAATGACACACAGCACATGATACGGTAAGTACCTTTCATAAGGAGCTCATCCTTGGGCACACACTGGAACAGTTTGTGGTACTGCGAGTTGTACTTGCTGACAGTCTGTGCAGAGGGACAGGGCAGAGTCATGAGCAGCTCCTTGGCGGACCGGCCCGCCTCCACGGCGCCGGAACCCCCTCTCCAGCCGCCGGCCGCTCCGACTCGGCTCACCGCCGACACCACCCGCTCCCTCAGAGGCGGCGAGCTCTGCACCAGGCTCAGCACGTTGGCACCGTACACACACACACACTCATCCATGGCCTGAAGCAAGTCGCTGCAAGACACACACTGTTCCCCTGTGGCGTGTCAGTACGGGTGACAGGCTAATCGAAGAGAAAAGCACACACCTGGCTACTGTCTACACAAACACACGCAACTACACTAGCGCGGTCCTCAAACTCAAGGTTTCTCTGTCTCTGTCTCACTCCAGTGACTCCACTCATACATGCATGCGCACGACATACACACTGCCCTTCCTAAATCCAAGCTGGGAAAACACACACTACCCGGAATTCTCATGTAAAGTGACCCCTTTCCTTCTCGGTATGTCCTCGCCTTTGTCAATGACACCTTAAAAAGTCCAAACCCTCCTGTGTCCAAATATACGAGTGGTCCCAATCACTCGCCGCTCTCCCCCCTCCAACTGACTTCCATCGTTCTGCCACCCGTCTTTCCTTTCTCTCGCTCGCTCACTCCCTCTTGTCCATCTCTCCACTTTGACTGGCTCACTCTTATTGTCCTTCTATTAATAGTTCAAGGCAGCTACGTACTCGCCTCAGGAAAATGGAGCTAACCTGAGGTCACAGTAATACAAGCCCATGAGGGGTGCGGGTCTTCACTTACTGACTTGGAATTCATGATTTGAATCAAACACTTAAAAGGTATCTCAAGAAGCAAGTTGCAATAATGTTTAAAGGTTTTATGAATGATCTCAATTAGATCTCAATCAAAGTGCTAAGGGCACCATTATATTCGGATTAATTTTACATTATGGTTGAGTTTAGCTTTATTACCGACCATAAGGTATGTTCTACTAAAGCTGTCATGCTGCATATACTGTATAAAGTGTGTGCATGTGTGTGTATGTATGTATATATATATATATATATATATATATACATATATATAAATAATGTGATCTGAAATAATCTATTCCAGATCAAACTGCGGCCATCATAAAATCGCCATGACAACAGCACTTTCAGATTCTTACACCACTTACACCAGTCAACAGCACATTTTAATCAGCGATGGCTTCATGTGTCCCTCAACATTATTTTTGAAGCTGATTTAAAAAAAAGTCAAGTCAAGTCAAATTTATTTATGTAGCCCTCAAAGTAAAGTCTCGAAAGGCTTTATATGCCCACAAGGGAGAAATTCTAATGTTATCCTCTGATCTTAACCCCCAGGAATGCAAGGAAAAATGCAACAACAGCAAAAAGTCGACTTTTCTCCCAAGCATATAGGGTTTTTGAGATATTTACATTTTCCTTTATTTTTAAGTTTGACCTTTAAAAGCTTGGGCAATATGGATTTTACCATGCGTTGAGCTATGACGTTTCAGGACAAAATTTCACCTGTTACTGAACTTACCTCTTAATGAATTAATAAATACTACAAAATGTTACCATATTACATGTCATATATTCTTGTTATTACACCAGTTTTATTATTAAAACCTGATGTGAGGGCAAATTTGGAATCAGTGTAAAAAAGGTTTTTTGAATGCCCAAATCAAATATTTCCTGTGTTGAGTTTGCATGTTCTTGCTGGGTTTTTCCCACTTTCTCAAAACATTCATGGTAGGTTCATTGAAGACTATGAAGTACCATGGATGTACTTCACCTCTCATCTAAGTCAACTGGGATAGGATTTCCCTCACCCACCTCCATAATGGGGAGAAGGGCGACGGAAAATGAATGGATGGAGAAACTAATTTAAATTTGGTACTTTGCATTGTACTTGTCAATGTTCTACAGCTCGTAAAAAAAAAAAAAAACTTATTAAATACATTGATTGTTCCTAAAAAATATTTAATAAATAATTTTTGGGGAATATAATAATTTCCTAATTTCATTAATTCAAGGACAGTTAAATTAATGATTTTTTTAATAATTAAATTTACTTAAATTTTGACACAAAGAGCCCATGAGCAATAATGTACATGTGTGAGGTGAATGTTTTATTAGCACAAATTAATATTATTGTGGTTAACCTGTATGACAATAAATGAAACTTAAGTGGTACTAAACATTGTACCTCAAGTACATTTATATTTTCTAATGGCCACAGTTTGACAATTTCTAATCAACACCACCTTTAAGATTCAACTTGTAGCTTTGCTTTAGTAGAAGGGTAAAATGTTATCAGCGTAATGGTTCCAAAGGTAAATCAAGTATGCACAAAATAAAATGTTACATCCTAAATACATTTAGGATACGTTTTCTGCTTTGCTATGATTCTCGGAATACATACAAATTGAATTTAAAAGCCAAAAAACACGTAAATCAGTTTTAATTCTGTTTGCGTTAACTAGGCAGTGCAAAGTGGAGAAATGTCCCAATCAACAATAAAGGATGAGACTCACCGAGCCACGGTAACATTTTTTTACATCCTCATAGGACAGCTCTTCAATCAGATGAAACCTGGAATACAATTAAAAGACAGACTTGTGATTAAAAAAAAAAAAAACAGTTGGATGCTACTCTCCATTTTGAGGCTCACAAACGAGGTTACCTAAACTCTTTGCGTAAATTATTATTATTATTCTTATTATTGGCATTGGTGAATTGAGTTTTATTTACATTCCTGAAGTAAAAGTGTTGTTGGCAGCCCTGGCAAATGGTGGTAAGATTGTGTTTTCATGTGTGTGTGCGTCTGTGTGTTTACCGCATGCCAATCCCCGCTGGCGATGTGCCTCAGCACAACGTGCACTCATCAGGCGTGTGTGTTCGCGTGTATTTTTGTGTGCGTGTGCGCATAAATGCAGGATGCAGGTGTACGATGTCACATTCAACACAATCAAAGAGGAATATTGCGTTGTTTGCACACAAATATTGGCAATGCCCTGGAGATTATCCAGTGGGTTACTGTTTTGTTGATTGTCAGAAGACATGAAGACGCATGCAAATCATAGAATGCCTCTTGCCTCAGGAGGGCGGACGCATCATATTTCATCTACCAGTAGATAAAATAATCAGCTCTTGAAGAGAAATCCATTCCCATTTACTGTGCTTTTTAAGAAGACATATTGAAGGAAAAACGAAAGACTAAAAAGGAAAATGACTGTTTTGCATTAGTTGTCAGTGAGGTAGTTGCCAGCGTCAAGAGACGGGATACACTACGGTTCACTATAGATAGTGAAAGTAGAAAGATGAATGTTTATAGATAACCTCTCTAGAAGCTGGAAAAGATCTTTCAAAGAGAATGTAACACAATGCAAAAGATTCAACAGATAATGGATGGATATTATTTCTGTTGTACAGTGTGTCATGTTGGTATTTAATCATTTCTATCAGAGAGTAACATTACGCTGTAACTAACAGGACAAAAATCCATCTGAAAATGTGCAATGTGCATTACATTTTGTTTTTTTTACAAAATCATCAGCATACAATGTTTGAGAAGTAAATTGTGGCAGGATACAATTTATTTGATGCGACGAGAACCTGCCTACCGCATTTTATGAACTGTAAATCATTCTTTAATTTCATAGTAAGATCGCATATCTTAAAATTAGAGCTCACGCTGGCAACCCAAAATCTCCGTTTCATAACGGTGCTGACCTTTATTTACTGCAGGAGTAGATGATGTAACCCCTATAAAAAGTACAGTTGATGAACTATTGTTATTTTAGTCTCATGATTAATATTCTCATTTGAATATATATTCCCCCTCGACCCCTTTGTTACAATGAGATGAAAGCAGAAAAAGAAAAGTCTTCATGGCAAGGAATTTGTGACCCAACGATAGTTTAGCATGGAGCTTTCTTACGCCACAACACGGATTTACAGAAACAAAAGGCACAATAACCGAGCAGGATTCTACATTTGGCCATAATGCGACACAAGATTTTAGTTGAAATAAGCCATTTTAAACTAAAAAGAAAATCATTGCCGTAGTTCGGAGCGGAAATTTCTTCCAACTTCAATTTCTGCCATCAACATAGGCTGTGTTGGGAAATTGCTGTGAGGCAACGACATCACTCTGAGAGTGTTTGTGTTCGGAGAGGCAGGGTGCGCTGCCTTCCAATTAATTTCCGAATGGAGCCTGTGTTTGGAACCAATGAGCTGCTCATGCTTGAACTGTTTCCATCTGATGTGCTGAGCTCCGGCGCTCCTTCTTTGAGGCACACACAATAACCAAATGGCACAACGCTCTTGGCCAATAGTCAGAGCAAAGCTCAGAGAGTGTATTTCCGAACGCACCTACTATGAGGAAAAGGCGCATTTGGGTGTGTCCGAGTTCTACTGTTGTTGGTCTCAGTTTTTGTAAAATAAATTCCACCCAAAAATGCGACTTATACATTTTTTTTTTTATGATGCAGTTTTTGACTGGTGCATCTTATACTCTGGATCAATTTCGAATCTGACAAATATGGCAACAGTTTCTAGTGTTGTATATTTCTTCAATTCTGCTCTGTCCTGCTGACCACCTGAATTTCCTGCACAACAATCATTAAAGGAAGGCTTCATTAATTTCACGTGTGGCTTGATTGGTAGTAATTAATTAGTTTAAGTAGTATAGCTTGAAAAAAAAATGTATAAGAGCAGAAAAACACACCTCTATATTGATATTGATATTGATATTGACTCTGTGGCGCAACGGTAGCGCGTCTGACTCCAGATCAGAAGGTTGCGTGTTCAAATCACGTCAGGGTCAGTATCTTTTGGCTGCCAGGATGGCCGAGTGGTCTAAGGCGCCGCGTTCAGGACCCAGTCTCCCCAGGAGGCCTGGGTTCGAATCTCGAATTTCCCCATTGTGGGACTAATAAAGGGAATATTATTATTATTATTATTATTATATATTGATGTGACCCTGGGGAACGTGCTTTTTTTCCGCTGTACTACAATAAAGTGTAATTGCACATCCACTCCAGTAGTTGGCAGTGGTGCCATCCTTGCGCATTGTGGACAGCGAGTATCAACTCTACGGTGTAGGTTTGTTTTGCAACGAAAATGCTATTATTTATAGTTGTGGCACAGAGTGTGAGTGTGTGTGGGGGGGGGGTCACAGATTGTTTTCTTCTTGTTAAGGTGGGCGAAACAGAAAATAATTGAGAAGCACTGGATTAAGTGCTTCCATAGATTTTTGACAGTGTTGTGAACGGTATTTGAAAGAAAGGGCTTGTTGCGTACATTGAAAAAAATCAATATTTTAGTTCAGCTCATTAAAAATAGGAACATATAACTGAGTATTGCATTTTAATCAAACGACACATTTTAGCATTGAAACTCATGATATCCGTTTTACTAACTTGGGTTCATATACTACGGATTTAATCAATACTAAATCATTTTTAAAGGAGTGGGAGAATCACACATGAACAACGGCACTCTTTTGATGTAGAAGATGAGTCGCCGGATAGTCTTTTGATGGTGCAAAATACACTTTGGAGAACAAGTAGTCCAAGAGGTGCACCAGACTTTGTTCTGTTGCCTCAGTAGCTTAATTTACGAGCATGGACTCTGCTTGCATTATGGCTATAACGAACAACAAGCCACCGCCTTGCCACCAATCCATCCACTTAAGAGGTGCGGGCATATCAAGGTGCTGATTAGAGAGTATGATGGTTGCTTCGGCTATCCATAATAAAAGGCGACTAAAATGTGCACGACAGCACAAATGACGCAGATGCCGAGAGTTTTGAGTGAGAGAGGAATGTCTGCCAGAGCCATAAGGTCACCTCAAAACTGTGAGGCAAAAATTCTAACCATTATTCTGCCAAGCTTGCCTGATCTGCTGCCAAGATTTTTAAACTAGACAGAGCCTGTAAAGAAAAGAAGCACTGTACATACTGTACTGTTCAGTGGCCACTTAGCCACTTCCTGTAGGGAAGAATTATAGTCTCTGAGACAAAGATCTAAATGCAGTTTAAGTGTCATAGAGCAGCGTGTTGCCAGATGCTGTGCCTGCTGTGTGTGCGTGTAGAGCAGGATCTGGCTGTTGTTTCCAGGACAGCTGTGACAGCTGTGCCTGCTGGGATGGATGTGCTTGACATCACTCCCACAGTTTTAATCCCACGTTCGACATGTAATCAAACAAAATAGATGGTGTTCTTGTTTGTTTGGGAAATGCATTTGGATAAGTTGACAGAATGATTGTTGGCTAAATACTTTAGTCCTAAAAGTGGTTTGCGATGTTTGCTCCCTCACAAATGCGACAAGGTTTGAAATTGGGACACAGTTGTACATGGGGTCCTCGGTGTTACAAATGATATTAAAAATGGTTTGTGAGATGAAATAAGCGCATGTCTTTACATGGCACAAGAATGCACGCTCAATGTCCATCGTACTGTAATTCTAGTGATTATTTGATTATTCTATATTTATTATAATGGTCTTTTTCGCATAAATATTTACTGTAATCATGTCTTTGCTGTTGGTTAATAGGTTAATGATCGTTCCAATTTAAATGATAAATTTAGGAAAAGATCTGTCGAAAACCGGGGACACGCTGAACATGTATGTTTTTTTTTTTTTAAACAGCACCATCTGGATTTGGTCACTGGTCCATATGCAAGTTGACTGTAACCGCAAAACACATATGACTTGACCCCATAAGCACCTTTCCCACCTAGTTCTATAGCTAAATCAAATGCCCCTGACCCCCCCCCCCACCTCAAAAAAAAAAAAACCACAATTGGTGAGTGAATCTTAGCCAATCTCATCATGAACATCTTTCAGTGGCTTATCCTCGTTTAGTAATTGTGTTGTGTTCATCCTGTTGTGAAGACAGAGCACATGCTGCTCTCACTGCCTGCTGCATGCAGCCTATAAATAGTCTCCACAGTAACCATGCGCTCCGAGGTGGGGATGAGCGAGTGATTATTAAAAATACAGGGGGCGGCCCTGCAGGGGCACACCATGAGTCTGTCTGAGCTCACTTTCCATCTGCCTCCCTCGTACATATGAAACGAGACTTTAGCAATACGACTGCTGATGCAAAGAGACACTGAGGTCTGAAGGGACTTGCAATGTCAGGGTCACACTTGGATGGGCGGTTGTAAAAGACAGAACATTCTAGTAAGGTCCCTTTATTTTTGGACTTCAGTCAACAGTTTTTACATGCTCGAGCGTGCACTGACTAATGGAGCGAAAATGAAAATGTACGCGTCTTGAGAACAATACAGAACTCCATTCAGACAATGACATCTGCAATGGAATGTTTGAAAGTAAACCAAACATTGCATATCTTTGTAAGCACTGAATTGCCTTCGTGTGGCCGCTCTGTGCCTCAGGCTGTGAGGTAGAATACTGAAACTAATTACCAACTCTAGGGCTCTAAAATTGAATCCTAAATTGGAAAGGGAACACTTCCCACCGGCAGCAGGTGTAGCTGTGGACTCCTACGTAATAATCGAGCTGCAGGAGGAAGGGAAATTAGCACTGGAATCTTGGAGACAAGTGGAAAGACTCACACCTTGTAAAGATTTTAAGTAGATTAGATGTGTTGTGGAAAGTTAGGAGGGATTTTTCACATCTGCTGCATTCAATGTATCGTCTTGATAAATTAGCACACAGGCATAACCATAGAAGCTGGTACTACATACTGTATAATAAAATAAAAATAAAAATAAAAATAATTTAAAAAAATAAAAATAAATAAAAATTAAAAATTAAAAATAAATTAAACTAAATAAATGAAACTAAATAGAATTAAATAAAATAAAATAAAATTTAATTGAATGTAATATATTATATTGTACAAATGCATTCCATTTACCATATACAATGAACAACTTAAATGATGGAGGGAGCATCAATTTTTCATCAGGGCTGCTGAGGCCACAAAGGACCACACACCTCTTGAGCAGATCGACACACATTTTAAACATGGACAAATGTGTGTAAAATAAATGCTCTTAGACACACACCAGTCACCACTCAATTTGAAGCGATGCTGTCAACACTGTAGTTTGGTTTTCTTAAGCGAATCTAAACATTCTGACTGTGTGTGGCAAGTAAACAGGAAATGTTCAAGTTCCTCCCTTTCACTTGAGTCCAACACACGACATGCTTTTGTGCTCAATTCCAGAGTAGCTTCTGCAGGATTACATGGCTCCTGCCTGCAATCCTTCTTATATAACACAAACAGCCACTCGGTCGTTACACACAAACACCATCACTTGCTTTCAGACTATTTTACTGGCAAAGCAGCGCACACAGTATTTACATAATGCAACCATACATTTTGCAGATATTTGTTTGCGACAACTGCTGGTGTCATTTAATACTAGTGTCCACGATTGAGAAAATAGTTTAGTTTATAGTGATATTCAATTGACATACTTTAAGATGGTAAATTAATTAAGCCACATATAATTATGAAATAAGTGTTGCGTGCAACATCTGTTATTATTATTTACTGTTTTTTGGGAGTTGTCAGCAAATGATTTCTTCTTTAAATTTGTCGCAAGAACTTGTAGATATTAGAATCAGAACAGTTTTTCAGTTGACTATATTTGATGCTGATGAGCGTTTATGAACTTCTTCACAGTGTAATAGAACGCAGTACTAAACCACAGTAATAAACGTGTTGTTAAATAGAAAAGCTGATCAACAAAGATGAACATTATCTTGCGTAAATGTTCGAATTTGCAAGCGGAGCTCGCGCTGAGTATCTAACATCTCAGTGAGACCACAAGTGTAATTGTGCCTGCAAAGGCGCTTGTGTGCGTGTGGTACCATTGTTTGACATCAAGTAGACCTACAAAATAAGCACAATGAAAAAGAAATCTCCTGCAGCTGTCGCTCGTGAGCACACGCGCGCACACACACAGGATGCAGATGGTGTGTTGGAAAATGTGCCTGCGTTTGCAGACACATTTGTGTGCGAGTGTGTGTGTGTGTGCACGTGACCAAAAATTGCCTGAGGTGTCCATGCGCGTCTTCGTCCTTGGAGGCCTCCAGGTCCTGTGTGGGCAGCAGGCCTGTTTCTTCGGAGTGCTCCTGCTGCTCAGTCATGCTCCTGGCCCTGAACACACAAACGACACACAAATGAGTGCACAGCGGCCAACCACTTTGCTCCGCTCTCATCCACACTGTGATGTTTGTTTTCTGTCTGTGGGTACACTTTTCTCAGTCCTGAACTAAAGGTTTTCAGGGCAAACACATGGACTCTGTCTTTTAAATCAACCTGACGATGATGCAATGATGAAGGGCATATGGTACAATCAAATCCACTACTTAGCAAAATAAAAAAACAGGTTGGATGAGTCAGTGTAGTTCAAAAAAACATCAAGAAAACATGTAAATGACAGAGGCCACAACTTTAGCACAATATCAATCCATCCATCCATTATCTTAGCCGCTTCTCCTCGCGAGGGTCACGGGGGCGCAATTGGAGTTCAATGCCATCCGTTTGTCATGTGCCTTTTCTACCACACATTTGTTGGATAGTTACATTTCAAATGGAAAGAATTATGTAGAAAAAAACTGAGAAATATGTATATGCAATATGTAATTTGTAAACTTCGACACTTAATTTGCATGATAAATTCTTCATTTCCACACACAGTGAAAAAATGACAACTGGCTAGCCTGCATGGCGCTGTTCTCTCTGTTGTGTTGTATTTCCAAGTTCTGTCGTTCCATATTCTCCGCCTCAAAATAAAGGCATAACACTGGAAAATATGTTGATTTCTCTGTAACTGTTGAAGATTTCCACATGATTGACAACGCTCACTCAACAAATCAAGATGGCCGATGCGCGTAGGGTGGAGCTACAAGGGGCACACTTTTTACAGCAGATGCTTATTGTGATGACGCTCTGCCTTATTCTGTTTACCCTCCAGACGACACACACACACACACACACAGGACAAAAACACAGCCATACTGTAACATAATGTCCCGTGGGAGTGCGTAGGCTGTTAGCACCTGCCCTGAATAATTACAGGTGCTGATGGAAAGAGGCTCACGCATGCAATTTCCTATGGATTAGCTCTAATTGGCCAGAATCTTTACGTCAGCCGCTGGCTTGTTCAAACAATTTTGCTTCCTGCATCAAAAGGCTCCATCTGACTGGTTATCTGTGGTCACAAAGGGCTTTTCAGAAGGGGAGCAGGTGGAGGTGAAGGGCCTGTTGTAATTAGATAAGAGAAGCGTTTGTGGACATTACAAGCTCGTAGTTAAGAGATCACCGAGTTGATCTGACTGTTCATTTGAAAACAATGTTCAAAAGATGCATGTGTTTGTTCTCAACTTCCTCAACAGGAAGTAGCTCAGAGGTAACAAGACGCAACAAATCAATGGCATAAAAAGGCGACTAGAAGAAAAGATGCACACTGTTTCAAAGTATTGGACTGTTTGTAAACAGTGGTGGCACATGAAGATATGAGCCTTACAAAAACATTACTGAAAGCTTCTCTTAATAAATGAAACTCCCTAGAGTTCAACTTCTACATCAGGCATGACGTCAACGAATTTACGGCACCTCAGTTCAGCCAGCATCGTGTAATGTGCACTCCTGACATGTTTTGCTTTCGCTGTAGCTTTTATGTAACTTTTCTACTTTTTGATTTGATTAGCCTAAGATGACAGTTTGTCCAATTACCAATCCTTTTCCAAACATTTGAACATCTCTTTCCCTGATGAATTGGTGGGCAAACTAACGTCAGAACCAGCACGTCAGGTTAGTAGTGTGGAGAATAAACAGTCTGCAGGGCACTTGAACTGACAACATTGCGCTGCTTCCCTGCACACTCAGAGAAGTCATAATTTCATCAATGTCAATAATCATGCACATCGCAATTCTAAACAGCCAAATAAAAGGCTCTGGTATTGTTTTTGTTTTTAATAATACGTCAAATTAGTCAGTTAAAGTGTCTAAGAATAATTCTGAATTAATGATCTCATACTTCATTGCAATCCAACTGTTTTATGTTGAATCATTCATAACAGACTCGTCAATATCACACATTGTCATTCACTGATATTATTTGATGCCAAATAGACCGTAATCCTGGTAAGCCGCTAACTCGGTTGCCCGGCACGCTAGTGGTTTGCATGTCAGCTGCACAGTCGAGAGGCCCGTGGTTTGAATCTCGAGTCACTATATCCATGACGATTAAAGGCCACTTTACTTCCTTGTTAGAGAGCATGCAAAGTAGAAGAAAAATGTCACGTCATAATTTTCCCTGCAAGAGCAGCCCATTTCTTTTCCAGGCATTCATGTCATGACAGCCAACATTGTGTCAAATGGCCTGTTGAGTTCCAAATGCCATTCTGCGCAGTCAAACGTGTTTGACACTAACGTTCAGTGAAAGGTTTCCACCTCTCCTCATTGTCTGCGCAGACAAACGCTTTGTGCTGTCACAAGACATCCTTCAATCCAGTTAACTGTAATCTCGTTAATGCTGCTGGCCACTGCCATACTTGATGGGAAAAATCTCCCTGGATTCTTTCAGAGTCACAGAAACACTTTTAAATGGTCGCTCCATCAATTCAACAAGTTTGTGTGTGTTCACTGTGGACAGGAATGGCCTGTCTGGCCAAATAAACACTCGGAACATTCAGTAAACATTAACAGTCTGCATTTAAAATGTGTGGGATTTTATTTTTGAACTGAGCAAAGTCAGTGAAAGCAATGAGAGTTGTTTGCGTTGGGCGTGTGGACCTCTGGAGACTTGTATTTGTCCTAAAAGCTCAAGGCAAAATGTTTGCAGTCATTTCAAAAAGTTCATTTTGCTGACTGATCTTTCAATTAGAAATATGATTGCACAAAGTCAGATTTTAACCTTTTTTTTTTTAAATGATTAAATAGCAGTAATGAGTCGGGGCTTATGTGGTTAAAGTGATTGTTTACAAAGCAGTCTATTATTCTTCATTTCACAGATGAGAGTGTTCAGCCTTTGGACTCCGAGATATGTGCACGGCTTGAGACCTCCTGAAATAACCTCCCCATTGTGCAAGCACCTCAAAACAAACTTTGAAGACACAAAATGTATTTGTAAGCCCCACACAAGGCTTCAAATGTCTGCCACAACAAGCACTGTTCAGCACTCTGACACAAGCACGTTCCTCAATATCAAATAACGTCGCATTTGTATTCAAATGGAATATCACGTTGCAAGTTGGCGAGTGGACCAAAACGTGTCTTGTTTTAGTTACAAAGGCATTACTATATAGTTTTAACCGGAGTATTACAAAAAACTAGGAGGTTCCCTATCATGGCCGATTACTGTTAAAATATTTGTTTGACAAATATCGAGAGAATTTCGCTTAACATAACGATAGACACCATATTATTATGCAAAGAACAAATATAACGCACTTGTCCTTCTCATTAGCGGTACGTATTCCACTGCAAAGTTAAGTTTGCTAGTGAAAGATAGACCGTTGTCACAAACACGGCCGCCTGGTCTTCAAAATAAAACATTGACTAAGGCATTACGAAGAATAAATTATCATATTCCGTATGGATATACGATAAAGTGTGCATGAACGAATCACTGGCTAGATTTACGGCACAAACAGATGCCAGAGTGCAACCGAGATCGTTTCCACATCCATAAACCAAGCGTGCAAAGCATTTTATTTTGATACAGAGCCGGAAAAGATTTTGTTTAGGTCGCACGCTTACCAACCTTCGAATTATCCTACCTGTAGCTCCTAAACTGGCTGCAATGTTCGTTATTTTTAAGGCTGTGCCGCAACTTTGTCGACTTCCAAATGATCTTCAGGCGTGCGCCGCATTTCTCCGTGGGGGAATCGTCTCGTCTTTATGCGCGAACGACCGCGACAATCTTCACGACTGTTACTAAATCCACCAAGCTAACGCTATAGCAGGACGTGCGCTCGGTGCACATTCAAACTCCACTCAAGTGCGTCCGGTTGTGGCGATGAGGGCTGAGCTTACCTATAGCCCAGTGTGGCCTCACTGCGCTGTGTACTCTCTGCGAGGGGATTAAACGCGACGATTTCTATTTCCAGGCCACGGACGCCCACAATAACTCCCTTGATTCACGGCTGCAAGATCTCACATGGTGTAAGCACTCGCTGGCCACAATATTAGGAACACTCTTGGACCAACCACCCACATGAGAGTTGTGTCTGTTTTCAACAATCTATCTCCACTATATCCAATACTTTGCTCACGAGAACACGACACACACATATCGACAATTGGGAAGGATGTGCCCCCCACCCCCACGGCTAAAATTTCCCAGACTGATAATTTTATGGTGTGTCGCTTGTTGAAAAGGATCTGCTTAAAAATACTTGAACTTGACAATGGTAGATGTTAAGTGGCGTATAAAATAATAATCAGAGTAAAGAATTTGAGCATTTCTCCTCACCTACCACCTAGGACAATAATAATGAAAATCATAAGTAGCTCATTTTGAGTCTCAATTCCAATCTGATTATGCGGATTATCATATGTTGTGTGTGCATGAGTGATTTTTTTCCCCTCCTGATATGATAAAAAAAAGCCAGTGTAGACAATCATAAATACTAAACCTGTTAAATGATCACACATGCATGCCTGTGGCCAAATGTCCACCCTTTTCCCTTAACCCGGGGGTGGGCAAACGTTTTGATTGGTGGGCCACAATGGGTTCTAAAATTTGACAGAGGGGCCGGACCAGGAGCAGATGGAGGGAGTGTTTTGGTAACCTCACCTCATCGGAGAAAAAAATACATTTAATTTGAAATAAAAATGAACAAAAACATTACAACAAAATATCTGTGTTTGACACACCAGAGTATTTAGTAAATAAAACATTAACAAGGTTTATTCTTTTAATTTTTTTCAAGTATGGCATGCCGGATTAAAACGTTTAACGGGCTGCATGTCGCCCCCGAGCCGTAGTTTGCCCACACCTGCCTTAACCCCTCATTCACCATACAGTAGAGCTGCTTATATCGAGATATGTATTGAATCGTCTTCTTTGAAGAGGTATATATTCTACAGTACGAACAACTTAAGTCAAACATTAGTAAATTACAACAATAAAGTAATTGCTTCATAACCTCTCCAATTGAGCTGTACCATATTAATTCATAATCTCGCTGAGTTGACCTGAATTGTGATTGTGTGCGTGTGTGTGAGTGTGTGTATTACTTCCCTCATTCTGTTTCAATCTCATTCATATCGTGACCACTGCACCTGTCATGATGCACTATCGCATTAAGATCCCCGACTATTTATTGTGAACAAAAATCGGTCTTTTAAACTTTGATGTACATATTTTTCAATGAAGTAAAATGAATTCTTTTTGCGGTATTTAGTTATTGTATTGCTTTGTTGTTCGTTCTTGCACTGCATCGTGGTCAATATTAATCTGTTGAGTGAACTTTGATGCTCACAACTTTTCCGAATGCATTTTGGGCAATTTAGTGTGCACTGCATTTTTTTTTTCTCTTGGACATTCGGACATCCTTACAATTAATACGATTACTCGAGTAATCAATGGAATAATCTAAAAATAATAGGATATCATTTTTCAAAGTTCAAGACGTCCTCTAACTGAAATACGGAGGCACAGACCTCAGCTGTTGCTCACCACTAGTCAGTTAATTCTCTGATTGGTCCAGGTGGAAGATGAGCGCTTGAGTAGAGAAAGCTAACCTGCGGCCACTTAAGTGGGTGTAACATGCTCAAATATGTTTTACATCCGGTGTGTGGCTTACCTGGCTGCTATCCTCTGACTGCAGTTCCCATGAAGGTGACGGCAGTACTTATCGTGGCCGGCTGCCTCGTCTGCAGGCAGGGCCTTAGGGCTGGCTGCGTAAATAGTGCATCCCATGAACACCTCCTGGGAGACGGCCTCCGCGTCCAGCAAGGTATCCTTCCTCGGAGCCGCCCGTCCCGTCCTGATGGCGGCCAGCTGCTTTGTGGGGAAAAGCCATTGGCTCAGCATATTGGTTTCTTAACCCCTCCTCTCCTTCCCTCCCGGGCAACCCCTCCCTCGCCTGAGCCCAGTGCACAGAGGATAATCACATTCCGCATTTACACTCAACAAAATCATGGCCAGCGTAATGGCTCTCTGTCACTGATGTCGCATTATGCAAATGCACACAGTTGGTTGCAGTTACAAATAATGTAGCGTGTACAAACACACAGTGGCAGATGGCAGTACGTACTTTGACAAATAGTTAATTGATCAAAATGTTCATTAAGCTTGAAAGACAACACCTACTGAAGTGCTCGCCAATCTTTTTTAGAGCCGTTGTACACATTTGCATTCGAAAAATGGAAAAGGGATGGAGCCACCAGACACAAAAACCATTATTACTAAAATAATGGTCTTGGTGTGAAATCCCGGCCCCGCAATAATTATGTTACAAGAATGGCAGCATCAATCAAGGCTCATCAGGGTGGTCATTCTTGACAAATTGATTTGCCCATTCATCGAGCCAACCTATTTCATTAAGTTGCGCTTTTGGGTCTTGTGCTGGAAACTGTTTTGAAACCCTTCTTTAGCTTTAAAAAGCACGTGCTCACAACAAATGTTCCAGCGTGTGACAAATCTCTGAATGGATTCGAACTTCTCTATTCATTTTCTGAACCTCTTGTCCTCATTTGGTTCACGAATGAGCTGGAGCCTGTCCCAGCTGACTTGAGGCAAAAGGCGGGCCTTACCAGGTCGCCATGACTTACACAACAATATGCGTTTCTTGTTTCCAATTGCAAATATTGTCCTTGTTCTGCAAAATGAGAATAACATGCATGAAAATGCAAGAATGCTGAAATCCTCTCACACCATCACGACAAGATAAAAAAAAAACATCCAACTAGATTACATACCGTCAAAATACGTTTATTATCCTCTGATATACGGTGATGGAGTAATTGGCGTGATAGTTGACTGCTGCAGCATTGCAGTGTCGACTTGAAGCGTTAAATAAATGTTTTAACGATCAACATTTTCTATACAAAGGAAGTATAGCATAGAAAAGGAAAAATGTCACTTTGAAAGGATCTAGCTGAGGGTGCTGCATTAAGCCTCTGGAGGTACAGAATGCTCGTCAGCAGTTTGAGCTTTGAAAAATAGTTGACGTCTCATCAACTCTACAGGGCACTTACAAAGTAGTTGCCCCCATGTCAAGTTCTTTTTACACATATCCCCAAACGCTTACGATTGTCAAACCAAACGTAGTATCAGACGACGACAAAGCAAGTAAAAACAATATGCTGCTTTTAAACAATTATATTTATAAACGGAAAACAACACCCACAGACACAACAGCTGACATTACGTGTTATCAGTAACTGATCTTTCACATTTCTGTGGATCGTTTGGCCCACTCTTCCAAGTAGAATTATTTTTAATTTGGCAACACTGGAATGTTTTTGAGCATGAACGGCCTTAAGGTCATGCCACAGCATTTCAATCAGATTCAAGTCCAGACTTTGATGAGACCACATTAAAATATTTTTTTCAAAGTCTTT
This sequence comes from Idiotropiscis lumnitzeri, assembly GCF_059441095.1. NCBI lineage: Eukaryota > Metazoa > Chordata > Actinopteri > Syngnathiformes > Syngnathidae > Idiotropiscis > Idiotropiscis lumnitzeri. Next base: position 10,112,753 of record NC_142395.1, on the reverse strand, counting down.
TGAAAAGCAACTTGTGTGCTTCAAAAGTGTAGTCACACAAGCGTAAAGACATGTTAACTGCTATAAAGTTGTTTTCCGAGTGACAGTCTTACCGATTTAGGTGTGTTCTGTGCTGTATGTGTGTTGGTGAAGTAAACTTTCATTTCAGGCTCTGGCATGGAAAAAGACTCACGCAACTTGATGCCTGATCATGTGACGTCCCACATTACATTGTTATGATGGGTCCAGAGAATTTCACCAGTCGTGGGGTGTTTTGACTTTGGAGGTTCCGCTGAGTTGTCGGCTACTCAAGAAAGTCAAGAAAGCTGAAGCCAGGGAGCAGTTATCAGGACAGATTGTCTCATAAAAAGATTTATTTTTTTCCAGCCCAAATTTACGAAGGCAAGTTACAGAGTATTGTATAAAAAAAAAAAAAAGAACCATGGTAATGTACACTTTTCACAAACTCCTGAAGGGAGGGAGAGAAGAGGAAAGGAGGTGGAGAGGGGGAGAGATTTCTGAATGTCTCACACAGAAGACACTGTAAACATCCTTGCAAGCACCTCTGTGGGTACTGTTGAGGGTGGGGGTGGCGGTGGGTGGGGAGGGGGGTCTTTGTACGACAGAAATCGGGGTCAGGAAAGAACAAACGAGCGAGCGTCTCTGTGTTTTTCACACAAGAATGTTCAACTAGGCACCAACTGCTGGCCAATAAATATACTCTGCACCATTGAAACAAAACACAAGAGCCAAGCACTTTCCATTATGTTGAAAGCAAACATGAACTTTTCTGGCTTTTCATACACTTTTAGAATATAGTTTCGATTTTCCACTGGGCTTTGCTGACTACTGTGATAATAGTACTACTCTGTGAGCGAACAAATGCACTTGTCACAACCATTGTTTGATCAAAACTATACTTTATGTCTTGTATGTATGCAGTCTGCTGGTACTAAAACCTCACTGACTCGAATGACAACATCACAGCTGCCTAGATTACCCTTACAGATTAAATACTAATCAAACACCACCACATTCATCTGATTCAGTCATTCATCATCTTTAAAATGCACACAAGTCAAGGAGATGCAATTTTGTTAAATGGGCTGGGTTGTACTTGGGAAGACCAAGAACGGGTACGATTGCGAGCTGCTGTCAAATCCAACTCCCGGCTGGGCAACAAAGCGAACAAATACAAATGACTGCAAACATCTGATTGTATTGGGTGGCAAGATATGTTCTTCTCGCCCACACAAGTGCACAAACAAATGCACATTTGAAAGCAGAGTATGATATCTGGGTACAGTTTTGGGCATGACTTCATGGTAAACATTTGATTGACGCTGCAGCACCACTTAAATGAAATCTAAATACACGAATAAGAGGACATAGTGGATATATATATTTTTTTTAATTCAACCACCACTTACTGTGTTTGATGGATGTATGTTTTGTGTTCATCTTTTTGCACTTGAGATGATGTAAACCAAAGTGCCAGAAGCTGATATTACATCCCAGATAGCAATTGACAAAAGTATCAAGTTTGGACTGATCCAAAAGTCAGCCCCTTGAAGAAACAATCCCAAAAATATTGATAACGAGATGAAGGAAGAGTGAAGCCATATCAGCCACAGAGGGACACATTGAGCTGCAAGTCAGCTTTTGAGGGTTCTGGATATTGATAGCGATTCAGACGTCCAAAGTCAGGGAGATGCAGGGAGGGATTGCGCACATGCAGAAATTATCTGCACATGTTCTGCAATTTATCCATGGAAGGTTGATATTACAGCAGAACATAATCTTATCAAGGCATAGTAAGCTTGGTGTACCCCGACATGAGTCAGCGTAGCTAATGTGGCTTCACCCTCTGTTTCATTGTGAGGCGAAGCAGCGTTGACACCAGCATTCAGACATTCAAAGATGACCATCGCGTTTGACGTTGAGTTGTTTGACAAAAGCAAACACTGATCACGTTTATTATTCTTGGTTGAGGTGTATGAGGTCCTTTCGCAAAAACACGGTGACATCATCCCTGAAATAAGGACTGAGGATTTTTAATGTGGGAAATAATTGTGACGGTGAGGATGAAAACTTCAGTCTCAGGCTCTTAAGTCTCTGAAGAAAGCAGCAGTTGTCATATTCCCCTGTCCCCAATCAAATAGAACCAAACGTTTGTCAAGTTTAGGATATATTGTTGCGTCATGGCATACAAAATGCCAGCGACATAAAGTTGAACTCATCTCAATAAGATTTTCTCTGCAAGTCTTTAATTTAATTCGACTCCCCTTTGCAAACAGTCACCCAACTCCCCCCAAATCCTCAACTAGATTCTTCTGTATTTGACAAAAAAAAATAATGTAGTCAAAACATAATCTTAGAAAGTCCAATAGTCCATTTTTGCATTGTATTTGTTGACAGTGCAAAGACTAGATAATCAGAGGGGAGGTGTTTCCTCTGCATGAAGGGGAGAGTGATGGCTTTGAACCTGGATTAGTTCAGTCCAAGCTTTGTGATTCTTTCTATGAGGAAGAAAGACGTGAACAAGCTGCCAACACTCGGGCAGATCTACTAAACACACAGAAACACCATTGAACTGATGTCTAAAAGGAACACCTGGGACATCCTTTTCTCATGTGAGCCAGTCACATGAATCTTTGCAGGGTTGAGGTGTGGCGGTCAGGTTTTCCTGTTAAAGACACACAGAAAATTCCCATTATTTATCAATTCATATGTCACATTCACGGCAATTATCCGAATTTCCTTTTCTCAACATGAAGGTAGGTGTAATTCCACAGCCCCTCCACTAGATGTCAGTGCAGCCTGCCTCCATTTCCATGTTCGTTCTACAACTCTATTACCGACGGTGTGATCCTCTTGTCCTTAGAAGACCGGCTTAAAATGGATGAGCTGAGGGGCTGCGCTGAATATTATATACTACACAGCAGCAGAGCGCAGGCGGCAAAGAGCAAAAGCAACTAGTCCATTTTCATTTAGACAAATCCAGGACAAAAATGCAAAGATAAATCAAGACAAAAAAAAAAAACTCACGAGAGAACATTTCATCCACTGGCAGCTTGATATTTTTGGCTGTGTTAAGGTCAGAGTCACCCCCCGACATTTGTTGGATATGAAATTTTTGTGGTGCATTTTAGTCTTTATAAGCCTCTGTCCATTTAGTATTCCTTTCTTTATTACAGCTTGCCTTTTTCTGCTTTGAGTGGGCGGGGGAGGTTTCAGCTTGTTGACTGGCAATGATAGTTGGTGAGGACGTACGTAGCATTGATTGAAGCGTGTTTTGCCATCGGCCTGTTCAGGTTTTGGCGTTTGAAGCGTAGTTGGCTGTCTGGTGTAATTTAACAGTCTACAGCGGTAACTTAACTGGTGGGCTGGGCCATAAAAGTGGGTCGCTGAGCCATTTTGGGTGGGTCGCGAACAGCTAGTAAAAAATTCAAGGGGGGGTTCTCAGTTTACAATGGTCCACACACAGACACCACATTTCAAGGTTACTAAAGTGGCTACGCGGCAACAGAAGGACACTCAGTTAGCACTATACTTACTTTCTTCCCATTTGATTGTTTTCATTTAGGCACATTTTTCATTCTAGAATTTAACTTCAATTATTACTTTATTACCACATTAGGGGAGGTTAGTGCGTTCCCACTTCGGTACAAATTAGAGTTACATCACCACCTCTACATTGAAATATTCAACATGCATCACGAGGTGGACTTGTCTTAAAAATACATTTTGACAGGCACGGGTCCAAAACTTCATCAATTGGGATGAAACTGTACAGGTAATTGCACTCTGAGCATATAACGTAAGGGACAGGAAGTGTAACTGCCATGTGGTCTTGCTGCACGTCTGCTCCGTAAGCAAAAATAGTTTATAGTTTATTGTTTTCATTTGTTGAAAAAAACAAAATAAACTATATGGCATAAAGAAGACAAGATGCATTTTTTGACTATAAAAACAGCGCAGCTCAGCCTCGGGCTAGCAATATGTCATTTGAAGCAGCAACACTTGAACAAGAAAATCGGCAAAGCGCAAAAGAAAACTATTGTGGCATAAAAACAGCTCTGAGATGCACTTTAAGCGCAAATAATGTAGTTTTATTACAAATATGTTTTCAAAATACATTTTTCAAACAACACATTTTTCCTTATTGTTCTCAACTTTTTATAAAAGTGGGTCACCACTTTGGGACAATAGGAAAACGTGCTTGCCAGGGTAACAACCTTTCAGAACCACTTGTCTAAAGCATCTAATTAACAATTCTCTATTTTCTGGATTATGGGCCATTATTTCGTTTTTAGTTGCATCTGTAAGTATCAATATATTTTTTAAACAGTTTAGTCTCTGATCACCATTCTTCATCCAAGTCATCAAATTGGACCACTCACGTTGCATGTTGCTAACATGACAAAATTACAGTACACCTAGAATTTTGAAAATAGGATGATGGGTCCTGGAAAAGTTTTTTTCTTTGGTGAAATGTTTTAAGAGTGATATTGCCTACAGAAAATCTGGTCAAAAATGCCTTCAATTAGAGTAAAACAATAACACAAAAACAACACAAACATATCAACTTACAATATCTCCACAATTCTTGAGTTTTTTTCCCCAATAATTAAGGAAATTGGAATTTTGACGTTTCCGATATCCACCAATAATAGTAATCAATGTCTACAGTACGTGCAGCTCCACTTGCTGAAGTGGCAATAGAGTATGCGATGTACCAAGTCATGGAACAAACAACATTCTGGTTTTATTTATTTTTAAGCTGCGGCACATTTTCTGTTAGAAATGAGATCCAAGCGTTTTGGTCATGCACTGCACATTTAATATGCACGTTCACCGCTTTTCTCCAATAAATGTGTTGTCATTAGGCCTGTCATGATAACACTTTTTTCTAGATGACATATTTTCCCCAAAACTGTCATGATAAATGATGGTACTGTTTTTTGTTTTTTAAAATTTTTGTTAATGCCACTGATATAGTGATAATGCGAGAGCAAAAATAACATCAATCCTTTTTAAGTGCAATTACCTTTCAATTCTAAAGGATATTTCTACTGAAATGCAGAACAATAAAATTCCTTAGATAAAAAAACAAATAAAAATGATTCAGGCTCTGTTGAAAAATTGCACTTCATCAAATATTAACGAACTATGACAACCAGATACGACGGTATCTGCCATGGCAGAGTAAAATGAGACGTCTCCTTCACAATGTTTTTTTCTTTCTTTCTAGATCTTGCAATGCTGTAGACACTGGTCTTACTGTCAATTCTGGCACTCAAAACAGGTATCTGCTTGTGTTCGACAAGCGGGTGCAGCAAATGCTCCCAGAACTGATAGTGAATAAATAAGCAATGAAAAAGAGCACAGTTAGAGGACAGCTGTTAGCCAAATGCATGGTTGCGCTAGCTAGCATTAGCACTACTTGGCTATTATTACCGCAACTGTACACTGCTGCCCCTCATTAATAAATGAGATAAAGTACCTCTGAACTGATGGGACACATGCGAACCAATTGAAAGAATTGAGCCAAACACCTTTTAAAAGCTGTTCCACCACTCCAGTGTGGCTGTGTGCACGTGAGTGCCAACTTGCACACAGCAGCAATCAAGGTGACTGAACAGGAGCGGGAACTAAGCAGCGCGACTGAATGTTTATGACGTATGTAAACAAACAGGCATATAAATGTCTATTTATCAAGTCTAGAAAAAATATTGTATCCATTTTTGCTCATTGAGCAAAAAGTCAATGTTGTAATTATCATAAATAAACCTCAAAGGAAGAAGCAGAACATGCAAGTGAAGACCGACTGACCTGTGGTGTAGGACAGATCATACTGCCCGGAGAGCAGGGGGTATCCCAGGTGATGGTGAGAGGGCATGATCCGCTGGGAAGGCGAAGAGCGAGGCCGATCTAGATCTCTTTCCCGATCTCTTTCACCGCCAGCTCCCCTGTCCTGCTCCCGCTCTCTGTCGAGGGAAGGCTTGTCCCCTACTGTCGGAGATTTGCTTTTGTATTGGCTGGCGTGTTGATGTAAGATATCTAGAGCTTTGGAGTCTGTAGCCATTTTGGTGACAGTGGGGCTAGCGCGGGATTTGTCGTTGGCCTCTTCAACTCCAGCTATTTTACTGCCGTATGGAGAAAAAGGATAACCTCCAGGAAGGTAAGAACCTAGATGAAAAGGAATAATGGAAAGGTTCATTTAGGATTTATACAGGATAAGAGGGTAAAAATAGTTTGCGTCATACCTGGGTAGTTCTGCATCATGACCGAAGGCATGCCCCTGTAACCAGGGTGGTTGGGGTCATAACCTTGTCCGTAGGGGTAACCATGCATGTAAGGCATGTATCCTTGGTGCTGTGCTAGTGGTGATGAGAACTGCAAGTGGGCATTCGTACGAGAGTCTTTGCTCAAGGTCCGATGTTCCTCAGAACTAATTCTAGGGTCAGTCATTTCTTTGCCGTCCTCCTTCGGCCCGCTTTGACAGTCCTTGGGCCTGCACCTTTCGTCCTTTGATTTCCTATCACGCTCCCGTTCTCTGTCCCGTTCATCTTTCCATCGAGATTGTGGTTGCTGGTGCTCACCTTCCGCTTGAGCCTTCTGGCTCTCGTGGTACTGCTGGTGATCAAAGAAGCAACAAAATGATAGCAATAGTGGAAAACGATACAGTCAACATCAAAACAGACTCCTGACAGATAAACATCTGAGGTTTCGTTTCTTAAAAAGATGTGTGGGCAAACATGTAAGATGAAGGAACACAGAAGACTTGAAAAAATAGTGTGCGCACATAAATTTGGCAGGGAGCGAATAAAGACTATAACACGAATAGTAGTTACATTGAGAAATTGAGGTGGAGATTAAAAGGTAGCTACTGCTTTCTGTCACAGCGAAATACGCCGATGCATCTTCAGGTTTGTGCCGAAGCGACAATTAGAAGTGAGAGCCTTGCTTTACTGATGATACTCAAATTATATTTACCTGTCTGTACCACACAGCCTGCTCGGTGCCAGCCTGAACTCTGGAATCAAGCGCTTGCTTCGAGTCCTCCTTCCCATGATGCCCCCCTTCTGTCAGCTTCATCTTGAGCCCTTCAACTTGCTGGGACTTTATGTCCTCCGTCTTGATGCTTCCCATAGATTTGGATGAAAGCTCAGAGGGTGAGTCTCTGGATTTACCGGTAGGCTGCGGCGTCTTTCCAATGTCAGACTGACTTGAGCTTTTGGAGAGGTTTGGCTGCATTGGGTTCTTTTGTTTCCAGTCCTCCTTCATGGAAGCTTCTCTTTCTTTCATGGCGATGTCACACTTTTTCTCAGCGGCACGGTGTTGTTCGGCCATTTGTCGCTGACGCTCCTCAAACTGCTGTCGATAGGCTGGGTTGGTATTCATTAAATGGTTATGGTAGGCCTGATCTGAATGATATGCATATGGAGGTACGTAGGCGTACTGATTGTAGTAAAGAGGTTGCATATACATGTTGGATCGTTGTTGAATGACGGAGGGCTGCTGCTGCTGCTGCTGTTGTTGCTGATGCTGCTGCTGCTGTTGTTGCTGCTGCTGCTGCTGCTGCTGCTGCTGCTGGCTCGGAGCAATGTCAGGTTTGCGATCCTCATGACTCTCAACCTTGATTTTCTCCTCAACCAGATCTTGGTCATCCTCCCTTTTGATCTTCACCTGACCTTCCGTCACCGGTGTGCCTGGATTTGGACCACCAGGACTGGGGTTGACATAATTGGGCGAGTAATACGTCTCATAGCCAGCATAGTACGGAGACTCTTTGTTGGCTGGTGGATTTGGGAAAAGAGCTTTTTTGACACTTTCTCTGAGTGCCTGGTCTTCTGTCCGGTTTTTGACATTCTCTAGTTTACCTTCCCCATCCTCACCAGCATCTGAGATGTCTGAGTATGCTGGGCTGTGAGTTTTCACCGATGAGTTGTCAGCTCCATTCTGGGTCATGTGAAGAGGTGTAAGAGGCTGTGGCATTCCGCTGCCATCTATTCGACTGGCTACTCCAATAGATGGGCTCGGAGCATTATCCGTAAAACTGTATATCTTGTCGGCCTCAGCCTTGATGCTAGCCAGCCGACTCTGATGAGGGTCTGAGGACCCGTTGAGAAGCCCTTCAGCCTTATTTCCTTGTTCAGGTACTTCTGCGTATGATGGTTTCCCCTCCTCCAGCCGCCCTCCCTTTCCCATGGACTTGGGGCTGTCAGCTTCCTTTCCACCATCCTTTTTCTTCTTGTCTTTCTTCTTCTTGTCTTTGGTGCTACTTGAAGGAGGATCCCCAACGACGGGGGTTTTTGACTGTGTGCCTTTCATTTGGGGGCTTTTGGGGATTCCATGTAAAATGGGCGTAAGCCCTGGTGAAGTATTTGGGTTTCCTGCAGGAAAAGAATATATTTGTTGTGTAGCTGAAGGGCCAGTGGCAACTGTTCGAGGCGACTTCATATTTTTTTGCCCCATTTTATCAGCCTTTGTGTTTGCTTTTTTGGACTTGTCAGAACCTCTTTTTTCATCAACGCCATCATTACTGGCTTCATCAGAAAGACATGCCCCATCATCACAGCCTTCCATTGGTGTACTTATTTCTGGTTCTGCTTCAGCAATTTTCTTTTTGCTCTGCTTTGAGCAAAACTTGCCAGGTGATGGGGAAGTACTTTGAACCTCAAAGTTCCTCCCTTTGGGTGTGACTGAGCGTGCTGGAGAAAAAGACCCCTTGTGTGTGATCGATGCGCCATTACAGTTCTCGGGTTCAGGGTGAAGTGTCGAGTCCTCCCCATATTCACTGTCTACATCTAATTCCAGCTTCACATCATCATCCGTGTGGGCACGGGCTTGGTGGTACTTGAGACCATTAATGTGCTTATACCTCTTGTTGCAGTTGGGATGAGGGCAATCAATGAGGACAGGTGAGGGACAGGTCCGATCAAGGGGGGGTGGAAGGGGCTCAGTCTTGATAGAAGGAATGAGAAGACCCGTAAGTCCAACCCCTCCACTGTTAGAGTTTGTCCGCATGCGTTTGTTGCCTTTGGTGTCCTCCGAGCTGGAATTGGGCTCCATGTCTGATGCGGGCTTGGCCTTACGTTTTCCAGCTGAGGAGGGGCTGGCCTTAATATCCTCTGTGTTGCTGTTGGGAGGAGTGCGGCGCTCCGATGGTGTCTGGCTGCCCCTTCGGCCCTTACTGTTAGAAGCGGCGCGGGTCTTGTTGTTGGTGGCACCTTTGTTGTCAGATGAGTTGCTGTTCTCGTTGATCGGAGTGTTGCTGTTTGGTCTCATCCGTTTACCTCGGCCACGGCCATTCCTCATTTCCAGGTCACTTGTTGGGGATTCACAAAACCTGCAACCACACAAATGTTCAGTGATTACTGTGAAAGGCAAATTAGCCAATCCCTCTATAACAATTTAGCAATTTATGAAAGTCAGCATAATGTCAGTCAAAGATGTCGCAGAGGGTGAGTGTTTTAAAACCATTGATGGAACATTTTTAAGTGGCGTAATACTACAAGTTCAACCTAAGCAGTGAGAGAAAAACTAAAAATGACTAAACCTAGTGAACTATTTACAAGCCTGGTGCATACGCTAAAGTATCTTCATCGATGAACGTAAAGAAGAAAGACAAAAATATAGTACATGGTTTTAATAAAATTAATTTGGGATGTAATTGGCAGGATAGGAACTCCATCTGAATGGCAGTGATTGGAAATATTGAATAAAAAATGAAATTGACACAGATACATGTTTTATTGTACTTGTCCATCTACAGCAGAGGACACCAGGTAGCCTACAAGGACCAAATGAGCAGCCTGAAGGCCTGCTCTAAAAATAGCTCACCAGTGAGGGGTTATTGGAAATTTTGAGGAATATTGTAAAAATGACTGCATAAAATTATCCTCGGACATACATAAGTACCAAGAAATAGCTCAAAGGTTTCAAAATGTAGGTGAACCCTGATCTCTAATATTTAAAAAAAAAAACAAATAAATAATAAAAATGATTGCATCATCACACAGATAAATATAAATGGTATTAAAATCAATACAAATTTAGCTACATTGAGTCGGCAATGAAATTAATGTGATACATCCATTCACTTGATACAATGTTGCTTCCCCATCAATTTCAGACTATTGAATTGATTTATTGTTTTTGTTGCAGCATTTAAGGCTTTTTGATTAATACAAAGATGGGCTATTGTGACAACTTCCTCTGCGGAGATTCAAAGTCCAGGAAAGTCACTGTTTGGGATGTGTTTTTCTATATTCACAGCTGTCTAGAATTTTTATGATTCCTGTTAAGATTGCAGCAAAGTAGTGTTCAAATAAACATTTCTATTGCACTTAATGACACTTGCTGTGATAAAGCAGTACATGGAGATTCATTTTAGAGTTGTGCTCATAGATTTTTCATACACTAGTGTTATGAAAACCTACGAGCACAACTGTGTATATATATCACCATTCAACAGTAGTTGGCAGACTTAAAGTTGTGTTCCTAAGTTTCCATACCCCTAGGGTATGGGTGGTTCTCAGAAAGTGTGGTCCAACCGGATGGTCAAATACTAACTCCCTTCGAGAGTCATTATCTTCTTCCCGTTACAATGATCACCAGATTTCACTGCTTACAATATTACAGACATACTGCAGGGATAAAATTAACAACTTGACTGAGATTTGTGCTGTTGTTTGTGTGTGAATGTTTTTTTGCGTAGTTAAAAATAGCCGTTGCAGCCATTTTCTATTTTGTGACACGACAACACACCATGTAATTAAGAGTGCATGATACCCTTGAACTGCATCAGCTTTAAAATGCTTCAGAATGTCAGTACAACACAATATTGTTAATCAAGTCCCACGCTGCCCATATAATACGTCGCCAGAATAAGATGGGTGTGGTTCATAACCCTGTGTTTCCAACAATGGGTTCACTGCAAAATATAATGGTAACATTTTTTTTAAACTTTGATAAATAATTTGATGGTAGTAGAACGCACTATTTATCTAGTGTATCTTAGCACGCGAGTCTGGTATAGGTATCTTTTTTTATTTTATTTTATTTTTTTTTACTTGAAGTGCACCAATATGCCACAATGCCATGAGATTCAATTAGCTAATGTGAATAAAGGGGTGAGTTATCTACTTATTTATTTGGAGCACACCGCAGGAAAATTTCATTCAAAGCATATATCATTTTGGCCTAGTTTGGTGTTGCTAAGGGTGTTGAATATTGCAATATCAATATTATTGTAATATTTAATATGTACCTCAATAAATGACATTTTTAATATCTAATGAAAAAAATGCACATTTTTCATGCGGCAAAATAAGCACGCATGAACCTTTAGTCACCGGACAACCAACTCTACCATCCGAGCCACCGCCGCCCAGCAAGACAAGCATGTTGTTGTAACCTGGCCGGCGCTAATAATAATAATAATAATAATAATAATAATAATAATGTCATCAGATTTCACAAACTTCTATGTGAAAAAGGCTTGGTGCCCAATGGAATATTGTTAATGTTTGTTTACAAGTATTTATTTTTGTATTTATAGTTTCTGAGTTTCAGTTAGTATAGTTTTTGTTTCCAATTTGAAATCCGATTAAGATTTACAGATAAAAATTTTAATGCCACAATATCTTTAAGTTGCTCCATCATTTATAAAAATTTCAGGAATGCTGGTACAAGCTGGTGCGATATGCCGCGCTTTACAAATGATCGGATTAGTCGACTAATTGCGACTACTGTTGCGAAATAATCGCTTGTGGCAGCCCTATTAAATATCTTGTCTTTGTCGTGTGTTCAAATGAACACAGGTTGCAAATGTTTTGCAAGTCATTATATTCTCTTTTTATTTGCATTCTGCACAACATCCCAACTTAAGTGGAATTGGGTTTTTAATTTCAGACATGGGGCTCAGTTAAGAAGAATGTATAGTGCATCTTGTGCATTCGCTCAGCCACAACAACAATCTAGATAAAGCTGTGGGTCATACTCAGCCCAACTATTTAAATGTACAGATGCAGAAGAAGACACGACATTCTTAGCAATAAATATTTTCATTACCCTATTTTTACGGACCTGGGCACCCTTCCGTCTTTGTCCCCCATATTCATAAAAATAACCGTCTTCTGTCTTCGTCTTTCTAAAGCGATCCTGTCCGTCCTTTTTCTGCTAAGCCCCAAGTGTGCAGATTTGACCGGCTTGGGAGTACATCATAGACTGCCTGGATGAGGAACTTGATACGTTTAGGCTTGGCTCTCCAGAACTCTGTCCAGGTCACTTTCCTCTCAATAGCATTTTCCCATCCTGTTCAAGGTCCCTGTTGTTACATCCCCACGGCCAAGCTGGATCTTGCCGCCTCCTCGACTGCTCTCATCTCCTGGAAAAGGCAATGGGAGGAGTTGGGAAGGACCTTAGCCCAGCTCGGTCCCTGTGTGATCGCTCCCACCAGGTTCCTGTGGCGTAGCCTGCCCTCAGCTTCTTGGAGAGCATCCTCTGCTCTCCACTTCCGGCCAGTCCTCACTTGGATCTCAGTGCTGGCCAGCTTTGGGTCACTCAATTCCCTGTACTGCATCACTTCTCTTGTCACCTTAAATTCCCGGTTAGGGATGAGTACTGGCCTTGCTTAGTCCATCCTTTTTAAAAACCTTCTCATCCTCTGTCCCCAAAATGGGCACCCGTCCTTCGTCACCGTGACGGAATACCCATCTCTGGTATTTGGCATTAGCCACATTAGCGCTAGAGCCCGCTCAACGCTGTGTGAGTTGAGCTGACACTCTATCATTTCAACACAAAGCGTGGAAGGACTTTTGAAACCCGTTTAAAGTTTAATTTGCATGTGTCCCATTGGTTCTTCATAGGCACCTGCAGTGCTTGTCTTCATTAATTAATGTCCTGCAGCAGTGTACAGTACTACTAATAATAGCCGTGTTGCATTAATGCTAAACACCGGCTAACAACTATCCTATCTGGTACAGTTTTTGTACTTTTTTTTTTTTGGTACAGTTTTTCCTATCTTATGCACTATTAGTTCTGCTAAAAAAATTACGCCCACTCTGACATTCAAGGGATTGGCGACCAGCACCAAATAGCTTTGTGCTAGCGAGACCAGCGTACCAACTCGCTTGAAATCGTTACATGCTTATAGAAACATGTCATTAGTCTACTATCTGCATCATCAAAAATGTATTTATTTGTGCTTTGATTTAGGTGAGTATTGATTAGATCAGATGGAAGACAACCTCCATAGAGCCAAGGTACCCATTTAACAGAAGCAAAAATCTCACAGGTAACCAGCAGACATAAATATAAAGTATGAATCCTGTATTGAAATAATGATTGTTTACTCTCAATGTGGTCACAAATACTAAGCGTGAAATCTGGGATGTTTATTGAACACATAGCTGATATATTTGCCAGGTGAAGGAGATGATGATGACGAGCAATCTCATTTTACCCTGCCACTACATTTAGTACACGAGTAATTTTATGTATTGTGTTACTATTTTTTTTAGTTTCATTTTTCTTTTGGACAGAGCCTGAGTCATTTTTATTTCTTATTTTTTTTATTTAAGATATATTATTCCTTGTGAATGTTCAACATTGTATAATATAATATTTTAATTATTTTTGCTAAAACAATCACTCTCTCAGTGGCATTAAAATACGACAACAACGATAGTAGTAGTTTATCGTGATAGAGTCTGGGAAAATATATAATCCAAAAAATATTAGCGTGGCTGGCCGACAAGTATTATTGACACCTTTTGGAGTGACAAATAGGATCAGATTGGTACAGGATTTGGCTGGTCTGATCCTCGAAGCTGCAGTATCGGATATAAAAAAAAATAAAAAAATTGGTAGTTTTCCCTAAAGAAACAAGATACTGTATCTTGTAAATCACAGCAAAATTTATTTCCCAACATTTTCTTATTCACTTTGTCATAGCATTTTGAACAAAAAATGGGCAAGTACACATTTACACTATGATCCCTTTGAGAAGCCTAGTAGGAAGATAAACATTTTAATAACAATTAAGTTGACCAATTTCCAACGTGAGAAGCCTCACAATGTAACGTGGGAACTGCGACAAAACAGAGATTCAAAGTTCAAGCCGTACACTCAAAAATAGCACAGCTTGTGTGGGTGAAAGGAATAAAGGATGCGTTGAGTCATCCAATGACACCAACAAATACTTAAGAGTCCTCGACATGAAATACAACAGATTTTAAGAGCAAACCAGTGAAATCTGAAGAAGTTCCTTACACCAGTCAAATCTCATTAAATAAAAATAAGCAGATTAAAAATGTAGAATATTTCTTACCGAGGTGGAGCCCAGTCATGCCGTGTACAATCCAAAAGTGTGCCCACATAAGTCTTGTTTCTCCAAGTAACATTTACCACCAACATCCCTGTGAAAAAAAAAGATTCATATTTCAATAAGCAATACCAAATCTGTAAATTACAATTCACGTCAGTAAGAAAATGCTTTGAAATCAATGAATGGATCTTTGAGCAGAGGGTTTGAAAAGAGCTTTTCAAGGCAGTCACTTGAGCCAGAGTCCTTTCTTCATACTGTAATGGTTTGGGGACTGATTTACGACTAAATCTTCCAAATTACTTGACAGGAGGTCCCTCTGGGAATGATCACACTCGGGTTACCAGGGAAAATGCACTCAGCACGTTTCCCATTCAAATAAACCATTTTGCAGTCCAGGACATTTCCCTGGAGAGTAATTATTTATAATTTTTGACATTCTTCTAGCCTACCTTCCTGGAAAGAATATGACTTTGTTCTGAATTGCTTTTTGAACCTAGATAAGCCCTTGGGTTTAATAAATGCGGTGTGAACAGTTTAATTTAGCTGGAGGTACATAAGTGTGCAAGAAAAGCGCAGTGACTTCATTGGTATTACGGCAATCTGTCACTTCTGTGCTGCTATTTGACACGTGTGAATTTGGTCGCACTCATCTTGAGTGACACAATCTGACCTATTCTGAGTCGGAAATCTGACCTTGCATTTCAAATCTAAACTTAGTTCTGCAAAATCCCACTTACGTGCCTTTTTTTTATGCGCAAGCCAGTATTTTTCATCTGGCAACACTTATCAAGTCAATACGAAACATTACAATGATGTAAAGAAATGCAAAGATGCTTCATTAAATCAAATCACTGTGTGGGCTGGCGTTTATTTAATTGTACATCATCCGACAAACAGATTCAGAAGATTAGGAACAACCATGTTGCTAAATAACATTGTAAGTTCACACCCGTCACCATCCCCCTCACTTTGCTGTGATGGTGACCTCAGTTTGCCACTTCAGCACTGCAGAGAAACGAAGGGCTGCAGTGGGCTAACTTATCTAATGGCACAGGAATGCTGGCTGGCAGCTTCCATCCCTCAGAGCATTTTACTAGCTGAGGAAACCTCTCTTGCTCACCTCATTTTCCCTCTCTCCTTCATAATCACTTGTCCTTTTCAAACTTGTAACCATTCTCCACTCACAATATTTTCCCCTCCAACACACAGGTCATAGCGATGACTCTTTTGCCCCCAGCCTCTGGTCTATAAAAGCAAGTGAAAAGCATGTGTAGAGCTACAGTATTTTCACAAGGACCTACTGCTATGCTACTTGGATGCAAGCTTCTTCTACTAAAGCCTAAATACATGTGTAAATATTGTGTCTGTAGGGTAGTAAAAACGTTTGGAAACCATGCAGCTATTCTCTAGCATAGCTTGACATATATATTAATGACGTCTCTCGATTATGTTGTACGTCCCCTTGTGCAAATTAGGGCCCCCCCGACGGAGGATGGTGCCCTACGCACATTACGTACTCAGCGTATATTGTTTTCCAAGTTTGGTTATTAGATGCTCGCAAGCTGAGCCGTCGTTGGTCGCTATTTTCAGTCGATCGCAAGTGGCAAAATCGCCGCCCCTGAGATGGATAATGGATTTTGCTGCTTAATTCATATTCCACAAACAGCATATTAATCAGAATATAGTGTTTTGACAAGTCGGCCTGTATAGAATACATTATTGGAAAGCAAATTTTTGGGTTACTTATTCGAAAAGGGGATGTTATCTCCAGTATAATTTTTAAAGCAAAACTGCCAATTACACAACTGTGTAAAAAATGACCCTTTTTCTTGAAAGATTTGTCCCTCCTGTCATGCCTTCAAACAACATTCTTAAAACTGCAAAGAATATATGCATATTACACAGCATTCAAACCAGAACTGGATCAGCATATATAAATTGTCCCAGGACTTTTTAGTTGTGTTTGCTGCTATTATTTTAGGGTCCCCGATGACTGCTTACCGCTATGAGCCAGCAACAATGAACAGCCAAGTGACATGAAGATGAACCAAAAGTACAACAACCCAACGTTTTCCCGGCGCTCTGCCCTGATTATGAAATCAGACAAGAAGTAAGACGAGAGTCTGTACACTTGTGTATCGCTCATAGTAGCAAATTAATAGAGCAACTATCCATCAAAATACAGCAGGTACTGAAAATGACATCACTAAAATGTACTTAAGTGCTCAAGAGAGCAGGTACCCACTAAGCACACGTACAGCAAAACTCGCAGCAAAAAAATAAATGACAGAGCACATGCATGAGGGAAGCGAGTTTGGCAAGCTAACCTCGTGACTTCAACAGTCACAACGTCAAATCAGAACGTTGACACAACAGTGAGAAAGCCCCCGAGCCTAG
This sequence comes from Idiotropiscis lumnitzeri, assembly GCF_059441095.1. Lineage (NCBI taxonomy): Eukaryota > Metazoa > Chordata > Actinopteri > Syngnathiformes > Syngnathidae > Idiotropiscis > Idiotropiscis lumnitzeri. The sequence goes on along the minus strand of NC_142395.1, from coordinate 10,096,039 downwards.
TGGAACTTATTCTTAACATAAGAAATTAAAGTAAAGCATGTCAGCGTGACAATGGACAGAAATGCGTGAGTGATGACAGCTCTGGTCTCGTGTCAAATATTTTAAATTGGGATAGCACAGTGTAACAACACATTTCCTTCCTGGGCTTGAAGTATTTTACATAAGCAGAATTAATCATTTAGCGGTCTGTACTGGGAATGTAATGATCAACTTAGTATAGTACAGGGACTTTTGGGCAATTCAGCAAAGACCGCTATTTAACCATTTTCGCCACTTTTGAACTCTTAACAGATCCATGATCATGTCAGGCAACAGTTCTTGAATACACAACATTTTTATTCTCAGTATAACACAATGAACCATATCCCTTTTCAATATTTTCAGAGGCAAATACCTCATATGTGACTTGGCAGCCCGCCCTAATTGAATATGGATGTTTAACACTCACAGCAGACTGGCCAAAAACACAGACGCACAGTTGCACAAGTTAGCACTGTTCGGCTCTACGCTCAACTCTTACCTTTTCTGTGTGAAGGTGTTTTATCTCTGTGTTTGTTTGGGTTCTTTCTGAACATTCCAGCTTCCTCATTCAGTCAAAACATGTTCACAGAAGACTCTTAATTACCCAGACATATGTGTGAGTTAGAGGGTGAATTGTTGCCTTGTTTATATTTGTCAGTCCTGTGAAGACTGGTGATCCTTCCTGTGGATCCCATCTCTCTCCGTAAACCAATCAGCTTCCAAACAATTAAGAGGTCCATTTAGAAAACAAAAAGTCCCAACTCAATGTGACAGCAGTAACATCTTATTATAAATAGGAGAACGTGAAAATGAAAGAAGAAGGCCACAATTGAATGTGGCATCCTTCAACGTTTTTGAAGGAAATGGGGCACCGAACCAAAACAAAATGGAGGAGCATAACGCTACAAGCAAAATTGGGCAACCGCCAAAGAAAAATGAGACAAATCACCTAACGCACCAGAGAACAAGTACGATTTTTAATGCGCAATTCCTTTCTATTATGAAAGTCATATTTAAAAATTTTAAAGTAGAATTATAGCAGTTGACGAACCAATGCAAGGCAATTGATTCAAGACATAAATTTATGATACAATCGCGCACTGGGAGGTGATAGTTGAAATTATCCACCTTATTCCTGAGGGTTCTCATGTTGAAACAATTATCGACATAACGTGCTGTAAGACACCGGAAACAGAAGTTCGCCATTGGTTCCAATGTCTTTTGTTTCCTGAAGCGATTTATTTGAACTTTTTTTTTTTTGGGTTCCTTTTTCTAAACGATCATGGGCCCCCCTCGCATTTAAACATGTTGTACTCGCATCTAGTGGAAGTTGAGTCTGTGGCAATATGAGCAATGATTTCAACATGCACCTCAGACGAGGCGACAATGTTGTTTGGACAATCGTGATAAGATTCCAGTGCCTACCCAGCGATGAGAAACCAAAAGGATTAGTCTGAAAATGTGAAGTTTGTTTGAACTCATGTTCAGCAAAGATAATTAACTTCACCACTGAAGATAAATTGCTAAAGGAATCATCTTAATCTGCGTTAATATTATTGCTGTTATTAAGAACCAGGTTTTCCTTTGTTTATATTGGAGCGTTTTTATTTTATGCGTGATGTTGTTTTCCAGTGTGCTTTGGCTGGGTACTTTAAGGTAAATACGAGTGTGTCCAACCTTTTTTAACAAAATGTGACCAACTTTATTACTGTGCAGGTACTAATATACCTCAGAGCTTTAGTGATTGTTCACTGTCTCACAGTCTGCATGGGCAAAGTTCATAAAGTAGCAAAAACATGCGACTTGTGCATTGCCACTGCCCCTTTTTTTTGCCCTTTTTTTTGGTGTTTTCTTCCTAGCCCTCTACAATTAGTCAGAAATGTGATCGAAATTAGTTCTCTTTTAAGCTGCAACAACCAGCATCCTCAGATTGTTTTAAGTCTGTAACTATCATAGAAAGTAAGCTAATTTGTAGTTGCAGCATTGCACAAACTATGGAGGCGATATATCAACAGCAGTGCACCGGAAAGACCTGAAACAACTACCAAAGAAGAAACAGCTGGTTCTATCGGCGTCCTGATTTTCCCTGACAGATGGGATAAACAGGTAAAGAATTGGAGCATGCCATGTTCATTTAAAAAAGAAAAACAGTTTATGGCAGCCAAAATCCGCCACTGTTTTAAAAAGCCACCTCGCGAGGAGGAAAGTCAAGAGTCCAGGTGAACCAGAGCAGAGCAATTAACGTTAAAATGTAACAATTCATGGTGCTGACAACATGTGAAAATTTGTGTCAGGTCTGAAAGTAGTTCACAAGGGACTGGTGATAGCGAGGGTCAGAAAGCAGAACAGGACGATCTGACACCAATTAGGAGCATAACACAGCCGTGTATGTGATTGAAACAATTTCTTTTTTTTTATTCCTCTGTCTGGATCTTCTCAAAAACATACCGGCAGTGGCTTTGATAAGCGGTAGCTAAATCAATGTACCTTACCCAGGCAGCGTTATTTATGCCAAAGGCTCTGCGCCCCAACACAGCAGGCAATCGCTGCCTACCGAGTGAGACAGCCATCAACCAACTACGGGCTGGACACATTAAAAAAAGGACATGAGGTGACGGCAATTTACAAATCAGCAGAAGAGAAGGAGTAGTATATTAAATATGCTAACACTAAAAAGCACTCAACAAACAAAAACTAAAATAATCTAGTTTTCTACAAGGAGTTGCATGAGGAGGGTCAACAGAATGAAAAGCAGGAGGCTGAAATGTTCTGTGTCTGATTGCGAGATGTGTGGATAAAGTGTACTTTCAATTTATAGTTGGCACCTGATTTGCGTATGTATATAGATTTAATAAATGAATGCGTTAACGTAATAGTCGTATTGTACTTGGAACACTTAACTCAAAGTATGTTTCCTATAATAAAAGAAAGCGAGTCCGATGAATTTACAGAATACATGCACATCATGGCGCATGGTGAGGGTGGTACTACCTCTGCCAAAATTTGAACCAGGAAACGCCTGAATGTGGACTGCACTTATTGACTCAACCTCTTATATAGACCGAAAAGTAATAATCCACCGGCTCTACCACTTCCCAAACTTCACTTTATTTAATGAAACGTGAGATATAAATCTGGACTGCACTTCTTAAATCACTCAACCAACCGATAGGAAAAGTAAGATAATGCTCTGAGGACTTGCCATGGTGAACAGATTATATATAAGGAGCGTTGACCAAATAGGATGATACGTCATTGTCATAATCGGGGCGCTTCATATGTTTGCTTCCTTTGCTTCAAGCATGGCCCATGAAAGCAACCTGCACAGAATAACAGCCACTGTCCACTCTCTGTACTGTTTGTGTTGAGAAATGTGTTATCTTGCCGGGTGGTGACAGCGGGTGAGCCATATGTTGTTCTTTCCTTTTCATACTGATATTAGATAATATTTCAAAATGTAAGCAATTGTGTTACAGGCAAACAGTTTAAGTTTAAACAAACTTGGTTAATCCACAATTCTACATATGCTACTAATGCTGGAGCTTGTGTTTTATTATTTTGCTTTATGAAATAATGTAGTTGGTTTTATTGTCTGAAGGGACAAAACCATGTATTGATACACTTATTTATGTTTAGACATTACTTCTACTGAAATGGTAGAGTAAAATAAAAAAAAAAAAGACCCTGGTCATACATTTATATCATACATTTATGCACAAAGGTGCACTGAACTGAATATATACTAGGTCTAGAAACAAAAATATCATATTTTGTCATTGTTTCAAGATTATTAATTTGAATAATGTCAGAATTTTGCACATTCTTTATTCTGTCACAACATGAAACAGCCAACCAACTAAAAAAACAAAACAAGAAATGCACGATGCAAAGGTCTATTACAAGAAAAGCCAATTTTCTTGACTTACTCAATTCACTTCCCATTTGTTTTCCATTCTGTGAGGTGAAGAAAAGGGCTGGAAAGATTTAGAGCAAAAAAAAAAAAAGAGAAAAGATCCCCCCCCACACACACACACACACTGGCCCACTTAATGACACCCTCATTAGGGTCACCCAGGACAGTTGAGTGAAGTCTGCATTAATGAGAGGAATTGGCCAGTAATTTTACCACTCATTTCCATTCAGTGCTGTTTAACAACACATGGCAGCCTCGGGGAGGCCCCGGACACTATTGCGTACTTGTATGGGATTACTCAAAAAAGAGGGTAATGCGAGAGGAAAATTTAAGTCAAGAGTATTTTTATGCAGCTGCACGGGTGATTGCCCGTTCCAGTCCCAACTTCTCCTTTTCAGGAGGATAAACTATAAGGTCGTCTGTTTTTCAAGTTTTAAAGGAGGCACAAGTTCACAATAGGGATTCAGTAGGATTAATGAGTGACCTTGTCAGAAATCTAATTTGAGATCAAATTTTTGCAATGCGATTTAATCTCTTGAAATAAAAAGATATTCGTGTTTGAACTAAAAGTGTGTTTATGTAAAGATTAATGATCTCAATTAGGTATTTAGGATTCCCAAACATGGACTATCGGGAGCCAACAAGCGGATAAAAGTCACAGTAATCATTGTATAGAGAATAAAATGTAAATACAGGTGGTGAGCTGCCATGAAAACTCCCACTGTGATAAATGAAGCAATTGAGGTATTAAGTGTTATTTCAGTGAAGTTTATTTTCAAAGGTATCTCTCTGCACTTCTGTGTACACTACATAAAATGAAGCAGAACGTCCCCCAAAGCAGAATCACACCAAAGATAAATAAGAAATGAATGTAATAACAGGAATGCTAACAAAGAGAGCTGAAAGCATTAGCTAAAATGATCAATTTACCATCCTATATATGCTAATTAAATGTCAAATATGGCAATTTTTGCACTGTACATGAACTTCCTCTGAGACTAATGCGTTGAACAAAATGTGAGGTTTTAATGACATTATGATCTTAGGGACTCTATCACAGCCCCCCCATCAACATTTCAAAGATTTCAATGAATTAATTTAGAAAGTAATTAGCTGACTTTCAATTAAAAAAATTATATACTAGGGAATCGGGCATCGCAAAGTGTTTAACTTGATGAATGTCACTTGTATTACAGCAGGGGGAAAAAACAGGAATGACAAAAACATTATTCCCAGTCATACAGGAATCGGTTACATGTGGCTAACAGACAAAAACACCAAATGAGGTTTTATTTTGAAGCCGACATCTTTTACAGGGACTCCATCTGGGCCACATCTGAAAGGTTCGCAGGCTACAATGTGGCTCATAAGATGTAAAATGTGAAGTTGCTTTCACTGACAGGAATGACAGAATATGAGAAGGTCAATTTTCTCATACCAAGGAGAGGCAGAAGAAGGGAGCATTAGTATGCTTTGCACTTCTGGAACATTATCAGCCACATGCAGCTGTTGATGGATAGAAAAATCCATCAGAATGCGCTCGCTTTTGTGTCACGACATTAAAAATAGAAACCTTACACGTCAGGACCTTTGTCTAAATCTGAATGTGATAACACGCACATTTGCTCTTGAAAAGAATTAGTCGACAGCAGAGGAGGTTTTATTGTCACCTGGGAAAGTCTACAACGTTGTGTTTGAATAAACCCGTTTTCCTTTAAGGAGATGGTGCTGAGATTAAGAGACAGTTCTGCCAAAGACACATTGCTCAAGCACTCGTTGACATGTATATAGCAAACATGATATCTTATGACAAACACTGGCAAGGACGACAATTCCTTCAGGGGTATGATTGATGTTTTCAAGGCTATTTACGTGCTTGGAAAAAAGGAGTTCCAGGCCAATTTGAGTGAAGCCCAAGTCTCTATGGGCCTCACTCTGGCAACCTCTTGTAACACAATCCAAACACTGAATTTATGACTGAAGTATATCAAGGCTGGAGATTTATCAAAATATCCTTGAAAATCATTTACAAAACAATTTAAGCAACCTAAGAACCAAAGAGTGTTAGAAATTCACTTGAATGTTGACGACATGGACTTTTTGCAGAGCAGAGAGGAAAATTATGAGCCGAAAGTAAAGGAACCAACAAAGTGCGACATGGAAACAACATAAAAAGCAAAATGTGTTGTAAGTTATCCAGGTGGTAAAAGACTAAACCATTATTTGTGACTGATTTTATGATTTCTTGTGACACAGACCACTATTTCAAAGACACGTTTCTGAAACAAATTGTTAAAGAACAGCCCATGCTCTGCTGTCACAGCAAAAACTGAGGCCACTGGCAGGTGTTCTCCACAACAGCTGTAAAACATTGCCTTCAAATGTCTGTCAGCCGCATTTACACCACTTGATTCAATTTGGTTCAATGGTCAACACGGTACCACTTGGAACAGTAAATCCTGATCGGGGCGGGGCGTATATTCCGAACGGTGCATCAGACACACACACACACACACACACAGCAGCACGGCTGTGAATACCCTGGAAGTGAATTAAATAAAAAACAGAAGCACAGCATGGTACAGTGCTTCACGCTGACATGATCTGTAAACACAAGATATTACTACTTTGATTCGCTCCCTTTTGTAATCCACTGCCTTTTTCAAGTTGGATCACGCAACACTTCATCATTTTGCACTATTGTTATGAGCGCACAAACATCATGGTTCAGAAATGTTTGATATTTTGGTTCCCATTACAATTGAAATGCAAAAAAAATGTGCACTGGAGTGAACTGAGCTATTGAAGACTACTTGGTGCAAAGCTGACTTCACAATACTACTTTTAGCACCCTAAGATGATTCAGAAGAGTAAAACAAAGCCAAGTAATCCACACCGGTTTTAATAGTATAACTCTTTCACACTGACCTCTCCCTTTCCCTGAAAAGCTGAACAGATTTTAACCCATGTGGTCAAAGCAGTCCTCCTCATGCTACTCTGATGTAATGGATAATGTACAAATAATCCACGAGACAAACATATCATTATTCTACGAGGGATGTTGAGAACCTGTGGGGCCTGCTTGGGAAACAGCCTTCAGTGTAATGCTGGTCTGTGTGTGAGAGGCTTTTGGGGGAGGGGGATGAGGTGCACTGGCAGTGAGCGCGACTATTTGGCCAAAGAGGCCACTCTGTATTCCTTCTACCCTAGAGCAGAAGCCAGTGCATTCTGGGCTGTATTTCAAGAGCAATAAACCTCTCCAGCACTTTAGAGATGACATTTGGAGGTATCAGCATGCTAAGCCTGGGAGGGGTTGGCCCATCGCTATGCTGACGTGACCCTGGGAGCTGCCACTGCCTCCTCTGTGCTGAGGGGATTTGTGTCAGTACTGGGCCTCAAAATACCATGGTTATGACCCGCTACCCCCACAGCCTCCCCCTCTGTCCTGTCTACGCTTCACTTGCCACCAGACTGACTCAACAGCACAGATTTGCTTTTCCTCTCCTCTAATGACCCATTTTCCTCCATCATCACCCGAGAAAAAGAAGTATTTAGTTTACAGATCTGGTAATCTGGAGGAGTAATCCACATAAGTGAGAATGTAAAAACCACAACCATTCCACAGTAGTATCATTCCAGTCCAAACTGAATAAGATGCTCAATCTTTGCTCAAATCACATTGGAGGAAAATGGATTCTGCCTTATCAACCAAGATGCTTGTCATCGATGTCCAGAGGTCAAGCTACTGTGATTGCTTTTTGTTTACTGCTTGTTGCTTGTTCATCCATTTCTTTCTCTTACACAGAGTGAGCTGGGTGACACTCGCACAATTACTAGGGTCTGTTGTTCATTTACTCCCACAAGGCTGAAAGGCAGCAGTGATGGAGCAGCTGTTGGCTGGCATGCTAAATGCAATGCAGGCGCCCAAGCACACACACAGTACATGCTTAAACGGCTTTGTATGAGACTTGTCATGCAGTGGCGTACGGCATTATTCACCGGCACGACGAATGCTATGTTTTTTAGATCAATTTCTTGCTTTCTCCTGATACTACGTTTCATTTATTTTCCCAATTCACCATGTTTAGATGCCTCATAATGACGGAGATGTGTTTTCATTAATCTCTTCCCAAGTGGTAACGTTCGGTTCGGTTTGCCATATCATAGAACCCTGATCAGGCTTGCGTTTCCATTGCGGTCTTTGGAGGCGGGCTGTGGTAGCTGCGTCGGGTACATAAACTACCGTGAGATTATCAATTCATTAAAAAAGTTAGATAAATTTGGCATGGAGCTGTGCAGCGCATAAGTGACACCAAGGTGTAAAGTCCTCTAATCACTTGACGTGGCAACTCTCTGTAAAGCAATGCATAGACAGCAGTGAATTTCACCATACAACAAACTGCACTTTATTACTGTAAATTGTATCCAACAAAATGATGCGAGAAAGATGGAATATTTGAAGATGTCAAAAAGTTACCATAATTTCTGGACTATAAAATGCACCTGATGAAGAGCCACAACAGCTAAATTGAGCCATAGAAAAACATTCGTACAAGATTGGCCGCTTTCTATTAATAGCCATGGGTCTCCAAATTATAAAATGAGATATTTGCAAAGAAAGAGGTCACACAGATGGATTAAAAAAAAAAATGTATTTACTTTAAAGATCACAATATTCTGCTGGCTCGTTAACAGCACCAAGTGGGCATTCATGGTAGCGCCCTTGAGTGGTTTAGATCCTATTTGGCGGACAGAACTTTTTGTATTAGCTTTGTAAGGCACTTTATTTTACAGTCAGCCAATTCTCCATCAAGAGTCTCCAGTTGGTCCAAAATGCTGCTGCTCGCCTCTTCACTGCTACTAATAAAAGAGGGAGCACCTAAATCCGACTCTGGCGCCCCTTCACTGGCTGCCTGTACATTATTCTTTTTCCGATTCCATTATTTGTTTTTAAATCTTTAAATGGCCTCACCCCAGCTTACCTCTCTGAGCTCCTCAACCCTTACAGACCTACCTAGTGCCTCAGGTCTGCAGACCAGACACTATTAGAGGTACCGAGGACTAAGCGAAGGCTCAGAGGGGATCGAGCCTTTTCCGTTGACGGTCCCTCCTTTTGGAATGACCACCCACTCGAAGCCCCCTCGCTTTCCATCTTTAAAACTCATCGTATAAAACTCATTTTTATTCCTTGGCTTTAGACTCAGCATGAGACTGTTTATGGTTTTACTGTTTTTTGCATTGTAGTGTCATTACTAATCTGTTTTATTGTATGTTGTTGCATGTCTTACTTTTGTTCCATGTACAGCACTTTGCACACAGCGGGCATTGTCTTAAAGTGCTCTATAAATACAATTGAGTTGAGTAGCAGGCTCTTTTGTTGTCACATAAGTCCAGTGCGCCAACAAGCTTCATCGAACAGCAGTGCACATATATCCGTGGCAGTGCAACCTTTGGAAAGCTGTTTGTTACGTGTTTGGGAGACGCAGGGGATGTCGGCTGTTGCCAGCGATGGTGGGAGTCGGGAGTCAAACAAACAACAGAGAGAAGGGGGGTGCGTATTTATGGCAATTGTTCCCTATGCTCATTAAACTCAACAAAAGATGTTTTTTGTCTTTTTTTTTTTTGCTTTACAATATCATATATTGCTTCTACACAGTCACGTAACGCAACACACAGTCTTAATATTTGTCTCACACAGCCCGCGTGCGCACTCCAACCGCAAATGGCTGTTGAATATTCAGTATGACGGCAGACTAGGCCAGTTTCATTGGTCCACTGTGACCTGTTTGGTAATTTTATTGGTCAGATGTGACGAGACTGTGGGTAACTCAATTGACGATTTGAAGCTCATCAAAGTCCATAAATACACCGCGTCACATTTAAAGCACATTTACAAGATTTTAAAGGGTTCAAACCAACGGGAAAGAAGTGGCGGCTTATAGTCCAGAAAATACGGTATATAAATGACCCTGATGGCTTTTAGCACCTGGTATCCACCTCCACACTTAACTCTCCAAGTACCCCCATCCCACCAAGCCCCTTTCAACACCAACCTCTACGATAGTTTCCACCGTAACATTTAAAAACACTTCAAGTATTCCCCCATGCCACTCAGCAGACCAACCCACAGCCTGTTTTAGCCAAAACAGCATCAAGAGAGTGCAGGCAAAGGACAAACGAGGAAAGGAAGTGAAATGTCGAGAAAAGGAGGAGGCAGTCACATTGTGAGAGGCAGAGAATAAGGAAAGACATGCAGTGCTGGTGTTGGCTCTTAGCCATGCTTGTGTCACTAACAGAAGTCGCCTTGTGTAACTCCCACCCCTGCCGCAGGCCCTTGGCTGACTCACTCCCAGTTTGCATGAAGAACAGTCAAGGAGGGAATGGCAGGAAGAAAAAAAGGATATGTCAAGACAACCCTGGGCTGGAAGAAAAATCTAAAGTGGGAAATGTGGAAACAACTAATCTTCGGACTTCATTACGCAGGATGATCTGTTGATGACTTACTGCATGTGAGGGCATTCACCGGCCATTTGAGGGAGAGGTGTGCATTCAACAAAATGTTAACTAAGAGCAAAATGAATTGGCTAATCTTTTTGAAATGTATTTATTATACATATATTGTGGACTGCAGAATACTGTCTAACACACATGGAATGGTTTACTGAAGATTTCTAATTTCTAAAAAAAATAAAAATAAAAAAAATTTCTATTTCATTTAAAAGAAGGTCCAACACATGAAATACTTTGTTTATCCCGAAGAAAAAATATTTGAATTGATAAATCGCAGTATGTATCTTAGCTATACCATTGACAAATTCAGAGTACAAGCAGCATGCAAGCCAAATGCAACAACCCTTTTCATTTGACCCCCTTAGCTGCTTCCGAAGACTGCTAACTGCAGTGTTTACACTGACAACATGATGGTGAACAAACAAGAGCTCAGTTGCTTGGAAGGAGCAGCTTTTATTCATTATACTCAGGCACAGTTATATTTCTGCTACATTTTTTCCAGGTTTATTATAATGTCACAGTATTTGATTTTTCTTTTATTGAAGGGGAGGGGGTAGGGTCGTAGTAAAATTGATCAAAATCAGCAAAGTCATTTTTGGGGGTGGTGAGGGGCTGGGGGGGATTGGGAATTTTATTTCAAGACCATATCACGCAGTCGTATCGTATCGAATCTTATGTCTTACAAATACCTGCGAAAATTATCATTAAGCGTCAACGCATATATGTTGCAATCAAGCAGCAGTGTACCAGACTTTGGCATTATTTATTCAGGATTTCTTTGCCTTCTGATGTCATTTTAACACTGGTTTGCATCTTTGGTCTGTAGATGACCTTTTAGCCGAACTGACCCAAATGGCACTAGAGTTCATTTATAAACTCTTTCAGCTCTCTTGGAACAATTGTTCGGTGCGCACCAGGATCAGAATGAAGTGTTCATCGTTGACACTTGATCAAACAAACCACACACAAACAAATTATAACCAAATTCATTTGATGGGAACTAAAGCTGTCAAATGTGAGCCCACTCTTAATAAAATACTGAAAACAAGAGCGGCGACCTATGTCCTCTCATCCAACATCTGTGTCTGACCGCAAAAATGTTCTCCTCTGTGAGTAAACAAAATTTCCCACTTACACACTTCAAAACATTGTAGAAAGCCTTCCAAGTGAAGTAAAACCCTTTATAGCTGTCAAATGATTTTTTTCATATCCTGCCCTCATACCTTTGTTCTTATCGTAAAGATGTAAGCGATTCAAATTGAGGTTATTAGCATGTGATCTGAATTATAATCTGTGCACTAGTGGCAGCCATGGGCCAGCCAGGTTGCTTTTAACACAAAACTTGAAGCAACCATATTGTGACAGGAACATAAAACTGTGCTGAATGGCTGAGCCAAACCAAGCTGAGCAAGCCAGTATTTGCAGACAAAAACACTTGACAGTCACATCACTGGTTTTATAGCACAAGAGAATCCCAGGCTCATTTTTCAACAGACTGGCTTGCACGTGTAAAGCAAAATTGTTCCAAGTCTCTGGATTTCAACGGTTCCCAGCTGCACAATCTCTCAATATATGGGCTTGTTTCATTTTCTACTCACCCAAATTATGTTGAACACGAGCATTGCCGATTCACATAACCATCGCACCAACACAAATTGCAGAAAATAAAAAAACATTTTTAAACAACCAATATATTGATTCTTCACTCCGTACCACACCAAACTGAATTTATTCATCACCATGATTTAAAAAAAAAAAAAAGTGCACTTACCATCTTCGGTTTCCTGCCACACAATGCCTTCGAGATTGACACTTGTACCAGGTTCACAGGGTCCCAAACACTCAGGTTCCGTGGATAGGGCCACATCGGATGTGTTGACTGCTATTGAACGTGTACGCACCATTATCTGTTCACATGGCGAGGCAATCTCACTGTTGCCTATTGCAGCCAAAAGATGAAGGGGGGGAGGGACTGGTGTTGAGACAGGAGATTCCATCTGTAAGAAAAAAAATTGGAAGTTTAGAGAGAGATCAGTGACCCATGAGAGAATTCTGAACCATTATGTAAACACAAACGGAGATGATTCTGAGATATACTCAAGGAATACCACAGTTAGTGGATGGGAAAATAGTGCATGGATGACATTGTGGTATGTCGGTCCCCCATGAGACAATCTCTCTTAGTAATAAGGACTTAAGTCGACAATATCATCCTAATGTCTTTTTTTTATATATCTTCGCATAGCAGAAATAGGAGGGTGAAAAGAGCATGCAAATTGCAATGCGTGCCTTTGTAATGCAGGTTGAGTCCAATACGCCTTCTACCAGTTATACTCCCTGATACACAGGCATGTGTGACCCATCCCGCCAGTCATCTCACAGAGTGATCGCTCATTAAATCCCTCACTTAAAAAGCTAGTTGTGGTAAGGGCGCTGAGTGCAGAGGGTCAGGAATTGATTCCACCTGCTCTGACACTGTGACAGCAATGAAGAGACAGTCGGCGTACATGGAGAAGTAAAACGACAGTCATCAGGGAGCAACTGATGGAGTGCACTGGCGCTAGACAAGTGTGTGGGTGGAGGAAAGCGAGACAGGAAGACTAGTGGTGATTTAACAGCTAAAGTGACACAAGGATAGGGATGTGTATATATATATATATATATATATATATATATATATATATATATATATATATATATATATATATATATATATATATATATATATATATATATATATATATCTTGGTTTTCTATACTTTAAAATCCAATCTGGCTTTCAGGTTATTTTTGCTGGCTTGCTTCTCATGGCATTGCCTGTACGTGTACATGTCTAACGACAGATTGATACCTTAATCAATGCCCTGTTGACTTCGGAAGTGATATCACTGACTGACATCTTTGTGTGTTTCTTCACAAATCGTACAATGTTCATCAACTGCTATTGATACCCTTGGCCATCCTATCTGATGTCTGTTGCTTAGTACACCTGCAGTTTATTTCTGTTTCAGGACATTGCAAATGGTTGTACTGGTTGTGCCCGGATTTTCCCACTTATCTCACTTTCAAAATGGTTTGCTCTCTGGTCTTCATCTGCTCATAACAGCAAATTCAGTTTTCATATAGAGCTGAACAATTAATTGCATTTTCAATACTTCACAATTTGAGAAAGTGAGATTTTGTAATCGCAGAGGCTGCAGTTTAAATGCTCAGAGGGGAATTCACAGAATACTAAGCGAATGTGGCCACGTTAGCATGCAGCTTTTTAACATACCTGATCCCGTTCACTCCGGATGGTTAATACTTCCCGAGTGTGGGAACATTTTTTTTTGTGATGATCTATTTTGTGATGTTTTGGCTGCCGTTGCATATCAAAGCGAGGAAGTATCTGATGGCTGTCGGATGTGTGTTGCCGATTTATGGCTTGACTTTGATTTGTGTGTCTCTGTAGTTTGAGCACACACATGGAGAAGAAAGTGAATAGTGGATTGAGCAACGACAAATAAAACCCATGCGTGCAAAGTTGTCAAGCGGTCATCTAGAAAGAGGATGAATTTGGCCCTATGTTTGGACCCAAAAGACAAAAAGATGTTTGATGATGAGATGCTACCAGACAGCACGTCAAAATATTTAGTACGTCTATACCTGGAATTGTATCGCTAAACGGTCTTTTAAAATAATTAAATTGAATTTGCTTTTACCGCAGTATTCTATAATGAGTAACAGATGTGAAATTTTAGTTGTAGTAAAAAAATTATGAAAAATACACAAGGACCTTTGAGGGAAAAAAATGCAGCTCAAATTGGAATTGTTAGGAAATAAATCGCAATTAGCTTACTTTCCATAATCGTTCAGCCCTATTTTCATAGGTAGAAAGAAACAAGCACCAGCTAATGTTTAAGCAATCAATCTAAAAGGGAACACCAGGGCAACTTGAAACACCCATCAATCACATGTTCCATTACCCGTGCTCACTTGAAAAGTGTGTGTCTTCAAACAAAAGGTGCTCAATACTGAGTTGTTCAACACATTAAGATGTAAAGACCAAGAAAAAAAAACTGGGCTTCTGGAATTTTGTCTCATATTCAATTTTTGATCTGAAACCCAATTCCTTGAAAACAAGGAATTAACCTCTCTATTCCAATATTCTTGATGGGAATCAATTATGTCCTTCTAACTTCAATAATACAATATATGGTGTCATGCAATGAATTACAGGAAATGGGTGACCTCACAGAAATTGGTTGGAAAATGAGCAAGTTATGACTTAATTTAAAAGTCCATCCGTTGGCTTTATGAGGGAAGTTCCTGCCACTACGTGACAGAATAAATCAATCATAAAAAATCAAGCGACAACTATGGTGATAGATGATTAATCGCTCAGGGCCAAATATATGTATTAAAATTGTCCAAATCATCTGAGTTCAGCCTCTCAAAAGTAAAATTCTAAAAAACAATCTATATTTTTAGTCGTCCTTGAAAGCAGACTGAGTATCTTTGTGTTTGATAAAAACAAAACAAGACATTTGCAAACGTCAATTTTTACATTAGAACGCTATTATCTACTCCCCCCCCCCCATAATTTCTGACATATAACAGAACACTCAGGAACTGAATCATAATTTGTGGAAAAAAATAATCACCAGTTTAAGCTATACCGATGGGTGCTTTTCACATTTGAAACAGTTCGGTTCAGATTCAGTTTGGTTCCAGTACTCAACAGTACCAATTTTCGGCACTTTCCTGCTTTTGTGGAAATCAATGTTAATTCAATAGTTACTAAAAATATAAAAAAATATATTTTATAATATATAAACTTTGCCAAAAGACAAAACAACATCAGGATTTTCAAGGAGATGAGCCATAGAGGATGGAGTAAAATTAATAACGTTTTACAAATAAATACAAAAAAACAACAACAAATAATCCTCGACGTTTGAGCAATTCAGCCTTACCAAATATCACAGTTACTGAAATGCAGCGCAGACTGTCGAATGTCAAGTCTTTACCATCAGCCCTCATGCAAATCTAATATCCCTGTTAGACACAAAACCCATGTTGGGTACTCAATTATGAATGAATGTTACTGTCATGGTTGCATATTCACGCAAGACTGCTGTCAGAGGTCAGAGAGAATCATCTCTGCAACGACAGTTATGTACACATCACTGCTGAACCTTGGCATGTTTACTGGTGATGAACATGAGCGAGAAAGAAAACAGTGAGGCCATTTTATTTACACAGGCAAGGCAGTTTTATTTAGTTAGCGCAATTCATATAGAAGGCAACTTAATGTGCTTCACACAACACCTACAACAGCAACAGAGTAGCTTACAAAAAAATATTAAAATGTATGTTGACAACAATTCAAGACATTTAAACTTAAATATTTATAAATAAAGAAATAGAAGTGGGTTTCTAAAATATCTCAACGGAAAAATGATTTAATTGTATAGAGGACTATACAAAGGTTTGCGAAAAATTTCCACTCAGAGTTGACTTCAGTTCTGTTATTCCATTTGTAATCCGGTATTTTTATTTCATCACTTTCTCACTATAAATTGTGTGCTTTCCACGCACTTTTGCTGCACTCTTTTTTTTTCTGCGGTAAACATACATCACAAATATGAATGCAGACTGCCAACATAAACATGAGGTGGAGGTATAAGCTGTCAAGCACATTATTTGTGTATTGACACACAATTATTACTTGTTTACAAATGCAGATTTGGAACCTAAATGGAGCATGTAAAAGAAGGCAAAACAAACAAAAAAAAAAGAGCTTAAAGTGTGAACCCTGACTGATACTGTTTTTCAGAGTTTGGAAAAAACCGTCGATTCAGTGAATGCATAGAACTTCTA
The DNA here is from genome assembly GCF_059441095.1 of Idiotropiscis lumnitzeri. NCBI lineage: Eukaryota > Metazoa > Chordata > Actinopteri > Syngnathiformes > Syngnathidae > Idiotropiscis > Idiotropiscis lumnitzeri. The sequence continues at coordinate 10,079,733 of NC_142395.1, read as the reverse complement.
CACCAATTGATCAATGGAAGAGTCAGGGTCCAAAACTAGACATTTTTGGGGTGGAGCGGAGGATATACATCAGCTCCCCACAACACATGACCCTGTCGATTACCTTCCAAAGGGCAATATAAGAAGGGGTGGGTGAGCACATGAGAATCGCAATATTATGTCACCAGCTGCGAGCTGTGTGCATATTTACCACAGAGCAACCCACGTAAACTGCAGTTTAGTCACAAGACCAAAGCAATAATCAACCGTGTCATCTATAGACCATAAACAAGTAGCAATGACGTTAACGGCGTATGTCGGATCATAACTTGAAAATGGCCGCTTATATTTAACGGGGTTTCATTACCCTTGGTATGTCCATTTTTAGTACTTCATTGCATTATTTTACATTATTCATTTGTTGCACTGTACATTAAAAAGTATGTTCTTATCTAAACCAGTCTGTGACCCAAAAAGCTTGGGAACACTGCACCACAGTCAAAAAGGTTTACAGGGCTAGACATTCACTGTGGTTGGATTTCCCGATCCCACTATGCAACTCTGCTGGGGTACCAACCTTCAGACGCTTGGCCGAACGGGCCACTCCACATTTTTAAGTCACAGCCACTGAAAACGACCCAAAAAGGTTTTGTTTCAGAATTAAAGATTTATCAATTAAACAACCCGGCAGAAACAGGACACTGTGAAGACAAGAAAATGAAAAACGCCAGCAGCGCACGCGTGACTGGATAAACAGGAATGATTCACCGTTGGCCTCATGTCGCTTGCTTCAGCTCACCCAATCTCCACTAACCTTGATAGAATCAAACCAGCAGCAGAAGGACCACTGACTGGAAGGAGGACCGATTAGATCCAAAAATATGCACACACACATATATGCGCATCAGCTTCATGTCAGACCCATTTTTGACATTGTTCCTGATTCAGATGTACAGTATAACAATGTTGACAATTACTTTAAGTTTGGTGCAATAAACATGAGCGCTACTTAAATCTTATCTTATGAGACGTCTCCTTTTAGAGATTATGTAAGGCTACCCCTGTGAAGACATTTGCAAATGCTAATAAAAGAACAGACATGAGCCAAGAGACATCTCTCATAGCCACGAGCAAGAGGAGAAGTAAAAGTGATGAAGAAAAAAAAAAATGCACAGCACTAAAGACCACAGAGCAAAATCAAGGTAAGTGGAACTCCCCAAACTGCTCAGTTAAAATGCGGTCAAAGTGACCTGGAAAACGCAAAGTGACTGACTACAGCAAGAACGTTTTGGCTATTTATGTCACACAAAACACAATCATCTGACTAGGCGAGCCCACAGCAGCAAACTCAAACCGGATTAGTTTGTAATATATTTAAGTGAGCTGGGATTCATAAATAATCCATCTGTTATAATACAAATAATTAGCTGTGGCTGTGGTGGATCGTGTGGTTCACATAGGAGACTTTCCTGCAGTCAATGCCCCATTTACAAGCGTGTCATAATTGACTGCCAACCAGTCAAGGGTTTAAGCTCCCTTTGACCGCCTCCCAAGTTTGCAGAGCAGAAAAATGGATGGCAATAAATAATTAACTGTTATATAGCCAATAGCAAAGTTTATTACAATGGTATGTGCGGATAGTAAGCCACACTTGTAGTCTCTTCATCTATGTAAAGTTGTAAACTATCATTTTGCATGACTTTAGAAGGCCTGAGAGCCATAAACGCTCACACCTGGCAGTTTTACGCTCACACCTGGCAGTTTTGACCATGATGTGCCGGTGACAGAAGCCAGGAGGTCATGTTGGTTTATGAGACAAGCCTATCTAACAAGAGCATGTGGAAGCCTGAGTAATCTTTTAGCTGCCAACACGGTTAAATCCTGGGTATACAAATAGTAACGTTGCTGTCAAGAGTGCACACAAATGCAATTAAAAACATATTGTGAATATAGTATTCGGTACAGCAGCACTGAAATGTTTCACTTCAATGGTTGACTGACTTCATTTTTGTCATCATACAGGACATGACATTTACACACATTTTTAGTATAATATGCGCTTTTATATTTTTCTGATTCCCCAAACCACAAATGTTGTGTAACAACAACTCTTTTCCATTGAGTTCAGCATGAGAAAAAGGCCAAAAAAACTCCACAAGTTTGTACAAGCAGGAGCTATATTAAATATCCACCCATACTTTGTGACGCTTAGTAACATTCAGAGACAAACATTGCAAAGAAAATGGGAAGGCACTTAAAGTCCATTCATCAAACTTCCACCAAGTCTGTTTATTATTATTGCCTCAGGCAGAACTTTGAAATAGCTTCAATAACAGTCAAGTATCAAGAGTTAATCATTTGCGGAAAGTCAGTTGCATCATGACACTGCATTGCATTCACAATGTTTTTTTAACACACTTGTACCGTTGCTTCGAGGTGGTAAGCAAAAAGGTTGGATGGTTGACTGACCAAAAGCCAGCAGGTGGTTTGGTAAACTTTCCACTTGCCCTGGTTCAACATGACCTTGCCAACCTAATTCTTTCCTCTTCCTGGCTCAGCTTTCTGCCTTCAAGCTATGCCTGGCATTGTTTGTAAAATAAAAGAGAGGGGGGTTGGGTTTTAAGTGCATTAGAGTGGGAAGAGCTGGAAGCTTTGCTGACAACCTAAACACCATTTCGACTGTATTTACTGGTAAACAAAACACTGAAAGCCAGTGAAGCAAACTGCAAACTACTAATTTATCTTCATTTTAAGAACATGTTTTTCTTAATAGTTAAAAAAGACTTAAAATAAAAAAAATGTTTCTTTAATAACAGATGTGAGCATTTTATTTCCAGAACATTTGGATTCGACTCTGCACTATTGGATATCCCTCTTTGCCCATTCCTCTTCATCAAACTCTGACCACAGTTCAGTTGAAAACAACAATGAGCTACATTCTTGTCAAGGTCATGCACTCGCGTCAAACATGGAGGGAGGCTGTGCTGAGAGAAGAAATCCAGATAAAGTGAGCTGAGCCCACAAGGATTTCTTTTTTGTCAGCTGGCTCTGCAGTCCTAAATGTTATCTAACAGCAAAGGGAAAGCAAAGGGAAAATGAGAGGCTGTCATCATTGACACCTCCACACAACAAGTTCAACTGATTTAGTCTTGGATCAGATTGCAAGATCAGACCACAGTCAAAATGAAGCGAATGAGTCATTCATGAATCGCCATTGTTTACTATGAGAACAGCTGCGGCTTTAACCCGAAATTAACAAGCTCAAGGGAGATCACATTAATAAACACCCAAGGTGGCTCTTTCCGAATAAACTACACAAAATATTTTTCTGTTGATCTCCAATGCGCATTTTAGAAGATAAGATTAAGGTAATTAGTTTCAAACAAACAATAATCATGTTGACGCTCCACAATTATTTTTTATGTAGATATACACAGTATTTTCCTTTGGTGTTTAGTAACTTCTCAAACCTAATAAAGAAAGTCCAAGGATACTCCTCAAGTCCCTTAATGAATGCAAACAGAATAACATCTAGAGGTATATAAGGACGTGCTAGCCATGCTTTGGTCATTTTGGTTCTGTTTCAGACATTCCGGTCTCCAAAGATGATCAGGCTAAATTCTAATGAATAATGTCTGATTATTATTATGGGGCAAATTTGTTTTGGTGTACAACTACACTGTATCATACCGAAAGTTGTGGCTAATATTTTGAGTGCCGTGAAACTGAATAAGGAAATCAAAATATTGCTTTCAGTATGATGGTGCATTACATATGAGTGAAATTGACATACAAACACACAAGAGCATGCACCCAAACATTTTTAAATCACATCTTGACAAGGTTTTTTTTTTTTTTTTTAATTAATTTGAAGTGTTATTTATTTCCTCGTCCTGTAAATAACTTGATTGATAAAAAAAATTCCCTCACATTTTGCAGTTGTCTTTACTATGACAGTACAATAGCTACTCCAGCCCTTTTTCCCCGTATGTTGCACACACAGGGTTAAATTGTTGGATCCCTTCTGTTATTCAAAGAAAAATGCACAATGCTTACTGACACAATTCACTATAATAATAATAATAATAATAAGAAGAAGAATTAAAAAGAAAAGAACATTTACTGAATAATAGACAGCCATGACAAAAACAGAATTGCTCCTCGTAAATTTAAGATGCGTTTTTCTTTTCTTTTTCAAATTGATACTACATTTCAAACATCAAATTTCCAACCGGGAACATTTTGTATAACATTAAAACTCCTTTAGGACCAAGTCATGCTACCAACAGAGAAGCTGTGGCTACATTTGGCTTGTTTGTTTGCTAGCTAGTTCTCTGTGACTATCATGACGAAGCAATGGTATTATGAATGGCCACGTTTGAGATCGCTCTTGTGTTGAGAGGAGCTCGGAGGTGGGCAGGAATTAGTGACGTGAGGCGACATAATAATCTTCCAAGCAGTTTTAACAATTTAAAAAAGGTGTAGCAACAATTTTGTCCGTCTCATGTAATCTTAGAAATACAACCAATAAAATGTAAAATACATGAAAAATCGTTATGCGCCATACGGTAGCACTTTAACCAAGCACTGTGATTGACCGAGCTGACAAAACAGCTGAGCTATATGCTATGTAGGTGATATGAAATTTGATTGAATTTTAGATGTTGCTGGATTACAGGAAACAAAATATACCAAAACCCAAAAATACATGAAATTGTTGCATCACGTGCTAATTAAATTCCAGTGAGCAAAAACTCACAGGGTCATTAACGGAGAGCTCAGGTCAAGTACCAGACCTTTTATTTATTTTTTTCTTCATGTAGGCATCCATGCTGAGAATTGCAAAGATCGTGTTAGTCTTGGGGTGAGTTGAGCATGCGTGACGTGATAAGCCTTCTGTGAGCATGCCACAAAAGGGTAAGTAGAAAATAAATCCCAATTAGCAAGTATCAAATGCACCAAAAAGGCACTGGAAATAATTTGCAACTACTTATGGGGATGCAATTTGGCGTGATAATAAAAGAAGGTTGAGCACAACAATGTCCCTGAGACGCTAGTTTAATGATGACGCAGCTGCAGGACAACCCGATTGGATAAATGCAACAACTGGCAGGGTATTTTAAAACAAATTATTCTCTGCACCCTTTAGAGTCTCCAAAGCCTTAATAAGTCATGCTGTAGTGTTGTCGGGGGAGCAAGGGTAAAGTGAAACCCACTGTAACGTACCAAATCTCGTCTCTTGCTGCCAGCTGCTCAGCAGAGGTCTGCTGCTTACAGCCATCTGAGTTTGATGACCTTGTTAGTTTGAGTGCCTAATCTGCTAATGCCCTGATAAAAATAAACAGTCAGTGCAGTCATTGTAGTCCTCCTCCTATCTGTCTGCAGCTGCTGTCCACGAATACTGATGATACATCCATCTTTGCCTGTCCACTGGATTTACAGTCACACTGACAGTCTCTGGGGCTCGATTACGGTATTTGCCAAAACTATGACTGATGTAGATTACAATAGAAGGATAATTAATATTTCTAATTGTTATTGGGGGAGCTTTGGCCAAGTGGTTAAGAAATCCTAAACTGCTCCCTTGGGCGCCTTGCTCCAGTGGATGCATCACTAATGTGATGGGTTAAATGTGAAGGCCAAGTTTCACGGAAAAGGTGTGCAAGATCAAGGCAATAAAATGATGAAGATATATTTGAGGAGAATTATCATTAAATGATCTTATATTCTGTGAAAGAGTGGAGGGAAACAATAAAAGTTGTATATTGTGCATTGATTAGGTCTGCCCAATTGCGTCCTGTCGCTTCCAAACCCACTGATACAGACAAAAGAAGTGTCAATTGTGAAGTGATGGAATCTCGCCAATGTTGTTGCACTATTGTACTGATTGTTAATAGTGAGTGATGTGGTTCCAAACCTACTCACGTCTAGTAGGCATGTGTAATGAAATATTTTCATCTTCACGATACCAATTTCATGCCAAAAAGCACAGAAAAGAAAAGAAAAAGGGATCTGGCACTTTAAACACCTTATTATTAAGGGACCAAATTCTTAAGTCCTCCAGAGTAATCAAACAGTAATATATTCAGCCATAACATTAACAATGAGAAAATACCTCATTAGTTTTGACATATGACTCAAGTGATTAATTTAAAACCAAATGGTCCCTCTGTTCAAGGAATACACAACCCTCGCGGATATAATTAAATATAATTTAAACATCAACATTGAAGAGCGAGGGCCCACTAACAACATTTAATTGAATATGAAAGTACAGAGTCGTAGGAATACTTTGCTAAGGACTAAACACCCCAGCCTCAAGCTCAATGCGATACAAACTTTATTGATCACCTCAACACATGGTTGAAATTGTTTTCAAGATAACTTGTCATAGCATATCATTTTGTTGCATTTTCATTCTCATGAAAAAACGTTTAACCTATATAAATGAGTGAATGTATATCGCTCGTACATTGCGAAAAGTATATTTGAATGAATACATCAACTTGACAAGAATATGACGCGACACAATTTTGTGTTATCAAATGCTCGTTGACAGATCGTGCTCTTTTAGTAGTGCAGATTTGGGAGATTAAAGTGTAACTAAGAATAATGCATAGAGCCAGTTCCAAGAAAAAGATCAACTCAAATATAATCCAAACATGCTCATGGTCCCCCGGGGTATATTACACCGCTGATATTTACTTGTCCCAAAACACAACGTTAACACTGACTACATCTACAAACAGTGGTTTGGCGTGCACACATTTCTTCACCTCTAACAAACGTTTTACTTCTTTTGTAACGTATTAAAGACACGAATGCAATATCAACTGAATATGCAAGTACTCACATATTCTACTGTGACAGGGGTGACTTAATGTATGTGGCTCTTATCCCCAATGAAAAGAAATCTTCCATTGCATTGGAGGGATTTATATGAAGTGACTCGTGTAAAGAGCTTATCGGAGAGAAATAAGATAGCAACATTAATGTAACACTCCGAGACAGCTGAAAGAGTATAACTGTACTCTAGATAGGAGAATGCAATCCAGCTCAACCGAGTTTATTATGCCTTGTTCTCCATTCAGTCTTTCCTCAAGTCAATATGCAGTAAATGTTTGGCAGAGTGATTGGCCATCGAAGGCGGCTTTTTATGGCTGCTCTGCTGACAATTTCATCATAACTCAGCATTGTTATTTTTAAAAAAAAAATGTGCTGTCCTGTCCAGCCCTGGACAAGAAACCTGCGCTTGCAGCACAAAATGCTGTATGACAGGAAAGAGTGACTTGATCCCAAAGACAGAAAGTTTCTTGTCACGGAGTGTAAAGTGCAAGGTTCAGTTAAGTGTTTGTCCAGTGCATTAACAATTTTTCATTTTGGTAACTTTCAAAAAATGATATTCTCTCTCTGAGGGTCACAGAAGGTTTAAGCAAGTACAGGTAATCAGGAATAGGGTCAAGTCATGACTTAGGCAATGACGCCAATACAGGTGGGCGAAATCACTGATACTACTGCATTTTACATTATTAATTTACTCACATGGCACAGTATTGCTTAAAAAACAGATTTGTATATTGTCTGCTGTCCATCTTAAAGGGGAAGTCAATTCAAAAAATAATATTTTAAATAATATAATCTATTATTAATTGATATACCGTATTTTTACGGCCAAAAGATGCGCCGTATCAAGGGGCGCAGTCCCAGTTGAGGGTGCTATTTCTGTATTTGATACATGGATAGAACGCACCGTATCATTGGGCGCAAACAGAACCGAGCAACTGAGCAGTCGCGCTAGCTGCTCAGTCGTGCTAGCGTGTTTTTAAAATGGCAGCGGGAGTTCGGTGGTACTTTATTTTAGCTTTTAACAACGTGCTGAAGTTGTCCTCATCCAAAAATGCACCAAGTCCTTGTCTTCTGTATCCAAGATAAACAGCTGGACACGTTCTCCACCAAACACGAGAGTCATTATCAGTCTGCCTCGCCGTCTCGTTGCCGCGCAGCCCCTCAGATGGGATGCCGACACAATGCCGGTGAGAGCAAGTCACTAATCAACAAACGATGTGCGGTCACGGTGTTAGATCAAAACTAAAACTATCACCCCAAATCAACTGAATAGCATAAGAGTGTAGGCCCAGCAAAATTCCGCCTCCCAGCCTACCATACAATACCTTAGTTTACATGCATGCACACGAAAACAGAAGTTAGCATGGCTAGCGTGGCTAGCTGTTTAAAAAAAGGCAACAGGAGCAAAACTGAGCTTGGTTGTATTTTATTGAACTATTTAACAAAGTACTCACATTATTATTAATCAGTCATCATCCACAAATCGTCTTCTGTATCAGAAATAAACAGCTGGGCAAGTTCTCCCACAAACACGCCAGGTTCCCTCTCGTCATTGTTAGATTCCCCGTGTCGCTGCTGTGTGCGGCTCCTCGTGATGCCGGTTGCGAAAGCTCTAACAACAGAGCTAGCAGACACGTTTGCCCAAATAGGGGCACTGGGGCCTGCTTGGCACTGGGGGCGTGCCTTTGCGTTGTCGTTCACGCCCATCGTTCCCCTCTCACGTCCGCCTGCTGTCGTTAGCCGCGCCCGCCTTCTCTCTATATAAGCAGTGTGCAGGCAGTTAATGTTCGCAGTCAGCCCAGCGGTGCACTTGGTCCACATAATGGGCCCTCCGCATCAAAAGGCGCCCCGGCTTTTTTGGACGAGTTTCAGGACTTTAAAATGCGCCTTATGGCTTCCAAAATACGGTAATCATTACATATCAGACTTCACTAGTCTAAACATGAAATTGTGATGTGATATTTTGTTGGTGGAATAGGAGTTAAACAGCAAAGTCCACCCGTGTTTAGCCATCTCAGGGGCGGCCATTTTGTTACACACTGTCGACAGGAAATTACATCACAGTTGTTCGGGGCTCAGGTAACAACCAATAAGCTTCATACGTCTTAAAAAAAACAGCAAAGCGCTGATTGGTCATTACCTGAGCCTTGAGAAACTGATGTCATATTCAGTCAACAGCATGTGGCAAAATGGGCGCATCAAGGGGTTGATTTCCCCTTATTAAATGACCACGTCCAAATGATCTACCTACTTTAGTTGTTAATTGGGAAATATACTTAGAATTTGTGATATGTACAATATATGTATTGGCCTACCTTACATAACAGCATGGCCACATGTACAATACGTAGGCGGTAAGGCATGCAACTGACTGTCTTATGAAATCAAGTGAAATTTCACAACAGATGATAGACGTGAGACGACTTTTTTTTCATTGTTTCAAACTCATTGACTTCTGTTGATTGGCAGCTATATAAATTGCGTAAAATTGGAAAGGCTGGTAGTGATTCTGACACTGCCTTCGCATGTTACTGGTAGCTCATGATCTACTTAATGGGTACCACTGCTCTAAATAAACACTGAAGCTATTTTACTCTGTAGGGGGTTTGAACATTTAGGCAGACCTTTGTTGTTGCAGTCGCCTTGAAGACGGCACGGCTTCATGAAAAAAAAAACATGTGCCGTGCCCATAAAGTGATCACTGTGGAAAGACTTCTAGTCAAAGCCATTTAATTATATGTCGGGTCAATTTTTTTAACGAAAGACATATTGCTCCCTCAAATTACTCCATTATTTTTGTGGAAGAACACAGTTTCAAATACATTCCCTTGTTCAGCAACATAAATATTGCGATACATTATTAATGTTTTTATCAATAACTCATCTTTACTGCCATGTGTTATTGCAACCTGTGGAAAAATATCTTTGTGATTCCCAGCTACAGTTACTAATGCCTTTAATGCAGTGGTAAAAGACTATTATAAAGCATCAAGAACTTCTGTCTAATAAGACCCACCAGCCCTGATGATGTATAAAGCAAAGCTGCCCAGATTCTAGCAGAATCCAGAATCCATTGCATCATGAATGTTTGACATTGGCCCCGCAGGACAGACGTGTTCTCTCTTTAATTTCTATCACTGGTATAAACCCCTTTCGAAACCATTTTAAGGGTGAAATAGAAAGGCCCTGCAAGCAAAGAGATGAGTGGAGAGAACGGGAAGGGAATGAACACAAGGGCCTGGCTGTCTATGTGGATTACAATGGGAAAGAAAATCCTTTTATCTCTGATGTGTTATTCCAGGCTACAAAACTTGTATGCACAGCCTTACTGTGCCAAACATCAATACATACTTGACAATCACATACTTTGTCGTCCAATTATTTTTGAAAATATAAAAGCCAGTTTCTGTGCGTGAAAACTGACAACGTAATTATGTTCGAAACAGACAGTAGTAGCACAGTCACTGGATGAGACGAGCGCATCAAAAAGGGCACGCTTTCATAGCTGACGTGAAGTTTTGGCTCTGGGGCAAGAGAGTAAAAACTAAGGGGCAGGCACATGATCTCATTTTTTCTCAGACTTCTCATTTTGAAACAAGAATGGCTGCTCTGTTTTTGACACAAGACTTCTAATATTCAACAAATATAACAGGGGAAAATCCCTTAAAACCTCAATGAGAACAAAGTACCAAAATACTCCCCTTGAAAGAAGCAAAAACACATTAGTCATTTGTATGTTGGTTTAGTTGTCTCATATATTGAGTGTTCAAACTGACAATGTACTTGAGTTACAGTAGTTACATGACAACAGTTCCCCAAAAAAGACATGGTCAAAATGTGCAGTGTGGTTTTGGGTTGCCAAAAATTTATTGCAATGAGCCGACTAATTGGATCATATGAAAATTTTGTCTTATCGCATCAGCAAGCAGTTGCTCTTCTGCACCCATCATTAACTTTCAGTTTGCAGTGTAGAAGACAGCAATCCCAACCTTTTTTTCTGCCGCAGACTGGTTCATACTATGGCTGCCACAACTGCTTATTTTGCTCGTCAACAGTAGTCGACCAATCAGATCATATGTAAATCTTGGCATATCGCACCAGCAAGCAGCTGCTCTTATGATAACAATCATTTGGTTACATCATAAATTCTTACAAGGTATGTACAATTTAATAAGATTAAAGAACAGTAATATTTTTTTATTAAACTTTGCCACTTGTACCAGCATACATGAAGGTGTAACTTCAATTGAAGCCCAAATGTTTTTGCTGTAAATGTTTCATGTTTTTTTTTTTTTTTTTTTTAAATGGAACCAAAAACTACACACTATGCAAAGTTACACCAATACTATAAATACAACATAACATGGAAACATATTTCACTCTTCATGGTTCCCATGCTTTTTTAACAAAATAGAAGTTAGTGAAATCAATGAAAAATGAATAAATTAATAAAATCCTTAATGAACATATTTTTGTTATTATGTATTTGTTATTTTTATATTATATAACGATAACTCCTTATAATGTAGTTTGGACAAATCCCTTCCCATACATTTTGGTCTATGAGACGACGTGACATCAGAACCGCAATAGTGATTTTGACGTCTAAAACAGCACATTTGTGTAAGCTGGTTTGTTAAATAACTCATCGGTAGGACTGGCAGCTGTGTCAGGCTGTCAGCATCAAAATGTGCCGTCATTAAACTGCCTTGGGAAAGTAATCTGAGGGGCCTGCTGCTAACGCTGCTAGCTGCTAACGTTGTTGCCACGGCTAATCGCTGGTAACAGGTGCCGTATATAACAGTGCCAGCGTACATAAGTAGTTTTTTAGTGTCCTGAAAGAGCGACCGAACTTTGTTTCACAATGTCGTCATTGACGTCGTCGACAACAATTTGTGATAGGAATATAAACGTCCCAACTAACCATACTTTAAAAGATGAGTGAAGTTAGCCGTTCAGCCGCGGCACGCTGCCAGGAGAAACTTCAAAATAAAAGCGTACCAAGGCATCCATCATGCCCATAAATTATTTGGTAATGTCAAGTTTATTTTGAAGTTGGCCTTCCTACAGTGTGTGGGCGGGGCATGAGTAATTGTTGTTGCAGTGGGCTTGTAATTTTTCTTCGCGACACACAATGCACTACCCACAATGCTTCTGTTTATATCACAAATGACCCGGATGATCACCTCTGCGCATGTGTGTCACAGGAAAGCAAACAGCCAGTGGGAGAAGCACGAGACAAGGCAGTTTTGAGGGAAAATCAAAGCCTCATATAAATTTTAACCTAAATAAACGATGCATCGACTATTATGCAGTCCGGATTAGTCGACTAATTTTGGCCCTAGTTTATACAAGTCCATCATTTTCACACAGACCGGTAACCATTCACATTCATTCATGTTAATTACGGTTGAGAATGTTTTTTTGTGTTCATGTCCAGAACCATCATTTTGTTGTATTGTATTCAGTTGCTACTATGGCAAGTTCAGATTCTTTAACTCCAACTCAAATGTAACTGAGTATGTCCACCTGTAAGTGCAAGATGCTAACAACATTGCTCGCGCTCCAGGTTAGACTGACATTAGAAGACAATGAGACGATAAAAAACGCTTTAAAGAAATGTGGATATTCCTGTTTTCATGGCAAGCGGCCAACGAGGTATTCAATTGTTGTGCTTCTTATTTGTACTGTTTTGTTGCTTTATAAATGTAGTTCTTACGTCGTTCGCCGGCTGTCACAGCGTGCTAGGATAATGTCATTGTGTTGTGTGCTGTATGTTGTGTGTCGTGGTGTTTGCAATTCCACTGTAGGTTAATACCATTGCGTTGCGTCTGCATGTTGTTGTGTTTTGAAACATTAAATTTTTCTGTGGCGTTTGCAATTGTTATAAACTGTTTTGGCCGCCGTAGGATAGAGCGCTTTGTGTTGACACAACGTACATTACTGAGGAGTGATTCCATTAGTTTGTTTTTCTTTAAGTACACAGTAATATGGAAGCACGACATAGTTTTTCTTATTCAAACATCATTTTAAGAGTGAGCACCACAATGCACAAGATTACACACACCAGTAAACCACTTCATGGTTTCCAGGATATGTCATGTTTGGTAACCGCAGAATGTCAGCAGGCAGGCTGCATGTTTTGACACAGAAAAATGTAACAAAAATGGTTCTGAAGCTAAGTACGAAACCCTAATTGTCACCATATTCCACATGAAAAACAAGCAACGGTGTAATAAATGACTGTCACTGAATTTCTCAGAGCAGATTCAGATTTGTAGACCAAATTCTTTTAGTTACACTGAAGATGGTTTGGGGATTTAAAGAAAATCAGGTTTAAAATAATATTCAAATGAAATAGAGTAATGGGCAAGTCTTTCTGAAACTGTTCTTGTTCATTGATGCAACAATTGCTTCTGTAGGAGCAATTTGGTCAGACGATCATATCATGCACGCCTCCTCTCTGCTAAGGCAGAGAGTGGATTCGGTACCAAGCTGCTTTCTCTGACCTGCTCTACCCCGCTAACCCGGCTTTGCAGCTCAGTGGTTGCCAGAAGTGGACACGGTCACGATCACAGTTACTTCTTTCGTGCCGCACATCTCTCACACAGTCCCCGAATGTGTATTTGTGCTTTATCTCCAATCCATCGATTTTGTGCAAATGTCCATGAGCAAAATGTACATAAGCTCTACTATTATGATATACACCTTCTGACACTGAAGGAAGTGGTTGTCTTTCCAGTTAATTTGTCCCTATTTTGTTCGCTGTTATCTTATTTTTCAATTACTTTGTCTGGAACTTGCTTTCGGCATCTATCCAAACTTCAAAGGAGGACAAAACTTTTTTTTCCAAAGTTGCAGTAGAACAAAGGGCATACACAGAGCTCATAACTTTATCATCATCTACAGATTTACGGTCGGAAAAGCGATGAAATGATCAAACAACACTTACACTAATTGCTTTTTTTTTTTTTTTTTTAAAGGCCATCGTAAAGGGAAAATGATGGCGCACCTTTGTGGTGTTTTGGCCATTCACTTGGGAGATGATAGCATTAATAAAAACCCATCAAAACCCCTGATTACAGAATATTACAATCCTTATCATCCACATGTAAACTGGGAACATGCAATTACTCTGAAGACTTTGGTGTCCAGGCCTCACTTAGTGTGTGCACATTTCTTTTTAAAGCCATTGTGTGAGTAGAAGGACAAAAAAAATAACAGAGCAACCTAGCTGTTTTCCTCCCCTCATTTGGATCTATTTTTACTTGCTTACTCCTTAACGTTAGTGTCACACAGATCACAACCTTACTGGGTGGCACAAGTTTCTTTCTGTGAAAACAAAGACATCTCAATTTTACAAAAAAAAAAAAGCTAACTTTAGGACAGAGAATTCACTTAATGGATAGAAGAAATGCATTGAGCAAATTTACCCGATGTAGTGCAGAAGTACTCAATCGAGTATGCCAACTTCACTCCAGCCATTGCAAAATTACGACCCTCGTTTAAGCCACCTCTTCCCTCGCTGGTAGAAAATTCCACTTGTGGGGGGAAAGCCGTGTCTGCTCCTCCCCACTGTGTGGGTTTTGTTCTGTTAATCAGACCACATGCCTCAAGGATTCAGGAATCCAAGAGCTCTCTGCCAGCTCCTCTCACAGCCGCAGCAGCCTGTGACATACTATTCAGAGGATAGAGGGTTAAAGAGTCTATCCATTCATAACACTGCCCAACTATCCTCAGGCACTTTTTCACCCCCCACCCAGAAGACCACCTTCTCTTACGCCACAGACACCATCTCCCTCATTTCACCACTCAAAAAGAACATTTTATCTGCCTGCTGTGGAAAAAAAACTAGACAGGATCTGTGAAAAACCTGGAATTCATTAAAACGTCACTTCTAGAGAGAATAAAACATTAGGCACTCAATGCCAGTCAATAATATTCTTTTACCCAACTCTTCCCTCCTTTTCAACAAATGTTCCAACGCAAAAGATCATAACTTTAATTTGGGATGCCCTCATCGAATATAATGAAAGGGCAACGCAAATGCGACATCATTTGTTTTGGTTGAATTGCGTTCTCTGAACTTCCTTTACAGTACTCTTGCTACTCATGAAGTGAGGGGAGAAATGAGGCACACTGGAAATGTGCGGGCTAACAATGGAAGACAGCTGCTCTTGCTGCACATGTCTTTCATGAGCTGAATTAGTTGTACAAGCCTTTGCTCCCTTCCCCCCACAAGCCACCCCTCTGAGCAGGCTGATCCAGACAGCAATGCACTTCATGGAAAGCTTAGGGCAGAGGGAGGGAAAAACAAAGCATAACAGGGGCTTTGTTTGACAGCTCTGTGATTGCTTTCTGCTAATGTAGACAAACATACATGCAAATACAGTTACTCTAATTTAATCAAATAAAATAGTGAAATGATACAGCCCTTGCTCTTGAAAAGCCTAAACTGCTGTTACCAAACACTTGGCATAATCTTTGAGGCTTAACTTGGAACAGACAGAATCCTTATCTGCAACCAAACCAATCCAAATGTTTAGAAGGTGTGCATGAAAATAAAGCACAACGCCAAAATAAATTGGGACCGATGAGACTGTTTAACAAACAGAAAGACTACTGTAATCCAGTCCATAGACAAAATACTTTGTCTTAGACGTTCAGAAAAGCAGCAATTTTCTCAAACATATTTAATACATGCTCGACGTCTAATAAAGTGAGGGTTGTTTATAATATGCGACATTTATTTCTTCCTAACTATAGGTGAGTTACAATTTCATTCCAAAGTCACAATTATTCTGAAAGTACTTTTGTAGGAATGGATAAACATTTTTCATGTCGTCAAAGCTTGGCATGTTACGCCAAAGAGTGACTTCAATTGGTACCCGGTACTTGTATGTAGTGGTGGCCTTGTTTTGCCTGCCAGACTTGAAGACGTGGTTTACATTTGCCAGCTGTAGCTGTTTTTTTTGGCCGGCTATAAGCGTGCCTGGAAATAAATGGACAAACTTGTGAATTAAATCAAAGAGCTCATTTACTTACAGATCACCACAAACTTCGTTCTAATGTGCCTTAAATGAACAAAACTCATGGTGTGTTTACTCAATGAATTCAAAACACAAAAATCAGCTCAATATTGACAACAACAGCTTAACACTACTCACAATTGGAGTTGGCCGATAGACAATAGAAATCAAATCATTATTTATCACGTGAACTGTCATCTGGGGTCAAATATGCGTAGTAAGAAGACCACCAGAACTAGGTTATATTGACGAGCAAAAGCTTTCAGTTTTCATTATCATGCAGTTGCTACCAGGTGGCAGAGTAAACGACATCATAGGGATGTGAATCATATTACACACATACATTACATATGTACGGTGATAAATTAAATCTAGGAGTCCATGAGAACGAATAAGGTGGGTGATCCAAAATGATAAAATTATGCAACTTTGGTTAGGATGGAACTCACAACAACAAACCTGTGATTATTAAAAACTACGTACAAAAAAAAAAAATACTTCAAACTACTTAAGGCTTGAAAAATACGGTTTCAGATCGCGGTCTACAAGTCTAATTATGCACTTTGTGCCTCATCAAAAAGAATAGCCTCGCTGAGAATCACAGATTTTTAAAGATTTGCCTACATTTGAACAGCAGAGACAAGCGTGCTGCTTTTCTACAGTTCGAGGCGAGATCGGTGCTACTAGCTGGCTAGTAGCAATGACATTTGGCTGGCCTCGGCTGCTCATATACACTTTTAAAGTGGACCGTATCTGACTTGGAATAGCAAAACCGTTTAATGCGTGTTTGGAGAGAAAATCGATACGAAATAATGCTACACACACGGCAAAACAAGAAATGATTGTTATGGTTGTTCGACAAATAAAGTTGCAGTGTTATGTATTAGATTGTATTACAGCATCACATACGTCAGTGGGGAGGAGTGGCCGAGAAGATTAAAAGTATATTAGTATTGAGGATAAGCAATTTAGAAAATGAATGGATATACTACATTCATTACACATCATTAATAATGTGATTTGTTTTCACAATACATTCCTGAGTTTCAATTTTGACTTTAGATCGGCACAATAAATAAATGTTCTAAAAATTACGTTAGGGTAGAGCTCATCTTTTTATTTTCTTATTTTAAATCAATGTCTGTCAGAAATTTTTTGTACGCCTCACATTTGGGTTTTTAATCTACATTTGTGCAAAAATATGTAGAGTACTTGTGCTTCTGTTAACATTTCATAACTTTATATAGCAGCACATCAGGATGCATTTCTCATTTATACTGGTCTGTATATGGTCACTGCAAAATAAAGCGAGAAAGATTACGCAGTCAAAATACAAAGCAAGTTGAATTTGTCTTTTTTTTTTAAATGGCCTATATTATGATAATTTTTTCCCATATCGCCCAGCACTACTCATAACACTCTTAATAGTAGTCATGAATATGCCTTGTCAAATTCACAGTCAAACAAACAAAAAAAAAAGAAAGCAGAACTACTGGTTGCAAGGTAGCTTCTCAAAGCAATTAGTGGCATTCTAGATTTAATTTTGATGACGCAAATGAACAAGGTCAAGGTGACCACAGCTAGAGTTTAAGACTTTGGGTACCGATGTGGTGACAGTTGATAAGGATTTGTATTATCCTTGTAATTACAGCAAACCACGGGGTGCCTGGTCTGCTCATTAATCTTGTACAATGACCGTCACTGTGGTAAGGATGCTTGAATGTCAAGAGTCGCAATGGCGATAACATACATTGTTGGCATTCTTAACTGATAGCGTCCAAGGCTACTTTTTATACAAGATACATCGAGAACATTTAAAAGCTACTTATAATGCGTCCACTGGAAAACAATATCAGGCCAGACGGAGGTAAATATAAATAGACGAAAGACCCGTTCGCTCCCTTTGACATAAACAGAAATGGTGGCATTGGTGGCTGAACTCTTTCATTAAAGTGGAGCCATTCATTCCTCTCCTCCTTTCTCAAAGTAGCACTGGCGATGTAATTTACCATGAGAGCTGCTCCATTTATCAAGGCCAGTGCCAGATCAAGGCAGCTGAGGAATGCCTCACGCCTCTACAAATGTATAATGAGAGGTGGGAGAGTGAGATGCACTCAGAAGTGGATACTACTTGCGTGAAAAAAAAAAATGGGACAAGATTTATTCAGCATCTGTCCTCCAATGCTTTGGGGAGTTTCAACTTCATGCACTATCAATGAAGCTACACTGTCACACCCAATCCACAGAGAAAAGGATTTCTGGCCACATGCATACTAATCATTATTATTACTATTAATGTGCGAGACAGGACAGCTATCCATTATAAATTAATAGTCAGGGTGCACCCATTTCACTCTGAAATCCTTTCCCCCTGAATATTTCTTGACATTTTACTTAGGTAGATTTAAAAAAGAAATAAATATTCCTTTAGTACAGTATTAAAAAACAGTTTTGGTCCACATTTTCCAAACTGTCATTTGAATTGGTTTGAAATTCGCCATTGCATCCAGGGTGGAAAAATAATCTAAGCCATCACAATTATTTTTAACAAACACATATTTCTCATCTATCAATATCTATGTCAAGGGTGGGTACTTGAATGATGGTGGTGGGGCACAAGTTATCATCAGTGCGTGCATACAGACCACACACTTCCTAACCGGTATGTGTGACAAAAATGCAATTTTAAATATGGACAAAATGTGTGGAAAAATACAGTCAATGCGTTTAATATACAGTCTTTCCATTTTCTTAAAACGCTTCGCAATGCGGTATAAAAGACCCACTTTCAGCAACAAAGTGATTGAAGCAAACAACAAAATGAACACATACTGTACAGTGAATATTTTTTTCCAGTGCAAAGAGCTCTCTCGCATAAATATGATCATTCCAAGGACGAAAAACAAAACTGCTGAATAAGTATAATATAATAAATACTGTATAATATATACTATAATATAATAATACGTATGAGACAAACAACTTAAAATGATCTAGTGGAATCTTGCTATTGAATGGCGTCAGGGACGGACGGGGTCAATGCAAGAATAGAATATGTGAGTAATTGACGCCCATTGAAATGCATTAGTGCAAAATGTGTGTATTTTTTTTTGTAAACTCAAAACGATTCCACAAAAACACTGATAAACCTCCATTACACATTTTCCATGACGAATACAATAAATATTGAGTGGGCAAACCGTGTGTATCCAATGTGCGTTGTGTGCTTGGTGACCTGACACAGAATATGATCACAGGTAGGTAGTAAACGGCCTGTGTCAAGGTCGTCATACTGCAGCAGCCAAGGCTAAAACGTCCACTAAGTGCCACTAAGTGTGAAGCAGACAGCCTCCATTTTCACAAGGACATTCATTGGATTATGTGTGTGCATTCCCCAGAATAATTACATCACGTTACACTAAACGCGATCGCCCCTTACCTATGTAGGCACGCTTTGGAGCAAGATAGGCTAAGCTAAGTTTGCTAGAGAAGCATTGGCTTGGGTCATTTGACAAATGAAAACAAAAAAGTGTGTTCTACCTAGTAATGGGAGGATATATTACATTACCTAAAGAGTAAAAATAAAATAAAATAAAAATACATCCTACATTTTACCCAGCATAGAACTACAAAGGTGGCACCGGGTCGTTAGGCGTTTACTTTCCCGTGTTCCCTTTTTCAAGGGAACCTCGCTCCACTTGGCATTAATGACATAAAACTTTCATTGGGTCTGTATTCAAAAACAAATAAATAAATAAAAATAACCACGAACCCAGGGCTATATCAACTGATGGATATATGTGTTGCTAGAAGAGTAGGGCATGCATACATTTTTTTTTAAATGTTTTAAAATAATTGATTTATAGTTTGGAGGTATCTGATACATGTATCAGAAGGAAGCAGGTCTCTTCCAAAAGTGGGGAAATATCCGACACAGGCTATGTTCACACTGCACTGTTAGTGCCAATTAGGATTATTTCCGTCCAATGTAATTTTTTCATCTGGTTGTTTAAAAGTTGCATTCGTGCTGCGAATGTGAACAGAAACTTTGTTGACATGCAGTCAACAACCCAAAACTGGAATTTTTGATTTTAGTGTGACCAGGAGGTATAACATGCTTTTTTTTGCCATACTAAGTCAGTGTAAATGCACCACTGTCATGTGACTAATCCCAGCGTGCCTTTGTTTATATATACACACATACACATACTGTAGGCAAGGGTACACCCTGAACCTAAACTCGGCCAAATCTGTTGATGTCACCCTCTGAAATGTATCTATCTGGAGTCCTCGATGAACACAAACTGATGTTTAATCAAAATGAGACATTTGCAAACATTTGCGTTTACTTTGGAAAAAAAACGACTGAACAAACCACTGACAATGACTAGCAATTGAATCGGTTTCAAAAAGGTTGATGAGGACGACATTAATCCCTCTGATGTGATTTTCTTTTTAATCACTAAACAAATTCATATAAAAAACAATTTCTTATTAACCGCAATTGAAAAAAAAAACGTACAAATATTGGAATGCAAACTAATTTTTTCTCCGATTATTTGATGGAATCACCGAAGTGCAAACCATTAAATGATAATAATAATAGCAGCTGCTCAGTCGGTGGAGTGAAGTGGAGGTGACCCTCAGTCAAATGAAGAGGAGGAAAAGTGTGCCCAAGTCAAATTACCAAAATGTAACAGTTAAAATTAGTATTATTTAATGATAGTTGTTTACTGCAGCGTTGTCAATGGTCCAAGTTGACACATTTGTGTGTAATTGTGCAATTGCATATGCGGGTTGGTTCACGCATTCAGTTGATGCACATATCAATAGACGGATGTAGACCCACAATTTGGAATTGGGCACTTGGACGTGCGTTAATGGTTTCCTCTCAAATCCATTGCGGCAAGGCACAGAGGCAAACTCATAAATAATTACTGATACAATGCCTACAGCCTGCCCGTGCAAAGATCATCCTGATATGTGCTTGGACAACAAACAAACCAAGGCAAGGTGTCCTGGATTTAAGGAATCAAATAGGCTTCCTTTCCAGACCATCCCCCCCGCTAGGTTTAGAACAGCAGGAAAACGACGAAGGCGTGCTTTGCACAAACTCCCTCCCCCACACACTGCTCCAACAGGCATAGCTGGGGCTTGTGGGATTAAGAATGGAACACGATGACAGACAAAAACCGTCCTCAGCTCCGCCCTGTTCTTCTGTCTTTTAAATTGTGAGAGCATGAAAAGGGTGCTTGGCGGCATACAATGGACACAGTGATAGATCAGCTCTGTGTGTGAACAAGATAAACACTGTATGACAGAATAACTACACACATCATTACATTGCTCGAATGATGTGATGGATTACTTTCCTAGCTGGAGAGTTTTAAAGGTAAATATCTACTTTGCAATTATGAGAATATCTGTTTCAAAACTACAATACATGCATTCGTCTCCGTGGTAAAATAATGACCTCAGTCGAGGGGGGGTTGCCTAGAATTTGTACTGCATGATGGGATGGTCATCATCATGTCAGAGAGCCACACATTTGAACGGACCTCACAAGTACAATTTGTAGAACCCCACAAATTTAAAACATTTACTCAAGGACAATCATAATCGTAGGCAGTTCCAACGACAATTTTCAACCTTACCTTTTCATTTTTCACCTTCTTCAAGGTCTTGCAATCAGCGTTGCCATTTTCCAGCTCTTCTGGCTCACTTTTTGTGGTTAATGCTGGTAATATCCCGACAGGTTCAAGAGCAATATTCCCAATTTGATTGGCTTCGACTAAGTCTGTTGATTGTGTGCCCTCGAAAGGGGCATTACGACAGCTCCCCAGAGCAACTTGAACTTGAGACACAACCTCCTTCTCCACCGCAGCAATCGCCACAACTGCTGCTCCCTCTGTTTTGTCCTTTTTACTTTTGCCCGTAGCCCCTTCTTTGTCCTTTTTGCCACTCAGGACACCTCTGGAGGCCTTGCCCCCTTTTTCCAAGTTCTTCCCAGAGGTCGAATTGTTGCCCGCAGCCACCGCACTTGCTGCCGTGCCAGTTGGCTCGCCTTGAGTCCGTGCCATAGTTTCCTTTTTCGCCCCATCTCCGGCTGAAGCTTTGCTATTATTGTCTTTAGAGTTTTTATTGCGCTTGTATTTGGATTTGCTTTCCTTGCCTTGAGAGCCAGACACTGGACTAACAAACCTGATGTTGTCCGGCAACGCCGCTACTGCACTGGGTGGTGCCGCCATGCCGTCCTTGGTGCCAGACATCTCAAGTTTGTCCTTCTCTAAGTCAGCGTCAAGGTCAATAATCAGATTTCCAACACCGATATCCCATTCATCCCCGCTGTCGTAAGTGTCCACCGCATTAGAGTCCACACCTTTCCCGCCTGCAGTGCCACCACTTAGGGACATTTTAGTGCCAACGGCCCAGGATTGCCTCAGTGAGGTCCAACGCTATCTCGGACGGTTGGGACTCGGGGGCGGGGGTTAAAGAATCTTCACGGTCTAATTGTTCCTGTTCCATTTGGCCACATTTTGTTCTGAAAAGAAAAGACAATTCGAGATAGTCATCAATCATATATAATCATTCAGACATCAAGCATCGAGCAGCCAGCATTTCATTAGTTACAAAGAAAATGTTTTCACATAAGCCAGTCACTCGGAGATGATCACTGTGCAAATCCCTATGATACAACCCGCTGGTGTTACAGAAACCCTTTCTTCATAATCACTTCCCCCAGTTACCATGACAACTGTGGGAAATGTAGCCTAAATCCTGCTTTGACAGCCAAGGTGGCCCCACTGCTCTGAATGACTGGCTGTCTTTTCATAAGGCACTGCTGTTAGTGTCACAACTGATAAACTCCGGCATTGTTTATAGAGCCGTGCTTTTTCAACTCAAGATGACACTGGCAATCTTGCATAACCCGAGTTTAAAAATAAATACATAGAGCGGTTCATGTCAAAGACCCACATTGTTGCAACAAATATGGATTTAAAGTTAAAATATTTCAGATTAAATAATGAATCAATTTCATTAAATGTTAATGAGCTAATGTGACCTAAGGAAAAAAAAAGATTATCTGGTAACGCTTGTTTGGTTCACAGTGCCTTCATGAAATCTTAAGGTTAAGACATCATGGTGTATTTTGTTCACCATTTGTATGTACACTGTTTATTTTCGGTATACTGGCACAAATCGGAACTCACATACTTAAACACCATATGGTTTTGATGCATCAGATAATCTGCTCAATTAAAATATATCCCATCTGTTGGTACCGCTGAGATTTTTTTTAAACCAGGTTTCGGATAAAAACCTTCTTAAGGGGTCAGTAAATCTGTGTCAGTGTTTAGCAATGTTGTGTTTTGCCCAAAACAAACAAACCAAACAAAAAACAGCTTTCGGACCCTATGAATTCAGATAATACAAATTCTCATTGTTAAATCAGAACTCACTTTTAAAAAAAAGAAGAAAAACACGTCAGTCAAAGTAGGTTACAAAAAGTCAAAAAAAAAAAGAGATTTGACTAACACCATGGTCCAAACAAATTCCAAAACAAATGAGCAACAAAGTAATTACAATCTATCAATCTGGAAAACGCTAATCAGATCCAGATCCAGATCCACTATGCAAAAATGGAGAAAACTGGAAACAGTGGTGGACTGTGCCGGGCGAGGCCAATCAAATTTCTCGAAGTGAGCTACGTCGACTCATCCAGGCGTCACGGGCGTCAATTGTAGTCATTGTTCATGGCTCCACATTAAGAAATACATTGGGCAAGAGTGGCATTAGGCGGAGCGTTCCAAAGCAGAAACCACTATTGAAAAAAAAAAAACCAAAGGCTCATCTCACATTTGCCTGTAAACATCTTGAGGATTTGGAGGAATATACGTTGGATTGTCTTTGTGAGATCGTAAAGTTGGTTTGACGATTTGAAACATTTAAGTCTTATTAATATGCAAAAAAAAAAAACACTTCAACAAAAGAGGAAAAGGCAAAGTATTGTCGGGTAATGTAATTGCCTTTTTATTTTCAAATCAGTCACACATTTGCTGATAAATGAAGCTTGACCTTCATTTGGGTGGTCTTGTTTAAAGCATAATTAAACGGAATTCACAAGCCCGAGTACAAACTATTTTAAAACCTAAACATTTTCCAAACTGTTTAAGAGATCAGGAAAAGCTGGATTTAGTCTGCTGCTAGTCTTTTTTTTTTTTTTCTTTCTTTAAAGCGGCAGTTTTCAGTCGAGCATTTAGTCAACTTCCTTTGCTTTCACAGCGTGACAAGGGCTACAGTGACATAGCCGGCTAACCATCATAACGGCAACATAAATCAAATTACACTTCAGATGCGGAAGAAAATAAGTGGGTGTGCATACTAGCAGCAAAACCAAACGCATGCATTGAATTTAGCAAGAAAAGCTTGGCAAGTGCATATTGACATTTATTTTTATTTAGTTGTTTTTTTTATTTACAGAAAAGAACAACAAAAAAGGACTGATTATATCAAGAATTTCACCTGGGATGTAAACAATGAACTACACACGCATATGTTCAACTTTCCTCTACTGCAAAGTTATTTTCTTCTTCTGTATCCTAATACCTCAATAACCGTTGCAATTCCTCCGTTTGTTTTTCCTTGTCATGCAAACCTGTCATCCTAAATGTTTATGATGAGTAGCTGTCTTGCTCAAGCAATGGGCTGAAGAAGTCTGTCTGTTATTTTTTTTTTTTATTATTAAAAAGAAATTCGTGGCTTGTTTGAAGAATCAAAATTATGAATTGTCGACATGTCAAGGTGACTGCCGTGCACAAATATCCCGTGTAGCTTGACACCACTTATATGACGATGGGCAGTCACCATCACATGGAACTCCAGGACAAGGTGACGCTACCTTTAGGAGGTAATGTATAACAGTAATCTAGAATTATACAATAGTAACTCACATTAGTAATGGAACAAAAAAAAAAGCAATGTCATGTCAGGAAGGAAATGTGAAGTAGTGGCAATATGCTCATTACAGGTTATAAAAATTAATTGATTAATCAACAACTAATCAATCAACTATATAATTATATTAATAATCAAGTAATTGTTCAGAGCCATCGTTAAACTTCAAAAGCAAAATGATTATCTTTTGTGTATAATCAAAACAACATATTTGGAAACTTCTCTTTTCACTTTGGAATGACTAAACCAGCAACTAAAATAAGGTGAGTACAATATTCCCTCGTGTGACATTTTAATTTTTAATCATTTTAAAAAAAAAAACACCAAATAAATAAAAACATGTGGTTGATGAACAGTAACTGGAAAAAATGTTTTGAAACTATGATATGAAATGATTTTCGGTTTCAATGACGACGATTTAAAAAATTGTGATAGTGACAGCCCTCATTCTGAGTAAAAGAATAGCAAAGGCATCTTATGGGCGTATCTACTCTTGCGGCTCAGCTTGTTCAGTGTAAAACTATTGGATCATTTTATTTCTATGCTTACTTCTTTCTACCGATGAATCTCCAATGGAACAGCAGTCAATTGCATGTTTTGGAGGGTGGAGAGACGCAGCTGTCCCTGTTTGACAGTTGTGGGGTCTAAATTGCCCAACACCTCCACAAAAGAGAGGCTGTAACTCTATCAGCAGTTGACCTACTGTACTGCCCTCAGCTGGAACGGCCATGCAAGCCGTTTTGAAAAAAGCCCCCACTGAGGGAAATGTCCCAGTGAGATTCTCATTGAGCGAAAGGCATGCATGCAGCTTGTGCAACACTAACAGTGTTTGCCCTTTTTCACAGATCCAGTTTCACTGAGTTATCTATGACAAGAGACCACATGGGGTGGAATCTGCTTTGAACTTTAACACTCATTTAAACATCATTTTTGTGGTAGAATAAAATTAAGGGAAATAGTAAACTATTTCCATTTCCTCCCAGTTTGGACGAAGCTGTATGCCAAAGTAACTACTGAGGTATTTCATCGCATTTACTCGACAAAGCAAACACTGAGAGAGATGTGTGTGCAACATAGAAATGCCCAAGCTTACCACGCCACTAAATCTAGAATGAATAAAATGGCAGTTGTATTTATTTTGGAGGCTATGTAGTGAGCATGTAAATTGGAATTTACTTGCTTCCCTGGAAAAGTTGGGGCTTTCACAATTTCTCATTTATTACCCAACTGCTGAATGGCATTCCGACAACAAAAGAACAGCAATGGATGGATTAGCTGCTATATTAAGAGAGTTCATTTGAAAACGACTTTTCTCTGCAGGCGTGCCAATTGGCGAGTCACAAAGAAAAGGAACTTGTTCAAAGCTCTTCACCAGAATCATAGCAGTGAGACTCCTCCAGAAGGTATTATACTATCTTAAAGTGTTTCTGTTTTCAGCCTCGTTTGCTTATTTTTGGTTTCGGCCAAGACTTTTCATTTTGGTGCATCCCGAGTCATTTTCCATTCTAGCTCAATACATTTTGCAGTTATGTAGAACAATAGGGACGAATACATCGCGTTCTCACAACAAGTGCATTACCAGTTGAAACTTAATCCTCCCCGTTTCCCACAGCTCCGAGAGTTCACGGAAAGGCAGAGGGAGGGAGCACTGTGTTTGACCCCAAAGTCCAGAGTTAAGTCGTGACCTCCCTCGGGCCCTAAACCCAGTAGATTAGTATATTTTCCTAGATCATCAAACTAACCTGAGAATAGATATAAGAAATAAGAGTTGAACTAAAGAAGAACCCCCCCATCCCCTTTTTTTTTTGCTTGGGCATATCCTCACAATGTATTCTTGCTGATACAACAATTTCTCGGGTTCTTTGTGTCAAAGAGGAATATGGTTCAATGAAACGCCGAAGGTTATACAAACACCATCATGTCACTTACAGGAAACGGCCTTCTGTACTCCTTTAATACTACAAAGTGAAGTCAGAGATTTGTATATACAATTTTGTATTTCATTAATTAACGATCACGGCAAAATATTTGCTGCCTAAAATGTTTGCGTTGTCAGCATATGCAGCAGACACAGCGTCTGAGACGTGAGAGATTGTCTTAATTTTTCATCATTTTGAAGCTTTTTTTTTTTTTACAGGAAATTTAAAGTAAAAAATATTCAAAGCAAAACAACCCACGGGCAGTTGATAGTGAGACAGAATTAGTCCTCCAACAAGCGAATAATGCATATGTGCTTGTTTGAATAAAAATGTCCATTCGGATACAGTGACTGGCACGAATGTTCCGTCATGCGTATATTATGAGCCCAAACATGAGAGGGAGAGCAGCATGTCAGAGTACAATGTTGCTATTTAAAGGGGAAATGGAAACTTGTTTCACTAGTCTAGCAAAATCATGTGGAGTCCAGCCAGGCTCCACACAGCTGGTGTCAAAGTAAACAAATAACTTAACATAGCATTGCTTCACGACACTTACATTCCATAGCAAAGGGTAAATTATGATGGACTGTTATACTGTCGCGCTTCCACAATAACGCAAAGATAGGGTGGCTGTAGCGGGTAGGATGAAAATGATTTTAAACATAGCATTAGCTAAATAAAAGCATGAGACGGAGGGCTACTTTTGTGTGCTAACGCCTATAGCTGAAAATGTCATTTAAAACCACCCACGACCTACTTCGTTGTCAGAAGAATCGGAATATAAAATGTGGTAGAACAGAGTCAGACTGTTACGTCCCAAAGTAGATAGTGTTGTCGCATTAAGTCGATAAACTGGGGCCAGTCCTCATCCAAATAAATGTACAAGCCAGCCAACAATCAGTGTTAGGGGTGTGATCAGAGATTCCCAAAAGAAAATATTGACGATCCGTAACATTGTCAGCTCTGAAACTTGAACTCAATTCCCAGTGAATATATTGACAGACTATAGTCCGATGCAAATAAAACACACAGTAACATTTCATACCATTTCTAGATTTCTATTATCATTTATGCATACAACCAAGTAATCTAGCCATCCATCATCTGGTCCGCTTCTTCTTACGAGGGTCGTGGGGGGTCTTCAGGCAGTAGGTACACTTGCACTCTTCTTAAAAAAATGTTTTTAGAGCAACATTTGTTTCCTTTCCTAAACATACAGCATCCACACACCGCACCATTTGGCATTTTTATTATTATAATTTTTTTTTATTAGAATGATTATATCGTAGTGAAAAGCCAAAAGCAAAATGACGATTCAATTTTGTTTAATTGCCAGTACAAACGTGGACATATCATGGTAAAAACTGGATAACAAAGAAAAAGAAATGCTACTGTACAGGGCTCGACATTCGCCACCATTATGGTCGCAAATGCTGCCAATTTTTTTCAATGTGTGCTGATAAAAATGTCATCCGGTCCTACAGCACAAGTGCATGTTTTAATGATCCTAGTGGTTTATAAGGCAAAGTCGCTCCAACTCCGTCTGTTCGTCCGTCTGTCAGACTGCACACAGAATGCGGAACGGGCATCAGGTTAAACTCTTCCTGTATGAATTAAATAAATAACTATCCAAGTCTGGATGTGTACTTTGCCACGTTCACGGCCATCTAACTGAACAAGCACTATTTGCTTTCTAAGGTACAGCCTCCCATTCAGCTTGCTCACATTCACTGAGGCACTCACAACCTGCTCCGCGTTTTGGCAACAGACGCTTGTCTATTTTCAGTGGTACATGTAGAATTACACCCGAAGGAAAAATGAGAATGTTGAATTAATATTGCTGAATTATACGAAGCGCGTTATCAAAAGGGTATAGGTGTATGTATAAAAAGAGAACTAGTGCTACAATTTGTTTATGCTGAAATTCATGACACTAGCTATCAATGTTTTTTTTTGGGTGATTTAACGTTTTGGAATCAGTAAATCTGAAAATGAACAAAAAATGTTACCTTTAATAGGATAGGTTTATTTAGCCATTGTCACTGTATCCAAATCATATAATCCTTAGGCCTTATATGGAAATGTATTGTATTGATCAAAAAACATGGTTCCACACACATAAATGGTCTTCAAGCAAAACTGAGTAATGGTGTGGTGAGGATAATGAATACCCTTCTAGGTAGACACGTTCGCAGAACTTGGTAAATAGACTAATGTTACAATCTAATTCAGTTACAACATATAAAGACCTTTGCAAATATGAGTCTGCCCAAGAAATACAGTGTATCTAAATATTACACTCTGAGCACTGTAAAAATCATTGTTTTTCCATAATGTTGAACTACTTTTATAGCACCAGCAACCACTAAAACGGTGCCAAAACCACGCTGTGCAACTCAAGTTGGCCGGGCCTACTGCAAACAGAAAGAACATTCATACTGCAATCCAGAGCACTTAAGACTGTCAAATACCATTAATGATCTCCCAATTTAGGTTTTACATTGACTCAAAAAAATAACCACCATAATGCCAAACAAGTTGCTCATCTTTATTTGGACATAAGGCAAAGTAATGCGTTGCTTAGGGAGTGAGCCTTTAAGCTACCAATTACATCTCAAGTGGAAAGCTGATGCAGAGGACAATGTGCGGTGGAAGAAAAATTATCACAGACCATTAGAGTGGAAAGTGAGTTGAGATTTGGAACTGAAAGAAAAAAAAACACACCCATATATATGACAATAAAAGCTCTGACATGCAAAATGTACCAACCAATCAGGCCATTCAACCCGTGCTGGCAATTTAACATTGAGAATGTGGAAAACATACAAGAACAAGATATTGACCTTGAAAAGTCACAATACAATGCAATACTATTTTATTTGTATAGTGCAAAGTGCTTCACATAAAATGGCAATAATTCAATAACAAAGACATTAGTCAACACTCAACAGTTTGTCTTCCCCATTGGTGGGATTTTACTAAAAAAAAAAAAATAGATTTCTCGATTCCAAATATTTTCCATCAAGCCAGCATTGAATTTAGCAAAATGCAAACAAACCTTACGCAGGCCATGAAAAACTATTCAAACAAATGTAAAGATCATACAAAGGACATCTTTATTAAATATAAAATGAGGTTTTTAAAGACTCTGCTCACTAAAATAATATGGTCAAGCCTGGATGTTGTGATAAGTCAAGCAAAAACCTTAACAACAAGCAACTCTGGGCAGCTATCTGGTGTGAAAAACCGGTCTCTGTCACGGGTTGTTGGCAGACCATGAAGCCTGGGAAGTCGCGGTGCACTGACTTGGAGCTCGGGATACCAGCGGCCACCCACAATGAGCCAAAAATTCCCTTGCCGTGACAGCCGGCCATTGTCCCGGAGCGAGAATGGAGCCGGGGCGCCGAGGACCGCCTCTTTGGCGGTCGTGAAAGTGCGCGCATGGCTTGGAAAGAACCAGAGAGCTCACACGGCAGGGCATTATCATTAATAATATAAATTTGCTTTTATGTAGTCATTCACTAGTTAAAAACAAATCTGAATCGTAATGTGAACGCAATGTGTGAAGAAATTAATACAAAAAAACAACGCCATGCAAGGTGCAAAATTGCAGAGCTTGCTAATCAGCCACCTAATTTGAGTAGCAACTTTGTCATGTTGAGTAGCAATTTTTTTTAGCTGGTTAATCTCAAGGAGCTGAAGCACAGGTTTTTATGTGGGGACGCATGATAATTATCTGATATTGGAAAAAAATAAGATCATATTTATCGGTCTGATATTGCAAAAAAAAGGCTGATATTTCCGACAACTTGTTCGCTTCTGTTTGAGTCGGCACTCACGAGCAAGCATGCATGCACACAAACACACACGTCTACAGTGCTTTTTTTTTCTTACTATTTCATTGCTTTTGTCTATACATATATTAAATGTCTGTAAAACACTAGTTGGGGGATAAAATATGACCAACTTTATTAAAAGGTAAAATAAGCATCAGAGCTCTTGAGATTGCTCATCGCCACACCACATCTCAGAGAGTAGTTGTCGTAGAGTACACTCATGTCATCCTCAGACCCAACAACACACACACCCAAATAAGCGGGATTGAAATGTTTTATCCTTTAAGAAGCAACAACTGATATATTTGTAGTATACAAAATAAAACAAAACGGCCATCGAAAGCAGGAAATCAGTTATCTGCATTGGTTGAAATTTTAATTTGTGCATCACAAGTTTTATGAAAAAATAAAAATATTACAATAGAACGGGGGACTTTGTGTTTTAGTATTACTGAAAGGTCTATCAAATAATTGAATACTCTGAAATACTAAATGCTTGGTTAAAAAGCAACTATGAATACAAAAGAGAAAATGTGACAATTCACTTAATAACGAACGACTAATTGGTTGCGAATCAGTAGGCAAGATTCAGTCATGTGACTGTGGGAAGAGTTAAGAAGAAGACGACATTGTTTCAAATTTAGAAAATGGAGAAATGGAGGAGTCTCATCTTAGCGGGACTTTAATGGTCCACATTTCTAGCCTGGAAAGGATTGGAGTTGTGGGTTGGAATAACATTGTAAGATGTGCCAAAACGGTTGAACTCCGAATTCCAATTTGCGTTAGACGTGACCCCAAAGCAGTATCATTCATAGTTTGTTCCATAATTTAACCTTCATTCAGTGTTCATATAATGGAAGTGTAGTGAACTAATACTCTCTTGCAGTGCATGCATTATCATTAAGCAAGCGGCTTATGACAACTTTATCTTTTTAGCTGGCTCATTAATGCCATAGTCCATTTATATTTTACTTGAGTGACTGTGACTTGACGAGGATCAGACATGGCCAACACTGGCGCTATAGTATGTTTAAGACAGGAACCTCCTTCACGGTTAAAACCAGATATTTAATCGCTTTAGTATGCACAATATAATCTTATTGCAAGGGTTGTACTGACTCGACTGGTCATTTATTTGAATGACATTACGTAACACTCATTCCGCGTGAGCATGTCTCGCACACACGCACAGGTGCAACACTCCTTCATTGCTTTAGCGTCTGCTTCTTCTTCGTGTTTGGAGGGTTAGGGATGCTTCCATATCTAACGCTAACCCTATCTTTGATCGAAGGAATTATCGCTTGATATGATCACATATCCATCACGATACATAGGGATACTGAATATATTTAAACGGCTCAGAATATGCATCAATGTAAAAAAAAAAAAATAAAGAATTAATTCGCCATGCCATGTTAACTATAGCAGCACTCATGTCTGTGCTGTAAACAAACTGCATACGTACATTGCCTTCGTTACTTGACTTGACAATCCGGCTGTCAACATTCGTGGACAGATAACTTTTTTATTTATATATTTAATTATTTGGCGCTGTACTTCCTCTAAAAAAAAAAATGCCTCGTCTACCGCTGCCTGTCTGCAATGCACATTCGTGGTAATTTGGGTCATCCGTGATGCAAAACGAAAGCATTGTGGTTAATTGGGTTTCATGGCTAACCCGTGTTAGCATTAGCAACAGAGTCCGAAAGTCCGTACACATTTTACAAAATTATTGAATGCAAACTAAATCTCCCTTTCACAGCAGTACGGCGGTGATAAACGAGCATCTATAAAGGAAGCACATTGCGGCTGATGCCCGATTTATTGTGTGACGCGGAAAACATCTCGTGAATTTACCAATGTCGACCTATTTTTAATTGAATACAATACAAAGACAAGATATCTGAACTGATCTGTTTTATCAAATATTAATTAACTTTTAATTTTATGGCAGCAACACGGCAGCTGGCAAAAGAAGAGGAATGCTCACCAACGCCCTACAGAAACATCCCACAGGTGACCAGGCAAACTGGGAACAGGCCAAGATCGGGTATAAAAGGAGCTTCCCTGAATTGCTCAGTCGTTCACAAGCAAAGATGGGGCGAGGTTCACCTCTATGTGAAAAATTGCAGGAGAAAATAATAAAAATGTTTACGAACAATGGTCCTCAATGTACATTTCCAAGGAATTTGGGGAATTCATCATCTACGGTCCATAATATCAAGAAAAGGTTCCGAAAATCTGGACAAATCACTGCATGCAGGTGCCAAGGCTGAAAACCCAACAATAAATTCCTGTGACCTTCCCGCTGGCGACACTGCATCAAAGACTGACATCAATGTGTAAAAGACATCACCACATGGGCTCAGAAGCACTTCAGAACAATGTCAGAAAATACAGTTTGGCGCTACATCTGTAAGTGCAACTTTAAACTCTATTATCCAAAGCAAAAGCCATTTATCAACATCACCCAGAAACGCCACTAGCTTCTCTGGGCCCGAGCTCATCTAAGATGGACTGATGCAAAGTGGAAAAAGGTCTGTGGTCTGACGAGTCCACATGTCATGTCATGTCCTCCAGGCAAAAGAGGAAAGAACCATCCGAACTGTCATGGGCGCAAAGTTCAAAAGCCAGCATCTGTGATGATATGGGCCTGTGTTAGTCCCAATAGCCCAGGCGGGTCACAAGTAGAAAGATGAGGAATTGCAATGACATGCTTAGTAGTAGGTTTTCAACCAAGTAGGGCTGGGCGATATGACCTAAAATCAATATCGCGATAAATTGGGCAATTTTACCTCGATAACGATAAATGCACGATAAATTCCCCCTGAGGACCAAAATCAAAATAAATGCAGAAAATGCATATTAACTGCTTTTTTTTATTGACCAACTGGTACACATTACTTTCAATGAAAAATAGAAGTACAAAAATCATTTGAATAAACATTCAAAATAGCTTGCTTTGCATGACTTGAACAATGTCACAAAGAACAGGAAAAAAGGGTACCTCTCACAAAATCTTTTCCTGCAAATAGATTGTGCCGAGATGGTGTAATGCCATTTGCAAATGCTTAGATTTGTGTAAAGGTATCTTGTAAACAATATAAATAATGCCATGTGCAAAGGCACTAGTCGCCTGTAAACAAAATGCTAAATAAAATGAAAAAAAAAATCAATGGAATGCCAGTGCCAAACAAACGCGTGTGCTTCATCAGTAAAATGTGCCGTCTCGAGTACTCCGGTGCGCAGTCGCCACTTGTCGTCTATGTACTGCACATTTCAGGCTCAAACAGGGATGCATGTTGCGACTCGACCACAAGTCGGATGTGGATGCAAAATGCTCGACATGTCTCCGCTCCCGTCCCGATGTTGTCCATATCGGGAAGTGCGGTTTGCGGCAAATATTTTCGTACCTCTTGTCGGCTACGTTCCTGAGGCGTTTAAATCCTGTGCGCTCCACTGTAACTTCAGGAGCTCTATCTTTAGCTATGTGCTAGGCTATCCCGTCCACCACTGAGACGTTCTCTCGTATGGTTTCGCCTCCGTTAGTGGGCTGTTGTCACTTGTCCAACCTTGCTTCTCACTTTGAACTTTTAGCACAAGCTCCAAGTCAACAGCATGGTTGTGTTGTGGGTGGTGAAAAAGAAAAGGTTGGACGCGCTGTTTCAGGTGCTTACGACGCACTTTGTAGTTCATGTTCTTTTGCGCAAACATCGTCTTTATGGAACCCAAAACATTTCCAAACGACAGATGTCGAATTTCTTTTTGGGACAAGCGCGACAAGACCAATTTCAACTAACGTTACTTCGTCTTTAGCCGTGTCAGCCGCTTCTGAATTTGAATCGCCAGCTACGAACGCGTCTTGTGTTTACATTCTTCTACAGCGCCTGAGTCACGTGACTACATGCGCTGGAGCAGACTTAAAGAGGCATGAACATTGCCGCAGACAGAAAAGACTTTCCTTTTTCATTTTTTTTTTTTAGACACCGAATTTACCGACATGGGCAAAATGATGTCGGTCATTCTAATAAATTTCGGTAACGGTAAATTTTCGGTTAATCGCCCAGCCCTACAACCAAGTGTTTATTCTGTTCACTCTATGACTTAAAATGTCTCAAAGCCACTTAAAATGCTAATACCCACAGTAGCTAGTGGAAAACATTTACATAGTTAAATCTCCTGGTGGAGCAATTAGTAATCACCTGATTCACATAACCGTTGATATGGCATTGTGGGATTAGTCAATGGCCGCGATTAAAAATAAGTTTCCTGACTCTCCCGACTCACTGTTGACCCACTTATATGGAGTCCACTTTTTGAGCATGTGTATCTGCGTTCAGCCATGCTGCACTATTTCATTGACTTGTCGAGAGCACATAACTGAAATGCATACTGTTATAGAGAAATCCAAGCGTTGCACATGCTCATCCAAATGCCCCTGCAGAGTCAGGCCTCTCGTGACAAAAACAGAACAGGCCACCGCTGAGTGACTAATAAACTGCTCCACTGTTTGCGCCACCGACAGTTGATGTGTTTCCATGTAAATGTCTAACTAGAGAGAGGGCAAGGACAACCATTAACCTCAAATAACTGCCTCCCTTGCTCCCAGCGGCAGCTCAACATGAGGCAGTCAACTTAAGATCCTCTTACAATCTTATCGAATCAGGCGACAAGATCTATCTATGAACTACTCGGTTGTCAACGGTGCTATTACGGTAGCACTGAAATTGGAGATAACAGCTTCAATGTTGCTTATAGACATCCAAAACACAGGGAATGTCACTCAAATGATTTCAGATAAATACACAGAAGCTAGAAGAAAGGAAGTTGAAATGAACATTCCGGAAAGATCAATCTCAGTTCATTTTCAGTGATCAGAAATGTACATTCAGTCAACCAAAAATATTTTTTAATGGTTTCATGTTGGTGATTTTAAAGATTATATGCATGGTAGCAGTAGACAGCTGTTCAGATACTACTTTTGGTTCACAAAGATGGCACATTGCCTCCGTCTGTAGTATTTACTCAGCCCATTACTGAAACAATGTCATGTTGACATTTCTGCAAAATGTTGGGGAAAAAGGCTTATTCTCAAGAGACAATTTCCCCTCACACGTTTAGAGATTCACTTTACGGAATACTTGAAAGAAAACAGGCAGACTTAATGTATGCTCTTGCAATATTACTCTATTTTCCCCCCCAGAAGTCTAACAATAAAAGAATTGTTGTCATATGTATTACATCAAGTGTACTTGCCTTAAAGTTGCTCCTTTAGCATTTCTGTAAGTCTTCAGCCAACCTGTCTTCCTTTTCCTCTGCTTCCCCGTTTTTCCATACATATTAATCAATGTGGACCAATGCATCATTGTGGTTTCATACCCTTCTCCTGTCTGATACATTTCCCTTTAATGCCTTTTATGGGCTTTAAAGATGATGTCTTGGGTTGGATGATGCAACAATGTAAATTACATGGCAACAAAAAAAAGAGAAAATCTATAGGATCATAATAATTTCCTTATGAAATAACAGTAAAAGAGGTTAAAAATATTCTTGATTATTTTTACTTTGGGGATAAAAAAAAAAAGGTCCAATTTATGATTATTGTAGTTTCATTTAGCTTCTGTCGGAGGTCTCTAATACATCACACATTGAGATTTTCATGAATCAGAGGGATAGATTTGCTGCTTGAGCTGATTGACTAAATAACTTACCTCTTTCAAATGAGAGAGTACAGCCAACTTGGACAGAAACCAACCAGATTTGTTGGATTGAAGCATGACTGCTCAAGTATCCATGCAGAGTGCAAGTAATTTTGTCATAAGCTACGCATGGCACAAGGGTCAGAGTAAAGCAACAAACTACGCCTGCAGCAGCTCTAGAGTAGTAAGCCGTCACTATCGTTACTGATTATATCTGTCAGAGCAAAGGGTTGAGGTTCCGGCAAATGCTTAACAATTTGCTTGTTGGCCAAACGCCTTCTTCACAGCCATAGTAAGATGGTTAGCCTGCTTCTTTATAATCGTGTATGACATCCATTTTTATATCTTCATATGTAAATGTGGCGCATCCATTTTTTATTTCAACTATGTAAATCTGGCTCTATTATGTTGTTAGACTAATTGGAAAAGGAACAGGGCATGTGATAATTGCTTTACACAGCCTGCCTTCGATCTAATTATGAGAACCAATGATTGAGCTGGATTCAATCTGATCCAAAATACATACATAAATACCGTATGAATTTAACATCACTTTCATATCACTTACTCAAACGTGTTGACGCAATTCATTTAAAAGAATAATATGACACACTTACTTTGATAGCTATGATGATGACTTTACATCTTACATATTAATACCATTTATGGTATAACAGAGAAAAATAATGCAAGGTTGGGGGAGGGGGAGGGGGTAAGGTCTTTCGCAGGATAGTGCTAACTTTCTTATGAGCTCGAGTCCAAATCATTGAAAAAAAGCTTTGAGGAAACGGAACTTTCACTTCCGCCATCTTAGGACTGATTTATAAGTGGAAAGTAACAGTCAGCTGCAGCATTCAGAGCAACTGAAGCAAGAGCAATTAACAAGGTCATGCTGCTTTTGAACGGCAGAATAAAAGCAGCATTCAACAGTATTATGTCAAAGATACCAACGCTATTTGATACGGATTCTTTTTACAAGCGCAAGTAAAACAAATTATTGAGAGGCCGGTACTAAAAATGACATTTTATATTGGTCCAGATTGTTCCGCAATACAACAGCTAACAATATTTTTATGGCTGGTGTGGGGGGGGGCGTTGAGTATAACCTGCACACACATCCTAGGAAAAGATTGATCACAAGTCCCTGGCAAAAAAAATAAAATAAAAGTTATTGTGCAACTAGCTTTCAAGCTGTGCAATTTTCTTTGACGGTTTGCCGTTTTACATTCATTTCAGGAGCAAAAAAAAGTCACAATTGTCAAAACAGAAGAAAATATTTTCACAGACCATTTGAGATGTCAAGCACTTTTGCCAACAGGTCTTCATGTTCCAAATAAAACATGGTTCTCCACACACAAAAATAATGTGGTGGGACAAATAAAAAGATGAAATAAATTACAAATAAGGTTTGAGATAAATAAACCAAAGTGCTTTTTTAATTTATTTATTTATTTATATTTCCGAAGGGAACACCATTTCTCTTAAGTATCTTCACTAAGTTTCTGTTTTAGCTGTCCAACGGAGAATGCAACAGCTATTTCACATCCAGGTCAAAGCTTCCATCTAAATCAAAATGTTGCACCTCTCCCCGTGGATACTAGACCTAAAAAACAACAGGACATCACGAAATTTTGGACGCTTCAATGCAGGTATATACTGTAGGCTCATACTTGTGACAATATGAGCCTCCATGAAATTGTTGCCTTAAGAGCTGTCGGAATTCTCAGAAGCATATACCGTACTGTATCACTTGCAGGGGGTGTTTTAGTCTGTCCGCATGCTAAGAGGTGATATGTCATTGCATTCTGAATGTTTCAATTGCTGCCATTCACCGCAAAGGTGAGGCCATTTAAGTGCAGTGACCAAAGTGTCATATTGAAGAAGACAGTCTAAGATGAGCACTGTGTAATGGCCCATTATCCAGCTGACAGTCGGCACAGTCAGAGGTTCAATCTGATCATAAAGGACACTTTCATCAGCCATTGTAAAAGGATAGTCATGTTTTTACAATCCTCCATTTTCAAATTTGATCCATGGTTCACAGTAGCTTCTGCCGCTTTAGGGTGTAAAAAATGTAACACGGAGCCTTAGTTAAGTGTACTTACTATACATCGTTCAACGGGAGACAATTTGAATTTCTGCTTCAGGAGTAATGAAGCAGTATGAATTTAATCTTTACCATGAGGAATTTAAACCAGAAACCAAGGAGAGTTTTTTTGTTCCTGTTTTGGGAATATTCTCCGTAAATCCAAGAGGTGTGTGGAGATTCCATCAGATCAGCAGTTCCTGAAATAGTGCAAACAACCCATCTGGCAACAACAACCGTGTCACATTCTAAGTCACTTAAATCATTTGTCTTCCCCTTTCCTACAGTTGACTTGAACTTCAGGAGATGTTTTGACCGTGTCGAAAAGTCTTAAGTGGTCATATGAAGCACTTTAACAGATGTAGGACCTGCCCGATGCAACAAATGGCTGCAAAAATGATAAAAACTCAACATCTGGTACATTATGGATTCAGAAAGTACTATTTAAAGGTTGCTGATAGAGACTTTTGACAAGAAGTCTTGTCTGTCTTTTGCCCAACCCCCACAGTTTGTGGTAAACATCCAAACCCTCGGGAAACATCACATTACAATGTGAACCGCAAACCTGTTCCTCCTTCTCTCACTGTCAAATAATATTATCCATACTCTGGCTCACAGCACACAATGCATTATATCAAGCAACCAATTTTGAATGTTATTTCATTTGTATATAGTGTGAAGATTTACCCATATTCATCTGATATCATTCAACAGCAAAACAATAACATTTCCAATTGCATTAATTGTGCTCTTTAAAAACTACTCTTAAAATATGCGTACAACATCTGTGATTCAAATTGACATCAAAGCACTGAATCATATTAAATTCTTAAATACAAGTCTCCAAAGTGCCATTCAATGATCATACAGAGTGAGTGCTGTGAGCACACTACAGTAGACAATTTCCTCTCAGCAATCAAACCAAATAAAAAGCTGCAGCAGTAGAGATCTCTATGTGATAAATCATATAACTGTGATGTTACAAATTTGCCATTTCAAAATGTGCATGTTTTAACAAAACTGACCGAGCAGCTCAAGATTGTAAGGCTGCAAAAGTGGACACTTGGTGTTGATGACAGTACCATGCATCGGCTCAAACATTTTGGCTTGTCAAGCAGAACTCTTGACAGCTGCTGTGAGAATTGTGATTGGAAAAAGCATAGCTGAAGGAGCTTTGCATGTTAAGAAATAATTCTTCTCCATCAAATTATTTATGCCACAATTATTAACACCCTCATGTTAATACTTTATAAAAACCCACTTTTCTGCTTCAACAGAAAGATAAACTAACAAATGAAACAGGTTCGGACAAAAATGATGGTTGTCTTGACTTAGTATTTTGTTCCACAACATTTTTGGCAATCACGGCAATCAAACATTTTTGTAACGTGACTTCTCTACCTCTAAAAATGTATTTTGGCCCAGTTTTCATGAGCAAACTACTCCAGGTGTCTCAGGTTTGAAGGGTGCTTTTTCCACATGACATATTTCAGCTCCTTCCACAGATGTTCAACAGGATTCGGATTGAGACTCACGGGGTGCCACTTCGGAATATCCCAACGTTTTGATCTTAGCCATTCATGGGTATTATTCTCTGTGTTTTGGGTCATTAACCAGTTGCGAGACCCATGACCTGCGACTAAGCCCAAGCTTTCGGACATTGGGCAGCACATTTCTCTCTAGAATATCTTGATAGTCTTGAGATTTCAATGTACCATGCACAGATTCAAGACAACCTGAATATTACAAAGCCTCCTCCATGTTTCACAGTAGGGAGAGTGTTCTTTTCTTGCTATGCTTCATTTTGGCACGTGAACATAGAGCTGATGTACACGTGCCAAAAAATTCCAGTTGTCCAAAAATTCAATGGTAAGATCTGACAGTGATTTACCTTGACGTTGGAGTTCACCTTTAACTTTGGGAGTTGATCTGGGTTCTACTGTTACCATTCGTATTATCCATTTCTTCAAATTGTCAATAATTTTCCACTTGCAAGCAGTCACAGGAGCTTCAAGCTGCTTGGAGATGGTCTTCCAACTATTATCTTAAACATGCTTGTGTATAATTTTCTTTCTAATCTCCTGAGACAACTCTCAACTTTGCTTCTTATAGTCCATATTTAGTGTGGTACACACCGAACCGAAAAATGACTTGTCACCCTTTTAATTGAACTACAGAACGAGTTTATAGACAACTGTGATGCTAATTAGGGTCGAACACGTCCCTATGCTCAAATTTTGTTTTCTAGGGGTGAGGGGAAAAAGAATTTGCGTTTAAACAAATCAAGTGTAATGTTAGGTTCCCATTGGCTAATTTTCATTACACTTTCATTGATTCTTTTTGTGTGACTAGAGTGTGTTTTTCTTTCATTACCTGAAGGGTATCAATAATTTTGTTTACATGTAGTTTACACAGAAATCAGCATTAATATTTCAGACAGAATTTCAGCTGAACTGCAAGTCAGACCAGGGAAT
This sequence comes from Idiotropiscis lumnitzeri, assembly GCF_059441095.1. Classification (NCBI taxonomy): domain Eukaryota; kingdom Metazoa; phylum Chordata; class Actinopteri; order Syngnathiformes; family Syngnathidae; genus Idiotropiscis; species Idiotropiscis lumnitzeri. The sequence goes on along the minus strand of NC_142395.1, from coordinate 10,038,910 downwards.
GTCATTTAAAAAATGAGTGAATCAAAGAGAATGGCACCACTTGGTAGAAACATGGCATTAGTTGATTGATGGAAAGATTCGATTGAATGCAAAATGTCAAAACTCTTGAGTCAGTGTTATGTTAGCCGCTATGAAATATTTCAGTTTTTTTTTTTTTTTTTTTCGTTTCGCTGTTCTGTAACCTACCATTGACATGGAATTGGGGGGCAAAGGCAACCTGTCAATTTTACGCCGCCGGAGTTAGTTTCAGAACCTTGACAACGATTGGACAGAAACTATGTGTAATGTGAGAATGCTGGAAAGGCAGGACAGAAGAGTGAAGTTGAACCGTTACTCGCGTCTCCCACCCTGTTGTGTTGAAAACAATTGTTGCAACAAGTACTGTATAGGTCACACCAGATTAAGCCCATCACACATCCTATTATCTTAACTGTGGAATGCCGTGTCACTGCGTTAAAACAGACACAGCTGCGGCAATCTCCTGCTTTAGTGGATTCAAACCACAAAGTGGTCGGGCCTAAAACACTACCCAACATATTCCTATAAAAATTGAGCGAGCCAACATGTTGCTCCGCTTGTTAACAGAACTCATCAATGCAAAGTCTTGTTCCAGTATGTGCTTCTATACCGCAATCCATGTGTGTCAGCACCATTGGATTTTTAAATGAGCTCTTCCAGCATTCTGTCAGTACCACTTATGAATACACATTTCAATAAGACACTACAACTATCCACAAAGTGAGTGAGTTTGGTGTAACTTTCTGTAGGATCTTTCCCAAGCAATATTCTTTTCACAGATCAACATTACATCCTTGCTTTGTAGTCACGAAAGAACTGTTTGCATGAGGCTGCTGTTCAATGTAAAAAGCAATATTCAATGTGGGACGCATCAATCTCAAGATAATGCTTAATGCTGTTGAAATTGCAAAGTTGCAGCTAGTTCATAATAAAATCAGCTCTTACTTGAGTATGCCCTTTGTATGCTTACGGTAAACAATTACCACAACACAATTGTAGTAGAATTAAGTTTTGGCAAGCAATTATATTGTAAACGGACGACTGACAAAAACTTGATTGACCAAACACATTACAAACCGGTTATGTGACCACAACAGACGTTTTCCACATATTCCTGCCTCAGAGAGGCTTTACCGAAGGGCCACACCCCCCATTTCAACTAAAAGTATTTCCTGGATCCCAGATTGTGTCTAATGTTGACTCCTTAACACAAAAGACTGTTTGGCATGCCTGTAAACCTCTAGATGATTAGCCACTTAGAAGGACCACAAAAATACCAGCTACCCAAATGACACAGGAGCAGCCATATTTGTTTAACTGATGATCGTGTGCTTGGAGTAAAGCAGACAACTTATAAACAAACCATTTGCCACAGCAAACTGCATGCAGGCAATCTGCTGTGGATGGAAAACTGGTACCTATGGCGTTATCTTTATCTCCTGAGAGCACTGCTCAAGATTTACCACCACACTGTAACACTGCACCTACTCTTGTTGACAGCAGCATAATCAAATGGGAAATACCCTCAACAGTGACACAGTTCATAAACATGCTTTCCTTTGGGATGTATGTGAGAACTACCCCCCTTGAGGACCCCCTGGGGTACCCGGTACACCGGACTTCAATGAGTTCGTTTGTAGTTACTCTGTGTCAGACACGAGGTACAGTCCTTTAAATCCTAATCCATAATCATTTCCACTTTAATGACGTGCCTTTATTCGGCAAATCACATCAGATGATGTGCCAATTGTTTACTTGACGTACAGTACAGTTCGCCACCTGCGTGAGGTTGAGACTACGTTGGTAGAACGTGACTATCTTTCGTACTTTTTCGTGTTTGTAAGAGGTGAACTTCAAGAGGGGCACGGGGAGTTCGGCTGGCTGTGATAAGATCATCTGACGCGTAGACTGAAACAATGAGCTCAGCCTCGGTAACATTAGCTTCCTCTCTGCGGCATGCTGTGTTGGCTATCTGTTCCCAAGCTAGCCAACCTCGGGCTAACGATAAACAGCCAACGAGTCATAATAACAATAAAGGAGGATCAACTTACTGACTTAGCTAGCCATGCGTATTCCTGGTCCTCGTTTTTCCATGGTGACGGCCACTCCGTAAAAAAAAAGTACCAGTCAAGAGTAACGGCTTATGAATTGCACTAACAGCTCGAGAAAAGACGAAGCAGCCGACAGCAGTGGCGGCGCAATCCCCAAAGACATCCACCACAGGAGAGGAGGGGAGGCCAGCGATTCACTGGACTTGTGCCATCTCAAGTGGAGATAACGTTCGCGTCAACAACGAAGACGACCGAGCCCGGAGGGGAGGAGGAGGACATGTTCGAGGTGCACCCGGCAGACCAACAACAAGCCCGCTCCTCTCCCGCGACCCTCAACCAATGTCGTAATCCCACAGCGAATAGCTTTCCACTCAGGTTAATTCCTCCGTATTCGCAGTTTGAGCGTGAAACAGCGCAGCAGCTCTTCGTGTGGGAACTGATACAATGTAGCCAAGCAGTGGAAGCAGCATAGGAGGAGGAGGAGGAAGACGCCTGGAACACCTGGAGACAAACTCCACACGGATTGAACCGATGGAACACACGGACGCGGATCGTTAAAGGAGGATGAGGAGGAGGAAGAGTCACAAGCCACGCAGCACACAAGCAACAAACGCACAAAGTTTTAGTTATCATTCATATACGCACCGAGACTCCAACCACGAAACAATTGAACGATTGAAGAAAAAAGCCATTGCTTGAATGTGTGACGTGTAGGTCGAAAATATGGTTGAGGTAAATTGGGGGAGACGAAACAACGGCAGTAATTTACAGATAAATTGATTTAAAACAAAATAGGCATTGTGGAATTTCAGACTTACTGTGGTTAAAACAAGATCATCGTGGGACTGCCCTAGTAATGAAACTGATTAACAGCAAATTTTAATCGGAGATTGCTTTATATTTCCCTAAAGATATTTTTGACGGCGATATAAAATATTAAATTTTTCCTAGCACATCAGGTTTTGAAAGTTTGCCCAATAAGGATTTTACCATGTGTTGTAATTCATAGCTGACGTTTCAGGAAATAAAACTGTTGCTGAACCTTTAAAGACCTACTGTGAAATAAGTTCATAAAATGCCAAATTAACGACTTTTGTCACAAGTAAAGTAATTACACATATTACAAATAATTAAGCATGAAAAAATATTTTTTATTTGGTATATTGGCCAAAATAATCCTGAAGTGAGATTCTGCCGAGAGACTCACCGTGCTTCTTCAGCGCATGCAGACTCTGCATACAAACATTACAGCCGTCAGGCACATACAAGCTGTCACAATACATGCAACACACCACATGTTCTTCTAAATGGATTGGAATCACACCTACCTTTTTACAAACCCTTCATCATAAGCAAAAAGGTTGAGAAAACAGATCTTTGAAATGCTTGTGGCAAAGAACACTCGTCGACACTGCCTTGAAATTCTCTTTGGCAGAATGAAATTGGTCAATTTAAGTACCCTATTTTTTGGTTTCAGCCACTCAAACAGATGCTTCCCGGAATGCTAACAACGCATCGCTACACAGAACCGAGGCATTTTGCAGAATAACGCAATACAATATCAGTTGAGGAGCTCACCGGACAATCAACAATGCAGTACAATGGCGACTGGCAACTTGTCGTACTGCGAATGACAACATTCCCGAAGAATACCGGAGATTGCCGAACAAAAGCATTTTCATTGTTAAGGCGTTGCTATGGATACTATGAAATGAGGAAGTTAACGTTAACAAAACTACATTGTTAAGGCGTTGCTATGGATACTATGAAACGAGGAAGTTAACGTTAACAAAACGCGAGTATCCTGCTAACTGCTAATATAACAATGACATTTAGTCGTTAAAGAGCGCAATTAAGTGCATAGGTAATTAAGTCCACTTTTCACAGAAGTTTGGTGGGAAATAAATTAATGTGGCTCATATTCAACTATGAACAGCAAAATAGCAGAAAATACAGGAAATGTCTGGAGAGAAGATTTTACACAGCTGCAGTAATCAGTGGTACGAATCGCTAGACAGCGCAACAAAAGTTGACTAGCAAATTCAGTTCAGTCGTGTTTCAGGTGTGCTGCTCAGTATACCACAGGCCCAACGTTAACCGAAGACTCTAAATTGTCCATTGTTGTAAATATGACTGGTTGGCATTAAATTTGAATTTCATCACAGTTCATTTGGTTTTAATGAACAGGAGCTAATGTGAATAAATGCCTTACAGAGTAAAGAATGAGTCTAATAAGCCATTAATTGATCCCCGAGAACATTTGGAGACTTGATTGTCGAGCATGTCTTGAATGTCTCATTGACATTGTGCGGTTACAAATGGTGCACAGTAAACTAATGTGTGCAGCGTAGCGTAAGAACACATCATGTGGTAGAGTTCTAGATTTATTTCCTGTAAATAAAGCCTTTTAACAAATGCATTTAAGCTTGTAGCCATCAAGGAAGCAAGGACACCCTGTACACTGATTGCTATTGACAAAACCAAATAAAAATACTATGGTTTCTTTTCATTTATTTTATAGGACAAATATACCCTTTTGCCTCCCGGAACCTTTGGTTTAATATTAGCACAGAAGATATCATTGAAGCAAATCCAAGAGGGAGTTCCTCATGAAACAGTGATCTTCTCGGAATAGGAGTCTTTCTTTCAGATATGTCAGTCCTCCAATTCTGGCAACATCATGAATAACCTTTCATGTTGCAGCAGCTTCAAACACCAGTGAGGCTTTAAGTCGTTGTCTCTCTCAGCACTGGTTTCCCAGGCAACAAGAATATGATAATGTTGCCTTTGACATGACAGAGGGAATCATCTTGCTAACAAACACAGACAACAGGCACAGAGAGGACTGGGAAAGAGGATGGAGAGGAGGGGGAGGAGGGATGGGGGTTGAATTAATGGACTCATTTTCACACAGAGGGGGAAGCAGCAGCAGCAGCTCCTCACCATCCTCCATCTTGCTGGATTGCCTCAAATGCATTCCTGCTGGCAGGCACACTCATGCCTTCTCGGGGGAATTGGCAGCTTCCAATGGAGGGCTAAGTAACAGTCAGTGGCTAGTAGGACTGCGGGGGACACATTTGTGGTGGTGGCCGGCCCTCCGAGGCTCTTTCGAAGAGTCACGCCGACTACAAAGTCAAGTGAACAGGCTATGTGGAAGACATGTGTTTTCCATCAGCTCCAAAGACCTAATCAGCCAGCCATGTGGAATCTCGCAAGGGTTGGCTTGATTCATGCACGATCATCTTTCCATTACTCAATAAAAGACGCTGTAAAGCTCTTGGACAGATGTAAAACAGTCGTGTTCGCTGGCACGCACTCACAATTAAAGGTCCGTGTCAAACATCGTCGCACATTGGGCGCATTGCAGACAGCTCATGATGGGGCTATGCTGCAGCGTAATTATATATGATTTCAAGTGGCTCACCAAACCCAATTGATCCTCCCTTTCCCTGATTGATAGGTCGAGCGCCGATTTCTGCTGATCTGTACCTCTTTGTTATTCACTTATGCCTTGCTCATTTCTATGGAGTGGAGCTCTGGATGTACAAAGACGGATGGCTCCCGGAGGGTTTAACCTTAATGACAACGCTAGCACCACCGGCAGGTTCATATTTATGGAAGTGAGAGGGATGTCGCCACAATCTATTTGATCGATCGCAGCGAAATTAGGTAGTGACCCTCATGTGCCTCTCATAATAAATTGAGATCACTGCGCTTAGAACCGTAAATCCGAAAATAATAAACAAGGCAACTTAACCGGGGGAAGGCATTTTTATAATACTAAGCGATATTTGTCAAGTGAAAATGCAGGTTGAATCAAAATAAAAAGGACATTCTAGAGAAATGAGGGAAGTGGTACAAATCAAGGAAGTCTGGTTGGAAGGAAATATGTGTCATAGATAATCTTTTAAAGGAGACAGTTTGCGTCCTAATTCACCATTTAAAACCGTTCCACGGTGTTTTGATATCATTTGAGTAATATTTGTTCGTTAAAATAGCCCTGGTATCAATAATTACAGTATAATGAGAAGATTATAAAGCAAAAGTATCAATAGAAATTTTCAGACTCATCTTTTGATATAATTCCTGCCACTCACTAAACACATGCAAAATTGCCTGCTAAGATCATTACCATTTCCCCTCCGTGCTGTTTTTATATTTTGACCCAATTAGGAAGAAAGAAACAGTTTTGATGGCGGTTGTTACAAAACATTTGTTGCTTCAGCCGTTTTGCCAAATCGCTCTTTATGGTTACACATAACGGTCGAGGCGACACAACCACATTGGCGGAGCTTTGTGGCAAACATGGCTTTGCATTTCTCATCTATCAGCTCGCAATAGGCCAGTGGTAATCCAGACTAATCTTGTTATGAATCAGCTCCAGTTCCTGTCTGGTAAGAAAACAGCAGCCTGGAAGGAGGTCGTTTACATATTCAAGACACCAAAGCTTGACAAATCACTGTGTTCAGACGTTTAGCCCTCCTGACAGAGAAGGCCTTGAAGGCAAACTATCATCTGAACTGTCTTGTGTGGTGTTGAAACGCTGAGCAGGCGACACCCTTGGGAGGGGCCCATGTGGACACGTATTAGATCCTAATGTCGAGCTCAGAGGAGTCTCTCTAACATGGATCAGGTTACAAGACTATTGCGGGTGTTGCTATTTGTTTAAAACATATGGATGTGACTCAGCTCTCACTCTTTTAAACAAACGTGTCAATGGCTCTTGGCTGGATTTCTTTTTCTCTACTACGTGTTGTTATAGGTCGCAGGTCAAAGGGCTGCGGAGCAAATCAATGTATTGGCAGCAGCTCTTTAAAAACATAGTTGGATGTAAGCTTTTTGTAATAGGAAATCCATTTTTAATTGAACAGCAGTTTTCTCTGATGAGAATAAACCGCCAAAAAGATCAAATGTTCCCATTGATGTCGGCTGGCTATTGAGGGCGAACAGATCCTCATAAGAAGAGAAAACGGAGCCACATCCGTGTCTTAAGTTGCCTTGAGGGACAACCGCATTCAAATGTACATGTGCTTCCCCTCCCAAATGGGGCCCAACTGAGACCTCTGGTCTAAGCAAAGCAGCCGTCAGGCACTCCACGTGTAAGGAGAGCTGAATTGCGCACCCATCTGCAACTCGACGGAACAATGCTGAACATTGGAAAGAACATCAGGCAATCACAATGGATGTTAGGAAATGCTTGATGTTTGAAGCAATCCAGCTATTTTCCCTTTGCATCACGTAAAGAGTAAAAGTTGATTGAAAGTCTGTCTTAGATGGAAAGTGCCGCGTTATAGATGAATATTATTTTACACTGATGATGTAGTGACACATTCACCTTAGTTGGATGGGGGTGTGTGTATGTGAGTGAGAATGTTGACTTGACTCCTGACTAATCCAGAGTCGAGTCCACCTTTCAACTTGAGGCAGCTCCCCTGAACAGGGTGTTGAAAATGGATGGATGGTTCACTTTTAAATGATTGGTACTCAGATCAAACACACAATGTTCTAAATTGAAAGCAGAAATGAGTGCTTATGATTTTACAAGAATGTACTGGATTCTTCAGTATGTTGCAAAAAATTGTTTTCCCTAAATTGTCTGATAACTTCAGTGGGGTAAATCGTTGTCAAAATATATTCATATTAGGTCTGTCAAAGTGAAAGTATTAGCAATAGAGATTAATTGAAATTGTAAAATGCACTATAAATAATGAACTCAGTTAAGTTGGATTTACTTCCTGTAGCAGCTGACCTGTGCAGTCAAACTTCGAGGAGCGTTACTGTCGCTAAGACGGACTTCTAGATAGTTTTACTTAAAAAATTTGCTTGAGGGCTCATGGGAGAAATCGAAAATAATTTGCCCACTTTGCGAAGCCAAATTCAGATAGCATATTAGTTGTACGTCTTTGGTTTTCTCATAACTGTTTTTCCTGTATCATAATATAGCGAGTCAATCATGCTAAACATCGAACCTAGTTGTTTTAAAAACCATAAAATAAGACAATTCCAGCTCCCGAATGGCTTCTTCAAGTGTTTCTAGTAATCTTTGCGGCTAAAAGATTCACCAGATAGAAATTCACTTCTCACTGGAGATTCAGTCAACATTAGGCTGGGGTATGAATAATTCTGGTCTTAATATCATGTTGTCACTCTATCATCAGTGAACCAAAGAGGGACAATTTCCTTCCCTAAATATTTCCTTTGTACGCCCATCTCTCTGTGACATATTATGAGACGGATGAGCCAAAAGAGGTCTCCAGTTTGTATTGTTCTCCTGCCTGACTGCCTGCCAGCACCTCTCCCAAAGACCTCCAAATCCTAATTCCCCCTCCCTGACTGCCTGCGGCGGTTGGGGGATGGGACGCCCAGTGCCTCTTAGTTCAATCAGCCTCTCAGTGAACACACAAAAGGCTCCGCTCCAGGAAATTACACCAGGCGACTTGTAAAAACCCGACTCAAGAATTAAATACGGTGTAGTGGACGCAATCGAAACGTGGTGGCACCAGGACGATAAGAACATTTTCCGTAAGCGCTTCCTGCTCTTTAACAAGCTTTATTTTTCCCAGATGGATGACGATGAATTATAAAAAAGAATTGCATTGCATCGCATAAGCAATGATGTGAAATCTGAAGGGAACAAATGTGGCTATGTTTAAAAAAAAAACAAAAAAAACCCATCCAACTCTCTTCTCAAGAAAACATCCTTTCGCGAGCGTTTTTAAGTGCAGCAACATTACTGTTACTCACAGTCAGGCTCTGATATGAAATGCGATTTGCAAATGAGAGGATGATATCAATGTTCCCATGGTAGTCAATCTATTCCACTTTACTCCGTATTAGTTCTGCATGAAGTGGCTCATATTATCCTTTGTGCGTGAAAAACCAACAGCACATGCGCTTACGCTATTTGTTCAGAAAAGACCCAGAGAGAGAGCATGTGCTTAATTGTTCCGCCGAGCAGCACAGAGGCCTTGTTTATGTGAACTTGGATGTCTGCTCTCATCCAGAGGAATGCCCCTGATGTGGGGGACAGAAGAAAAGGCCACCCACAGGGCAAGGAGCTGTCATCGTTCATTCACTGGGGGTTGAATTTAGGAAATTCTTAAGCAGCCTCTGCAGTGGAAAAAAAAAATCTATGGGAGAAACTTTACAAAAGGAAACTCTTGGAGGGAGATTAGCGCCAGGGCTCGTGTTATGTTAGGATGCTGAATGGCGTGGCGCAAGGAGTTGTAGCTAATCTGCAACTCAAACAAGAGTAAAACGGAGATAATCAACAGTGAATTACAATGCCAAGCGCAGTGAGAAGCACATCAACCCAGATTGACCGTGCGTGTGTGAATGTGTGCGTCTGTTGGTGATTCACTCACTATGATGAAATACTGTATGCCCTCAAGAAGCAGCTTAGTCGGTCGGGAGTGCCACTCAACACGCTGGGGAGGAAACCACAACGCAAGAGCTGGGAAAATGTTGAAACCCTACATTGCAGTGGCAGAAGAGGAAAAAGAAAACCCAACAACCTCACTGCAGTCATTGAACCAGAATATCCAGATGTAAAAAATAATAGTGCTGTCAAGTGATTAAAATTCCATGATTCATCAACTACTATTTTTTGTGAAGCTTGTAACAGATTTCTACTTGAATAATATCTTGGAATGAATGCAAAATCACCAAATGTGAAGTATATTTAATTCTAATAGCTTTCTTTGATTCTTGAATACGATCTAAAGTGTTGACAGGCATTTTTCTTCAAAACATTTCTCAAAACCGCCCACAAGCACCACACTCCAAGCAGTGTTGGTTTGCAAGCCACAGTGGTAACTTGAGCCGGGTGTTTTGTTCTGAGATGAAGTGCTAATATGGTACAATATTGGCAAAGTAGGCAAATCATTTTTGAAGTAACGCAAACAAAAAATTTTTACTGAGTCAAAAAAAAAAAAAATTAATCTCCAGAGTTAACGTTTTAACTTTGACAGCCCTAAAAAACACATTCAAATATCTGACTAAATGATTTCTACAGTTTGAGTCCAATGAGATTAACTTCATGTGGCTCACAAGGAAACATGAAGTCTGTAAAGGTTGGAAAACTCATTTTATACAACTGCAAAGTCAGTTTATTTCCATTTTAAACGACTTGCCATTCATAAGGAACATGCGTTTGCGGGATGAGCCGCATAACTCACAATGTGTTGTGTCTATGGAAAGCCAGCCAAAGCTTCAATGTCCGTGCCAAACAGCTTATTCTGCTGTCACACTTAACTCTTTCTTTGGTGGATTGAAGTCATATCAGTGACAAGGAAGAAACAAAACACATTGGCTATTGGACAGCTGGGAGCCGCAATAGCGTGTGGATGAGCCATACACACAACCACCACAGTCTGGCATCCTCTCATCATTTTGGAACCGAGCAACGCGAGCAAGTCAGCCAACATGGTTGCGTCGGTCACATGGAATATGAACAGCAAATACTCAACCAACTACTCGCGAGAACAAGACAACGAGCATGCACACGTTGTACAAATGAGTTACTGCAAAACCAGGCCATTCATCTCTCGTTTGACACGACTTGAGATTTGTAACTTCAAACGACTCACAGGATCAGCCTTCTAATTTTTTAGTAATCATTCACTGAACATAAATCATTTGAATATCACATTTTTTTGTTGACAGTGACTTCTTTATTCCATGACACATTTCTCACACTCCACGTCATCAAGATAAGCTTTTATTGGCTTAACCTCAAAATATCAAGGTCATATTAATAAATAAAACAGCGAATGGGCAGTGCAAGTCAATTTAGAATACATTATTAAAAATATTTTAATTATTTATAAACCATTTAAATAAAACATTAATAGTAAAACAAACCAAATGCCAAAATGGTAGATGATACTTTTCAAGAACTTTTGACATCACTGGCCTGGATATACGGCACACAAAAGAGTGTTTAGATTGTTTGTCACTTAACAGTGACGTGCAGTGAGCTTCATGTTGAAATTTTAATTTTATGGAAACATGTTTCAAATAAATTTTAAGTTAAGTAAATACGTTTTTAATCATGTTTCAATCAATCACTGTAGATCAATGAGATGGCAAGAAAAACAAACGAGTATTTAAGGTCAAGTTAATTGTTGTTGATTTTTTATTTTTGACAATTCTCTTTAAAAACGAACAAACATTAACAAACATTTAATGTTTTGAAAACCCAGATTATAAAATTACCCAAGGTGCAGTATGTGTGTGATAAAACCTGTTTATTGGCCATAGAAAGACAAACAGGAACGTCTCTTGTGTGAGTGCTTGTGCCAACTGCATGAGTCGGCCAATAATGGGCGCGTGGTTCCTGGAGCCACGGAAGGTGTAATGCTTAGTTTCACTCCACTTCCTGCCTAAATATTTGAACAAGAAATACAACTTCAGTTATTTTAAATTCATAATTCATCAATACTTATTGGATTGGAAAAAAAATGTAAAGCACGGCCCATAAAACTTAAATAGAAATTAACTCTAATTTAATGTAATCATAAGTTATTGCATTTTAATTCTTTGCATGCAAAGACTGGCCAACAGGGGGCGGCACTGCCTCACTTGCCCACTCTGACCGCATGTCATCGCTCGGAAGAGGTGCGTTTGGGCACAGTGCATAACGCACGTGTCGCGTATTTAATACAATGCTTTACAAAAAAGTATAATAATTAACTATAGTCAGAAAATGTGCAACATGCAGACATACAAACAACATACAAACATTTAAATTTGTCAAACATTTTATTTGTAGCAATTGAAAATTTACGATAACAGAGTTAAGCAACCTCACAAAATAGTTCCCAACCTTCTAAATAAATGTTAAACAACACATTTAATTTGAAAAAAATGTATTATAAATACCAAGGTGCAGGCTGAGCGAGGACCGTGATTACCAACCGGAAGTGGACAATTACGACGGAACGTTTGCTACTTACTACAATAAAATGTAGTATTTTAGTCAAAGGTACAATCCTGGCGGATGAATGAATTTTAAAACCCTTGTTGATGTACGAAGCAAAAGATAATGTCACTTCTGCTTGTTTTTCATTCGTTGTCTCCCGCGCTATTAAAAACACAAAGAAAAAGCACTGTTGCGGAAGTAATCATGCTTTTGCTTTGCACAATAATATTAACAAAGGCTTTGGATAAAATGCAACGCGGGATCCTTGCTAAGGCTAAGGTAAGCTGTTTTAAGACTAACCTTTACCGATCTATCGTCGTGCTGAGCTAACTGTGGTTGTCTGTTGGTGGCGGCTCTGCTCACTTCTTCTTAACACAGCTGTTTACCGTTTTAATTTGCGTTCTAATTACCAGCTAATTTATAGGACTGCATATGGAAAGCGCTTTGTGACAGCTCCAGCTGTTGTGAAATGCGCTCTATAAATAAAATTGTATTGTATTGCTTATCCGGCTCAACTCTGACTAACTGAACGCCACATTTGAATAACGCTATGAGTTTCCGAACAGAACGTCGTTCAAAAGTGTCATTTGTTTATTTGGAAACACATAGTTACATCCTGTCTTTGAAGCACCGTATCTTTATGCAATATGAATGTATCCCCCCCCCCAATGATTATGTTGAAAAAATCCGCCAAATGCTGAAGCCGCAAAGAGTGAAACTCAAAGTGGGGACGGATTCCTGTCGTTTTTTGCTAACACACCCGACTACTCGTGCTGCTGTTTAATCACTTATGTATTTATTCATTCACGAATACTGTCAGTGACAACTGTATGAATAATATTTCCAGTTTATTTATGTATAGTTTCTACATACACTGCTACTCTTACTGATTAAATTGAAAAAGGGGTTTTCACATTGAATGAACCCCGACAAAAAAAAAAAAATACAATTCCCTAGATTTCAATGAAAGTTACCTGTCATTTAAATCTAAAAGTCTTTTCTGTACTATTTACTTGATCCTGAGAATGGGACCCGTTTCCTTTTAAAGCATGACCTAATTTTCCTTCAGTCATGTAGCAAATGGAGGTCAGTATTATGTGAACATAACGTGTCATAAAATGAACACATCAAGTAGGATGCTCATGTTTTGATCCTTTCAGTTTTGCACATTAGATGACAAAAGAAACACAGACACATACATGTCACAACAGCAAAAACTGACAAGGAGCCAAATATCACTAAATTATTAAGGTTTATGATGACATGTTTTTCCTAAATTAGAAAAGTTTAATGAAGCTCATCCAACTCCTCCTGCATTGATACAACAAAAAAGTGTGGTTTACGTGTGACTCCTACAAAGATAAATACACGTAAAGAAATCAGAAAAACTGTTGTGACACATGTGCCTCGAGCGATAGAAGAGCACGATAAACCTGCCGCGCTGCTGTGTTTAGACTGAACATGTAACAAAATCTTCACAAGCTATCGTGCGTGGGGCGTGTCGCTACACGTACGACGACGCGATAAAATACCATTGAAGGTGTGCAGGCTGAACAAAAAAAAAAATGCACGCGTCGGAGTGTTTCTCACAGTGTGGTTTCTTCTCCTCAGAATGAAAGTGATCACGGGCTGTGAGGATCGCTTCCACTGTGGCTTAAGTGAACAACAAACTGTGTTTCACACAATGCGAGCCTTTCTACCTCAAATGGGCAAACACAGGGACGTGATTAAGGCTTGCTGTACATTGCTGCACTGTGGGAAAGAAATGTAAGCCATTTGGATTGTGCTCGGATGACCCTGGCTCTCTTGCCAAAGCCGTCCGCATAATCGCCCCTACTGTGCTCAAGTAATTGTCTCTGTGTCTGAAAGGAATGAGTAGGCTGTGTTCTTACTCCCAAACTATTGTCGGTCTAAACGTGGCCTTAGGTGTTAGGAGGGCAATGACAGGCTGCATATAAAATGGGGTGGTCTCCGCATTTCCTGCTAGGTCTCGAGTGAACAGTAGTTGCTCCTCCGAAATCTTTTTATGACTTAGTTGACCAAGATATTTTAATAATCCTTTAAGGGCAAATAAAAATAAAGTTTGGGTGTTCTGCTATTCAATTAGAGACAAAAAAAATAATAATTTTCCTTTACAGAAAGTGAAGCTAAAAGGACTTCAAAATGACTTTTTACCATCTCAGTCATGTACTGTGTAAAAAGTGACAAATGCTTGCAAGATTGTGTTTTTCCAGTGAGTCACTGAACTACCATCTGTGTCGCAGGGAGTCAATCACCTGTGAATTGCCATTCGTAGCCAGGACAATTACACACACGTCAAAGTTCTTTTGCAGTTTTTGGGCTGGATCGACACTGCACGTCCAACTGCTCAATTGGGATTGAATGCTCCCATTTTGTCTGATTAAGTGCACAGGGACACATTGTTTGCCTTGTTTGAGCATGTGAATATATGTCACCAATCTGTATTTCAATGACGTCAAGCTCATATTGACTGAATCTATCCGATGTGGGCGTTCATGCTGCGCTCATAATTTCAGATATTCTAAACGCAATGTCTTTTTATTCATTTTAGAAAGAGGCTTTATCTATGTATTTTTACTTTTTCAACTGCCACAATACAACTAACATTTGTGCTACTTGGATGCAAAAAAAAAAAAAAAATGTCACTTGATCCAAGCAGTGAAAACTCAGCCTTGAAGTTGCCCAAGTGAAGCCAAGCATTTTTCAGTTTAAAAAGTAAATGTTTGAGTTTGTAAAGAAAATGCAGACCATCTAAAATTCATTTATCTTCATTCTCTGTAAAGGAATAGACACATATACACCATTTTTCTGATGATGGATTTTGAATAGAATATGCAATGTTTCCACCACATTTGCATGCATGAAAACGAAAACTATTTGAAAGGATTTTGAGCTTTACCCGCTATTCAAACACACTGCCATAATTCTGAAGACAACTAGTTGTGAGGCAGACTAGTGGATTGCGGCCCACCAGCGGGTTTCTTCTTTCCGCTCGTTGAGACGTCAGTCTGCGGCCGAAGCGACCAGCCCCTTCTTGGCACCCTGGTGGTAGTGACTCTCCAGCTTCCCTGCAAGAGAAAGGGGGTGAAAGGGAAGGGCGGGAGGAAGGGGAGAGGAAGAGATGAATCAAAACACCATCAAAGGGACAGGGTGACCTTTCTGAGAGCTCAAGGCCTGCTGATTAGAGGCGGCCTTGGGTAGACACGGGAGAGAGCGGAGCACCAAGAGACGGGGCGAGAAGAGAAAGAGAGAGCTAAAAGGCCAACGAGACTCTTTAATCCATGGTTGGAAGAGATTAGAATACAGCCTTTGTTGGCGGAAAAATAAGGTGTCCTTTAATCTGGTTATATAGACGTCCTGTACATGCAGCAGTAACATACACCGACCGGAAAGACAAAAAGCCTGAAAGACACCTTCCTCTGAACTGGATGAAAAAAAAAAGGGAAATATAAAAACTAATCTACTGACTAAACCTTCAAATGTTTCCAAGCCATATAGCATCTTAAAATGTAAATAAATCAAGATGTTCTCTACAGAAAACATGATGGATTGTTTGCCGTGGTGTGACTGCCAATTGGTAATGACGAGAGATTCAATCTTTGACACTTGATATGCTTTTAAATGCCATGCTTCAATGAAGAACAAAATGTTGCGCCAATAAAGCAGATGGTTTCCCACCAAGGGTCTGGTCAGGCTTTTTTCAGTTTTCCTCTGCTACTCTCGGCTACTGCTTGTTCATGGGGCGTTTTTGTTAGACTACAGAGAAAAGCAGCACACGCTTGACAATATCGGACAATCGCGTTAAAGTAAATCAACTGAAACCAGACTTGCTTTTATAACGCATTTAAAGCTTCATCTGAGTGTGCTCACGTTTTAGTTGGATGAATTGGAAATGACCGTTTTTTTTGTGAAGGCATATGGATGAAAGGAAAACACATCGTAAGTAAATTTGTATTTTGAATGTAAACATATCACATTTTGCACATTTTTTTGGAAAAATGCATTTTACAATTCAAACTTGAATCTAAAATAGGAAAGAACACATTTAATCCATGCACTGCCTTTCATTACCCCAATTCAAGTCTCCCTGACATGACTAAGTATTATGAACGAGTGCAAAGACCATCCACAAGAAGTACTGCAGCGTCTATTTAAAAAACAACAACTATTTAGTTAAGTAGTACAACAATTTCAGTGAATGCATTTAATGTGATGGTGTGCGGTTGCTCAGCATCTATCTGCAGTTTTGTTGTACGCTGCAAAATGCTTTCTTTCCACCCAACAATGATGGCAGGACATTCATAGTCAAGTGAGCACACACACAGAAACACACGCACACTACATTTGTTGAGCATTCTGTGATTGTTTTTCTCCTCTCAGTAATCTGATTAATGAGTGCAATTAAAACAAGCGTGGAATGAAACATTTTTTTGGGGGGGGGGGGGTTGGCCTACTTCAGGAAATGCTGTAAAACGAGGACCAAGTCATCCATCTCATAAAATGCCCATTGTACAAAACGGTAAAGTGAGAGAATCCCACAAGATGCTCGTTGTCATTCGGAGAATTTCGGGAAAACAAGACATCAAGACACCAACAGTGGATTGGGGCACGACACTAAATGATTTCTAACAGCAGTGAGCAATTCAGAGTGGAAAGGTGATGCCCAAGTGCAATCCATACATCGGGACTACAGTCTATATGTGGGCTAATCATCCGGTCTATGTCAAGAATGAACAGGCCAGGATATCATCACCAAGCATATGTTAAGTGCACCTGCTCAAACTGTGGAGCACATTCCCATTCAAACGCGATTAAGCAGTACCCTTTCATTGCTTTGGCAATCGTGAGGGTTATAAAATGTTACTATCACTTCGAGAACATTTATCGGCAAGAAAACAGCAGAAGAATTTTATGAGCTTGCTGTTGAAAACTTTGCTCACTCTTGCCGAGTAAATAACCAGTGCTGCTAGATTTGGGTTCAACTGTCTTGGCTCCGGGGTTAAGTGTCCAGTCCGATCACCGTCTAGTGCATCACTGTGAAACGCAGTCATTCTGTTGTCCAACATTGACATTAGCTGGCTGTTTTCGCCAGGGCTGACCCAAGGGGAAAAAAAATTCCATGGACAAGCTGGTGATTCTCTTTTGTGACTTGTCAAGTTATGGCCTGACTCAGCGAGTAGCGGCAGAAGAAACAAGGTGCCTGAGAGAAGTGCTGTTTGCTCACCCTTTCCAAGCCTTGTGAATGGCTGTCAGTCAAAGTGGTCTGTTCCCACTAAGTGCTGCTTAGCGGTGGAAATACATCGAGGAAAAACGACTGGGACAAAAAATGCTTATTAAGTTAAAGACCCAAATCTAGAATGATACGCATGAGCGTTATTCTACTCATGTGTTTGAGAGGCAATAAATATTAAATGTTGAGAGCTCATTAAATCAATTGAGCCACTTTATTATAAAAGAACAAAAACTATGTATGCATAATTAGACACTCCCGCAGTGGAGCAAATCAGCACATTGCCACAAAAACAAAAATAAAAACGATGGCCTCTGGCATGAGAATCAATATCTCAGTTTACTGTACAAGAATTCGATAGCTTCGAGAGATGATGATGATGATGATGCTAATCTGGCTTTGTCGGCTACACAACCGACATTTTGCTTTTGGGACATGTTTTTCACTGGTGTCAAAGAAATTAAGTACAGTATTGATATTTAATTGAGAGCAGTTCAACTGATTCTATTGCATAATGTCACATTAAAAATGAAAAGGTTATTTAAGATGAGTAACGATTCAGCTTGTGAAGGTTACGGTGAATAAAGATGAATTAATATCTCTGCACCACTGCACCCAGAGCCACAAAATACAGAGGTCTTGAGAGTTGTAAGAACAACATAAAACAGTACTGTAGAGTCAGAGATCAGCCAAAAATAAGTAAGCAACTTTAATATTATACGTTTGCATTAATATAAAGAAAGTGATAGACCAATTAACGGCCGGGCGATTATCGGGGATGATATTTGGGATTTTTTTTTCTGCATCATTTTTTCTTTTTTTTTTACTTTCAAGGCCGATAAATTAAAATCTGCAGAAGCAGATTGTCCCGCCCACAGCACCATCTGATTGGTTCCTTTTGTAGCGGTTAGCAGCCAATCAGCACTAAGCTGCTTGTTTGCTTTTTCACCTCGAGTTACACACACTATGGAGAAGAAGGCAACGAACTTTGCCCAAATTTGAATAAATGTCAGCCTACTACAAGTTGTGACTCACAACTAAAAGAAAATTATTTGCCTTATTGAACTTCAAAGAGACGTTTGTTTTCATTGAATTGTAAGAAATGCAGCTGAGCCTGGGCGCTCTTTGCACTTTTATTTAGACTTTGAAAACTAAGTTATCTAAGATCCAAAACAGCATTAACATGTCATAAATCCCTAACATTGTTTAATAAACATGTGCATAAAGGTATTTAAACTAAATCAAGTTTTAGAGTAGCAAAATTTTGACACCATTTTACCCCTTTTGTCAACAAGTGAATATCGGCTACAAAAATCAGTTATCGGCCTCCATGACTACGAATAATCGGTATCGGTCCTGAAAAAAACAGCATATCGGTCTATCACTACTATAAGTACTCAACAATAATCACACCTCATTATTTTTACTCACTGCATAAAAACTGTAAACATGAACCCTCACTAAATACAAACAACCACAGACCTTGGACTGGGAGCACTTTACCGGTTGCATGAACGTCGTGTTCAACTATCTTACAAGCAAGGTCAGTCCATGTGTGAGGGTGAATATAGTAAATGGTTGTGAAGCTGCCGAGGGACAAAGAGAGGGAGGTGTGGAGGAGACAGCAGGAGAGCTAGAGAGAGGGTGAAGTATAAAAGGCTGGCCCATCGATTGGCTGAGATAATTTCACATTGATTGCTGCACTGCATGGAGTTGGCTAGAAAAGGAGGCCATAAAAAGAGCACAGGTTGTCTCCATCATCAAGATTGTACAACAAGCTCTTGAACACAGATGCTCATTCAGACACCCGGGCACTGTGTAACATATTTACTAATTAAATTCCCATTGCATATGATCGAGGACGAAAGCTCATTGGTGCTGCAAAACATAATCCCATGAGAACTCCAGGGCAGTCCTGAGGAAAATATTTACCAATGCTGCAAAAAGGCATTGCCCTTGATATTGATATTGTCAGTGAAATTAATAACGTGCGAGACCGTTATCAACCTTGTATTCATAATCTAAATAATGATTTGATAGTTGATATGCACTGACGATGCAGTTGGGCTGTAAAAAGCAATTCTGTGAGGCGAGATCCACATTCTATATATTTGTATTAGGTATATTTGTTATTCTTGCTTGTGTTTCCCCCTGACATTTCAATGATTGATTGCACTTGGAACAACGTGAGTGTAAATCGATTAGTCATGCCTAGAGTGAAACGCTCAGCTGCTACGTTCGTAGCAACAGAGCTACTAACTCAATGTAAATGACGCCAGCTTGCGACTGTACGTTATTAAAACCCAAATCCTCGGAGCATTGAAAGCCCTTGGCTTTGCAGCCCGTGCTCCCAAGCCGGGGATGCTGTGATGGAACGGCTTCAAAGCATGAGTAGTAGGTGGCGAGGGACGGTGGAGTCGCCACGACTGTTGCCAATCTTACACAACAAAATTAAATCCTAAAAACGATATGGTTATACAGCACGACAGATGTTTTTAAATACTACTACGTGTCATGTCTTAATATGATCAGCACTAAATTGGAACAGGAAGGGGTCAAAGTAGTCTTTCGCCTCTGATTGTGAACATGCATCGAAGAGGAACATATTCATATTATTATTTAGAAACAACCTTAGAGAGGTAGATGGGGCAAAATAGCGTTCATGTAGACTACATTAAGCAAAATTAATCTGAGTAATTTCTCCAAGACCGTTAACAGAACCATTAAGGATGGAGATTAATGATACAGCCGTTTTTAGACATTTTGCTCCGGGGGTTAGTGTAGTACCGGGGCTCAGTACCCATCCCGACTCCAGATACTGGCCAGTACAAATTGTGCGTCCATGCCCATTTTTACACAGCAGAAGATACGCACTGAGCTTCAGAAATACAAACAAACAACACAAAATAGGTGAAAAATGATGATAAAAGTCCCTGAGATGCCAACCTTAAGAAATTCACTTTTAGGAAAACGTGTCGGGATTTTTGTCTTTCAAAATGAGGTCAATACCATTAGCATGTGACACTTATTGCATTATATTTTGTAATATGATCAAAATCATTTTTGACTCCACATGGTGGGGTAATACTGTAACAACCGTGTTTGCCTTGGGCTCCTAATTGCTCGCCGCAGACCTGGGCTGAGGAAGCGATGTCACCAAAAGCCTGACACAGCCAAAGTGTGATCGGCAGCTCGTGCATTCATGAAGAAAGCTGAAGAAGAGAGAAGTGAAGTGGCCGCAAGAACTCATGTGAATTGCACCACACGTTGACCATCGACACTTCATACGCAAGTCACTTTGATATACTTGAACACGGTGCTGATCAGGCTCACACAGTATCGGTTACAAGCGACCCACTGTTGTGCACTCACAGCAGCTGGAAAGCCAGCAGCGGTGTCGAATTGAAACATTTTATAAGCGCAGCGAAGATTAAACCCCTTGGTAGTGGTGGGGGAACGCCGTGAACACGGGCTACAATCGATTTTGATGCGGGTTTTGTTTTCATTCGAGAAGACAAAACAGCACGTCAGCTATTGATGTGCTGTCAAACATATATCACAAGAACGTTAAACAAGAAATATAGCATACAGATTATTTTGGTGTGTGTTCAAGAAAACAAAAACACTTTAATTTGATGTTTTTAACTTACCTTTACTTATCCAAAATCTTTTACTTTGCTGCACCAGTATGTATAATTCAAAATTACTTAATTGACCTAGAAACTGAAAATAAGTTATGCACCTGAAACGGACAAAGGTAATCTTTAATGTTTAAGAGGAAAACATTTGTTAGCACTGTATTGTCGTACATTGTAATGGACTGGGTAATGTGTGTTTTATTTTTGCGTTGCTGATTAGGGGTTGTCGCAAACATGTCAAGTTCTGTTATTTTGAGTGCCCCGCGAGCAGAATTCTTGAATGCAGGAATCTACTTGAAAGAGTGAGAGCATGTAAGAGTACATGAGAGAGCGAGAGTTTTCATGCTGTTTGGCGTCACAACCAAACTGATATATGTAGTGAGGATTTAGAGCAGGGGTCTCAAACTAAATTTACCTGGGGGCCACTAGAGGCAGACTCTGGGTGAGGCTGGGCCGCATCAGGTTTTCCGCAAGAAAAAAAAAAAAAAAAATCTAATCTTCTCAAATGTCTTTATTTTTATTTTTTAACACAAAATAAGATTTAAAAATAAATAAGGAATTAATAAGAAAATAAATAAGGAATTAATAAGAAAATTAATCAGTAATAAATAATAATAATAATAATAATAATAATAATAATGAGTCAAATGTCTGTATTAACAGTTCTTTAATCTTCTTCTGAACATGAATTGTCCTGAACATGAGTGGAACATTCATCAATCAAACCCCTACTAAAACATCGAAAAAAAATTACAATCCCACCCTCGTTTTAAAACTGAAGATGTGCCCAACAATAATCCGCGGTTCAATTTTATCCACTGTGACCAGGTAATCCTACATTTTATAATTAGTCCCGTCTGCGCTAGTGCTGATGCAAAGCTCCGTCAGACTGCGCATCCTGTTAGCGCATGGGTTTCCTGTCAATCAAATCAAAATCTTGTCAAATAGCAGAGATCCTAAGCATAAACCATAGTTCTGGGATGAGTAGGCCTACTTCTGTAGTTATAAAGCTTTAATTACACTGTAATTAGAGCTTTATAACTACAGACTGGCACTTTAAAATGTAAAGTGCCAGTCATATCAAATTCGCGGGCCGCACGAACATTAAACTTTCATAATAAGGCGGGGGCCGCAAACTATCATCCCGCGGGCCGCAAATGGCACGCGGGCCGCGAGTTTGAGACCACTGATTTAGAGCCAAGCTTATGTAGGCGTTATTATCTCAAAATACAGTGTCAGTTGCTCTAAAAAAACACATTTCCTCGCCCAACAGATGACAGTTTTCTTTTTATGATACTAAACCTCCAGCTAATGGATTTTGGGATGTGAAACCAAGCTGATGACACTCTAGTGGATGTGAATATAAACCCTGGAAGCCACAAGACAGCAGCAAAACAGTAAGTGGAAAACCCCCGGTTGGATTCCCATCTTGCTGTTAGTCACACCTAATTTAGATTCCCTTCCACGGCTTGCGAGTGAGTTCATTTACAAATGGATAGAGGAGGTGCTTTTTGAGACTTGTTTGCATGCTCTTTGCAAGGACTTTGGGAGAAGTGTGAACCATGCGTCCCACTGAAGAGGAAAGAGCCTCACTGCATCTTTTGGTCGCTTCAAACCTCATCGCCTGCAGCTGTTTCTACAGACTGCAATGGCTAAGTGATTTCTCCAACCAACAGTGGGCTGTTGAAATGGTTTAGTCACGCACATGACAGCTCGTCACCACTCACAGGAGAACCAGCGTCTGACAAGTCATGGAAAGCAAAGGTGTTGCTGCTTGCTGGGTTAGAGTAGTGGAGTAGTGATGACATTATGATGGCTGGAATATGTTACTGCTCATGGAAACAACAGCTTCAGCCACATCCGTTTTTCGTTTTGGTTTTGAAAGGAAACTTGAAGGGTTTTTATATCCCTCTGTAAATCTGAAAGCTTTTTTTCTGTCTTTAAAAGGTAACAGCTAGCATTAGTAACATTTTATACTTTTGTAATGGCTCAAATGTAATCTCACTAAAATACAGTCAGGTTCATTAGCATACCGTACCGTTTGCCGTAGGAAAATAACTGCTCCTTCAACTGTAAGGGCAGCAACCTCAGGCAAGAAGAGCCTGCCTGCTGCAACCCTTTTAACACAGGAGAGCAGTACAAAAGGCTTGAGGTATTCTGTATTCATAAGGGGATAACACAAGAGCTTTAGGGGGCTGTGCTTGTTATTGTTGTGCTTCACTTGCTGGTCCAAGAGGTAGCAAACACACACAGGACAATCCAATAAACACTGTGATTGCTGAAAAACTGGGAACTTGGATATAAGCCTAGTGTTTGTACCTCTACCAGTTTCACCAAAAACTCCTAACTGTGAGGCACGTAGGATTGACATCTCATATTGATAGGCACATATCAATGTCACACAGGGTTAACTTCTGCAAAGTGTTGAAAATCCAAATTGTAACCTCAGAAAAAGCAAAAACAAAAAACTCTAATCATTACATTTGTAAAAATGCTTTACCAGTGTAATAACAGTAATAATATAGTAATAAACCTTTCAAGCCACTATGCGGTATTTCCTTATTTATCATGATGCTGTCTGGGGGAGGGGGATCATATTATTCAAATGCTTTTTAAAGGTGTCATATCAAGCAATCATAAACTGAAGAGCTCAAGGGTATTCTGAGTAGTAACCTTACAATAAATATAACCATCAGTAATTGTGATTATTTGGAATTCTACAGTCCAGAAGCCCTTAATTATTATACTTAGTGAATGTGGGATTATTTCATGAGCAGTTTATAAAGTTGTACCCGGCTAGGTTCATGACAATGAATAATAGCAATAGGTGACTTTAAACAATGCCTATACTGGTACCAGCATCACAGAACTAATTGCGGATGACTTTCCCAAAACAAAATTTCAAATATAAGTTCAATACTTTTTGGAATATTGATACCAGAACAATATGCACATATATCCAAGATGGTCAATACTAGCTCATTTTTCCTTTTTTGCATGGGAGAGGGAAGGGAGAAATGACACTTAAGCTACGTACGGGTAAGCATTGTTTTTCCGCGTGACCATTTTGACTCAAATCCCAAAATTCTGATGAGGTGTTTGCTTTAAACACCCAATCGACCTCTCTATTTGAGTTACCACAGCCCTAATAAATATTGTCTCTGGCGGAGTGTCACCAAGCCAATGGCAACTGAACAAAAAACAGGAAAAAGATGCAGAGTAAAATTAAACTCTAAACATTGATTAACAGGACCAACAGAGTATTTCTAATCATATATATATATTTGACTATTGTGAGTCACTTTTTGGGACAAAAAAAACCCCACACTGCTGGCTGAAATGAGATTTAGTGAGGTACAATGATGATGTTTAAGGCATTTGAGGCATACTGAACCCAACCTATGATAAACAGGAAGCCAAAAAAAAACATATGAACTCATGAAAAACATGAAGGGGAAATATCCAAATGTGTTTTTGTTATGAGGAAGTCTGAAAGTGTCTGGTTTTGTTTGTTCTCCCCAAAATATACTTACAATACAGAAGAATAATAAAAAAAAAAAACGGAGCAAATGGATGTTCCTTCTGGAGGCCCTGTGTTACACATCCTACTCTGTCGAAAGCTGATGTTTGGTCCTTCGTTTTGAAGTGTTTTTTTTTTTTTAACGCACACAGTGGTGAAGATTTTTGTTTTTATTTTAAGCAGAGTAAAAATTATCGGCAGGGACTGACCAAAATGGCCAGTTGGTCATTCTGCACTGAATTTACTTGCATCCAACGTTTCATAACAGGGAGCAAGCCCTCTGCGCAGTTCTGAGTCATTGTTGAAGGAGAGCCAGCGCTTATCAATCACCCTGCTCCCATGTTGCCACCAAGTGCCTCACGTTTAACTGAGAGGACTGGCGATCATAAAAACATTATTTTCAATTCGATGCATCTTAACAAATACACCAGTAAGTAAACTGATAAACTCTCTTTAATACTGCACGTACAACCATGATGTCCCAAAGGGTCAATTAAGTTAAATGTCTTCTTAAAACAACAGAAGTGTTGCTGATGTAAAATATAAATGCTTTCTTTAAAGGAAATGATCAATATACTTTAAAATCCCAATAATTTGTCTCTTTTATGTAGCTAAATTTAGTATCCAGAATATTAGAGACAAGCTAAACTATTAGATACCTCTCAGTACAATTCAACACAGTTTCATACCACAATTAACACAATATTGTTGAATATTAATACAGCTAGGGTGAATTTATTTGCAATCGTCTATTATCCTCATTTTATAGCTGGTGATTTGTGCGGAGCTTCCAGCATTTATATTTTTTTCTTCCCCATCAGACATCAACTTCTATGTGTTACCATGGTAACTTAATTTGCCCAAGGCCATAAGAATCCCCAGTGCCATTTCACCCCACAAACAAAACATAGTAATTTTTTTTTTTTAAAGATTTTAGATTCAACACTCAGCGCCATAGCAAAAGCAAAGAGTGACGTCTCCATTTTTCCCATCCTCTGATTTGTTGAACGGAGGTACTCAATGTAATTAATAACTAAACACACAACGACTGCAGGAGAGGAAGCATATTAGACAATATTAAAAGTCCATTTTCAGCCTTTCAAGAAAAACTGGACATTGTGAGGGTAGGTCAGACAACACTTGAGCTGGATGTCTTATTGCAACTTGTAAAAAGGATGTATTTGCCACTCACAGAGCAACGACGACAACCGCTAGCTAACTTTGACTACCCAACACAGCCAGGAAAAAAGGATGGATTTGTCTATAAATAATAAACATCTCTTATGAGTACAAAGCATTACATTTCAAGTGTTTTAGTTTTTGTCATGTTGTTGGATGTACCATATAATCTAAAATCAATGGTATAACAAAAAAAAGACCAATCCATTTCTTGGGTGAATTTGAACAAATAATCCAGGTGGTTTTACCCATTTTTTTTTGGGGTTGTATCATAAAAAATGACCAAGTATTTTGGCTTGCCTATGTGTTATAGGCCTATTTTTTTTCCCCCGCATGTGGCATTCTGTCCTCGGTGACAACATCCATCAGTATTCGCAAATCATTTCTCAAGAGATTTCAATATTTAGCTACGGCTGGTTTGCAATGGTAAACAAAGTGGGTAGGAATACTAAAGTCCTAAAGTCAATATCAGTCCACTAACGGAATATATAGCTACGGTGAAACTGCTTTCCAAGACATACTGTACATACACACACACACACACACAAGTATCTTACTGACTCACTGTATTAGTAGCAGTTCAAATCTCAAATACAATACTGTTGAATTAACCATAATAGCGCTACAATAATTCCAGCCTCTGTGACAGCTCTAAATAAGTATTCCTCATTTCATTCCCTCTGACTCTAACACAGACGCTTTGGGGTCTAGCTCAGCCCAAATGTAATCAGCGCAAACAAGTTTGCAGACGCATTCAGATATGAAGTGTTTATTATTGATTGGTTCAGCTTGCACTGAAATGAGGTGAAGAGAGGAAGTAGTAATGACTACTAAGAATCAAATGCAGATTATGGCTAAACCCGATGATTATAGACTATTTAAAACAATTACAAATGTTCTGTCAAAGTGATATTTGCAAAAGGGATACAGTTCCGTTTGTGAACTCTAACAATGTTGGCCAATCGCTCTCAGCCTGGCGTGATATTGATGTTGATGGGGAAACATGGTCCAAGTGACACTGATAAGAGCAAAAATCAGGGCGGTCATCCAGAAGATGTTTTATTGCTTTTACATTAGCTTCCGTCAAATCGTCTACAGTTACAACAGTGAGTTGTCACCAAACTGGAGCTACTGACTGCATGTTGTTAATCACAGCAAATTAGGCATGTCCAGATGACAAAAAAAGAACGAATAAAATGAGTGTGTATAATCCAAGAGTAAAACCAGAACCAGCAATGTGGAAATACCAGGTCAAAGCCAATTGGATCCAGATTTGAGGACTTCCAGCTGTTTCAGAATGTGGGTGGTATAGAAGACTTTTTTTTGTCACACATAACTTTGAAATTAGAACATTTGTAGAAAAGAATTGTCCGGGTTCCATCTCTTTTGAAGAAAATTATATTCCTAATGTTAGCATAATGCACGATCCCCTTGCTGCTTTTTTACATTTGTATGATAATAAATCTTAAAATATTACCAACATTATTGCCTGTATAGTTAATACAAGAAAAAAAAACATGGTTTCTTCACACACTGCATATATGGTATGCATAGCGATGTTGAGCCATGTTCACAATGGTTCTGCCTATTCTTGCCAATGTTCTGCATTATCATTATGATTCCGATAATCCATAAGTGAGATCTGCTATTACCGATTCCAGTCACTTGGTTAAATTGTCAATTTTACAATTTTGGAGATGAAGCTAACGATTATTTTAATAATCAATGCTGAGGAGCAGCATCTCTACCATGAGCACCTCTGGGAGGACCATACTTCGAATCCTAAAAGGGAAACACAGATTCCCTGTGGAGCAAAGTCATTTCAGCTCACAGCTCATGACCATAGTTGAGATTGGGAACGTGTAGATTCACCAATAAACTCAAGAGCTCCGCCTTTTGGGTCTCCTCGTTCTTCACCATGACAGACTGATGCATCACTTCACCTGGTGATACCCCACTCCATTTTTCTCTCACTCGCAAGCAAGACCCAAAGACACTTGAACTCGTTCACTGGGAAGTGCACTCCACCCTACTCTTACTGAGAGCCATTGCCTCAGATCTGGCCATGATGATTCTCATCCCATTCATTTCCCACTTGTTGTCTTTGGACTGCACCAATAACGTCTTGATGAAGACGACAGAACCATGTCCTTCACAAAAGGAGATGTTTTTGGAATCAGTGAAAAGAGGTAGTATTGGCAGACTCAAGCCATGATTGGAACCAACTTAACTAACTGAAAATCAAAATTTGACAGAAGTCAGAACGGCTCATATTAACAGGCACCAACCACCAAATGGGTGGGATTGTAGCGGTATCAACTTAACGGCACAGCCTACACGACACACTCGCAGTCTGTGGGGATTTGTAATAGGATTTCACCTGTTTTGCCTAGATTCAAAATATGAATCGCCGTTGCATGACGTGGCGACATCACAAATCACAGCCAATCAAATGTACATAAGCTTCCATACAGATGAAAAATACATTTTCGGGTTAAGTCAGCAAGAAGCTGCCACCCTCCACCAAGACTAAAATACAGTAAGACTTAACTATATTTACAAACTCATGTATCAATGGATGAAAAGAAGAAGATGAAAGCTAGTGGTAACATTTTGCACGAGCCGTGCCCAAGTTGCAGTGTTGCTCTCATTCAATTGGCCCAATCTCCAAGTTGCTACCACCGGTGGGTTGTCGTTGTCAAACTCCCATATCCAGAGCCCGATGGTGGCCGCAAACCCCGAGGCGGGCCACGACTGTCAGGCCAGAGGACCGCCGAGGCTCTGGGCTGCTGCAACAGGACATTTTCATCACGGCCAAGACCACCGGTAGATTCCACGAGAAATGACTCACTCACCTTTTGGAGACCTGGTCTCTCCCATTCAAATAAAAGGACCTGGTGAGTGGTATACGCTGCTCGCTAAAGTTTTTACCACATGCTTCACTAATTCATCCATTGGGCCATATGAACATGTAAATATGGTTAAGTATTGTTATAAAACACAATATGCGTGAACCGTAGCATACTGTACAAGTGCTCTATTTTATGACTTTGCAGCATCACACTCACTTAAAATCAGGAAATGGGCATCGATAAAGAAAAGCCTACATCTGTCAGCTAACCAGATGAAAGTGAATCTGATTGGAAGCAGATCTCAGGAATGGTTCAGAAGAACGTTTTGCATGGCCCCAAAAAAGTGTAATGGAAAAGTGAGCTCAGAGGGCAGAAACAAGCTCTTTCGGGGTTGAACCAATCCAATGGAAAAGGTGCTCAAGTCCACAAACGATGTAGGCTTATTGGGTGAATTCAGCTGCATGAACCCTCCAGGACTCTGCTGTTGATGCAGAGCTCGTTCATTGCTCCATGACCAGGACAAATACCACACCGCTGATCCTGAATCTGAGGTTCAGCTTTACGACAAAGCCTCCTCTCCAGAACCCTGAAAAAGGCCATAGCATTATGGACGAGGAGTGTTTGTATCCTTGTGGTTGGAACACACCCTGTGATTCGCCCTTCTTAAAATGAGGGGACCACACAATGTGTTTGAGTTTGGAGGTCAGAGTGGCATTCTCCCACACCATCAAAGTGAACACAACTCCTGGTGGTGATCAGTAGACGGCTACACCCCTCTCTTGAACAGCATCTCAGACATGCACCCCCAAGTCCGAAGACGACCACGAAGTTGATCATTGAACTGCAGACTCGGATGTCCCAGAGCCAAGCGAATGGTGTATGTTATGGACAATCTATAACAAAAACAGACCTACATTTGTAAAGCACCACTGTTGTGCAGAGCGGGAAGGCCTTCCAGGCCTCACTGTCATTGCCTGCGTGACAATTTAATTCCCACTGCTAGATGAGGGAGTCCCGAAAAAGAGCCCTCTGCAGAACCCCCACCTAGGACTACAAAAAGTGAGGGTATTCTGGACTGCTGTTTGGCGCATGGGCACAAACAGAAATCTCTCACCGGGGGGAACTTCAGGGTGGAATAGAGTCCAATCCCTCTCAAGAGGACCAGTACCAGAGGCCTAGCTGTACTGTCTGTGGTGTGATTCATTCACAATAGCTCAACCAAGCACATCGGCTCAAGCTCCTTCCCCATGAGAGAGGTGATATTTTATGTCCACAGCTTCTGTAGCCGGTGATCAGACCAACAAGGTCGCTGCCTAGCTCACAGTTCCCCTGACCCCCTGGTGTAAATTAATTTTCTCTGGTTAATCCCCTTACCAGGACATTTTGAAAAAAAAAAGCTTAGCCGCAGAACAAAAGGTGAACGCAACCATCAGTCTTGAGCGATGCCAACAGTGAAGCATTCTTCGATCATTCATGTGTGGAGGTGTTTTTAAGCCAAGTGAGTGGATTAACTAAACAAATTGAACATATCCATGAACAAAGACCGGTGACAAAATGAAAATAATGGAGCAAATTGCAGTTAGTCAAAAGGAAAAAAAACATTTGTGGACCATTGCACACCAAATCTATGGAAACCAATACTTTTGGACAAAGCTGGAATATCTACTATTCATGCGCACTTCCCACCCGCGTCTGCTGAAAAACTAAATGTCTTTATAGTGTGAGAAATACAAGTTTATTGAATTTTCTTATATTCTACTAAAGATTATGGTGATAGTTTGACCCTGCAATGGATTACATTTTCATTTATTTATAATTTTCTTCAGTAAAAATAATTTGGACCAGTGCCTCGAAAAGGATTGTTTGACCTCTGAAGTTCCACAGTAGTTATGGAAAAAAAATGGGATTTTACTCTCTTAGGCTTGTGTAACGGGATGTTGCAAAAAAAAAAAAAAAAAAAAAAAAAATCTTAATCTTTCATCAAAGAAAGCCACAATCACATGTCATTTATACGTAATTGTGGAAAAATGCGATATATATATATATATATATATATATATATATATATATAGCATTTCACTTTCATTACTGCTTTGACACTTCTTATTTTTACTATTCCATTTAAAATTCATCCTGATGAGACCAGAAATCCTCTTGTTATGCTATACATTTGGTTTTAAAAAGCTACTTCTTTAATTTCGGTTTTCTTTTTTACAGACACAATGGGACTTGGGAAAGGTGAGTACAAGTGCATTGTTACAAAGGGTCCGTATAAAGCAGCCTTGGTTTCATCTAATTAGAATGTAAATGTAATGTGGGCTGGGAATACATCACAGAGGATAGACATCGGCATTTAGATTATGCTGAGACTAGATTAATGATGACACTAGGTGTTGGTGAGATTGCCTTTTTGAGAGCAGCTTGGCAACTAACTAATTGTGTTTTACCACTCGCAACAAAGGCTGTTACCTTTGAGGTAATTAACAAGAGAGACGAACATTGGGGGGGGGGGGCCATGGACACCACAAACAACCCCTTAACTGCATCATAGGCAAGAACGTGCGCTTAAATACACACACTGTCATCACGAATCACCTCTTTGCACTAAACCTCAACTTGACGCTTTGCAGTCGAAATCCTCTCACCTCTCAGGAATTCCTCATTGGGGGCAGATGCCATGAACTGAGCAGCAAAGACCAAACAGAAAACCAAAGCTAGAACAGAGACAGCAGGGAGAGGGGAGGCGGCGGGGGGGGGGGGGGGGGGGAAAGAGAGAGAGCAGAATAGAATAAATTGAAGCTGATCCGGTACTCTGCATTCTGAGGAGCCTCCATTTGCATATCTGTGCAGCAGTGCAGAGGGAGAAATGTGTCGGTACTGACAGCAAGCTGCATATCTTAAACCTCCGCTGACACCCCTGCAGGCACTATCCTCACAAACACTGATATAGAGGGAACACCAAATCTGCACACTCTCCACATACAAGCGCGCACACACTAGAGGTCAGAATGGAAAGCTTTGTGTATTGCTTTGTCCCTGCACGGTGAAGTACAGTGGTGCTTGTTGTTTAACATTCAGCTCAAGTACAAGACTCATCTCTAGGGAAAGGAGCCAATGCGGCACACCATTCACTCACCAATCCCAGACAGAACTAGTCGTATGTGTATAAATAGGTATGCAGCCTAAGAGAACAAGGTTTGTAAGGTACGTTACAGGGTTTAAAAAAAAAAACACAACAACAACAACAAAAATAGCACGATACATAAGCAAGACGTTTAGGCATGAGATGAGTCAGCCTATATGGGGGAAGAAAGGATAAAAGGATCACAGAGCCATGCACATATTGTTAAGAGCAGAGACTCACGGGAGACCATTGTGAGTCCACTGATCCAAGTCTGCTTCCATTTACAGCTCTTCAGCTTCTTCCTCTAAGTGATTGAGCAGCTAGAGCATTGCGTTAAAAAAGAGAGGCAATACAACTGAGATGATAACATATTCTACTCCCTATTGATTGTACAAGCTTCTCAGATAAATCACAGATACGAGAACGGAATCTTCCTGAATAATTAATGACACCATTTTTAGGACATGCAGGGATGCACAATAAGTCCTTTCATAGCATTTGTGTTTCGTGCGTTCAAATATTTAACAACCTCTGGTGGATTGAGCAAAATCTCAGTCAGCTTTATTAGACAAGACATGATCGTGATGTATAATATTTTGAGGGGGCGGGGGGTGTAGGGGCAAACACATTCAAATATTTTCTTCATACAGTTTGTTATTAACAGCCACTGGGGACTTGATGTGGTATTGCCTCAGCAAAAACGCATCTTTTTTTGTGTCACATTGTTGGGAAGACTGATTGGTCTTCCACGAGTCTAGCATTCCTCTTTTTTGTCTGCTCTGTGTGGGGGAGGAGAACAAGCACAAACCCTGGCAGACTTTGCACCTCGAGTCCCAATGCACATAATTCTTACTACTTTGGACAAAAGCCCATGCCAAATGTTATATGAGCGAGTGTGCTTTTGCAGTTTGCAGGTGGGGGACATAGCAAGTGGAATACAATTAACAGCTGAGGTTTAAAAAGCGATCAACCTTGTTTCCCGATGAATACTTTAGCATGCAGTATCTCTTCATGAGACACTTGCTAAAGGGCTACAGTGCTTACGACGATCACTGCGACAGGCAAATAATCTTAGGATTGATTCCTTTGGGACTGGTTAAGTAGCTCATTTGCTCAAGGTTAACTTAGCTCAAGGTTATGTTTGCGTCTCTGCAGACTGGCTGGCTGTAAAACCGAGTGGAGGAAAAATGCTGATGGGCCTGCCAAATGTCAGAATATATCCTGTCTAGTGACGGGTGAGAAATGGCGAGGAGAGAAGGTGAAGTGGTGAGAGACGGAGTATATATTACAAAGTAGATGTACTTGCCCTTGTTACTGCATGACTCTGTGTGTGTGTGTGTGTGTTACAGGGGGGGCGGGTAGTCATGGAAGTCAAAGCACAGAGAAAAAGCTACTTGGCATGCTCGAGGCACGACATTAATCCGGCACAACTCACGCCATCATTTCCCATGACAGATGTAACATGATTGTTTAATAAAAATGGAAAGTGAGCCATGTTATTCACATTTAAACAGGCAAAACAAGAAAACTAGAATTAATCTAAAAGCAAATGGAGCCTCAAACATGTGTAGGAGAAATAAGAAAACACGTGAATGATCAACGTTATCGCTACCACCAACAATTGAGGGTGACCTGTGCTGTCTATTTACAAACATTTCCGACAACAGTGCAACGCTGTTACTCAAGCAAAGACACACTTCAAACAGATGCAGGGCAAATAAACAGAAGCAGCTGGGGGAAGGAAGCAAAGCCCCTTCATGATTAACAGTTTGCTGTCACGTGTCTTGTGATAATACTTAAAGAGGCTAACACTTCAATCAAGCGGGTAGCGATGAAGGTGGGTAGGAGTTTGTAATTACGAAAATATGCCACAGCATGCAATTAGCTCCCTTATATGTGTCATTTGTTAACTTAGCTGTGTTCGGTGTCACACGGTAATTACCCCCAAGCATTGTAGGCATGTGACAAATGCTTTGTGCTCACTCACCAAGTGAGCTCAAGCCCCTTTATCATGATTTCAAACACTGTGACAAGCAGCGGTAACATGTTCATGTTTGTTTGAGCTGCCTATTCAGGAATCATTTGTTTTGGTCCAAATTCTCCATGAATTCAAAGCACCTGCTTTACTGTTTCATCAATACAGACAATCCTGGAAATAATCACCTCTAAATATAGGTAGATGGATGCTCAATCAATGGACCTCGCCCACTGTTTGTCTCCTTCAGCAATGCAGCAGGCTAAAGCTCTGTGGTAGCCGATGTTATTGATTTTTTTTTTTTCATTGAAGAGCGGGGGCTGGGAGACACAGTGGAGGTTTGGCTAATGATGGAAATTTTCGGAGTGGGTTCAGAACTCTAAAAGCGAGTTGCATTAATGGAGCCTTGAGCCTGATAAATTATATAGTTAGGTTGGACATGGTGTAACTTTGAGGAAAGAAGAGGAAACGGGCTGCTCGTCCAACAACACACGTAATGATGACTTGAACCCAGTTAATGTTAAGCAATACAATTCAAATCAGACTGCAATTGTATGTGGTCAAGTGAAAGTATGTATTCGGAAAGAGGACCAATCAACCTGTCACTAACCAAAGTGGTAAACTAGTCGTACATAGACAAACACCGTCAGTTGACTGGTCAATAGCCAATCAAAGCATACGGTGCATAAAACAAGATTTGGGATATCAGGATTTAAAAAATTATTTAATTTACCTTGATCTGAGGTGTGGGAAAAGAGCATAGTTTTTAACCTAGGTCTATAAGCATTTACGCAGAGCTGGGCACCTGACCCGTTTTTGCCGGTCAGTCCCCCACCCTCCAGCCGTTATCGCGGTACCCTTCCACCCTGACCCTGTGGCTTTATTCATATAAATTGTCGGCCTCCAACCCCGTTGGTATGTTGGTCTTATTCGTCTCCTTCTTCTCCATGAAGATGCTCAATGCACGTAAGTACGCGCTGTTAGTGTTATATTATTGTACTAGATATTTCTGTCTGTAGAAAACACTTAAAATACTGCAACATCCTCAGCAATTTCCACTACAGGACCAGTTGCATCACACTGGGATGACTTAGGGAGCCGACACAGATATCAACATCCAACCACGCCCTGCAGTGGAATTGCAAACCAGATCAGAGGTGATAATTTCCATTTGCAGAGTGTCAAACTGAACTATGTAGGTCATTGGAAACAGGTCTTTAAGGACAGGTCTGTGAGCAAAGAGATCCTGGACACTATAAAAGAATCTCTGTTAAGAGCTGCATACGGGCTGTGAAGTAAATGTGTGTGCCTTGAGTCATTAATACACCAGCTATTTGTCATTACAAACTCACTAGCTAAATTTTAATTCAAACATGCTCACACAATTGAGCAAACACAATTTCATGTCCATCACAATATAATTATTGATAAGGGAATGCTGAAAATCAAAGACTGATTTTGAAATTGGTGCCATATCTCCAGGAAGAGATTTTCGCCTATTTAATATTTTGACCCGCGCTGAATAACAACGTGTAATTTGCTGAATAATCATCGATTTCCTCTCCCAAGAAAAAGACTTAGGTAGTTAATCCCTCACAAGTGCAATAATTATTTAAACATTTCCACTTGACTAACGTGATTTAGTAGGCCCTTTCTGATGGGTGAGGAGATTGGTTGTCTTTGTTGGTATTCTCGGTCATCACTTTGAAAAATTAGTCAGACATTTGAAAAATACAAACACATTTCTAAAAGTAGATCAATACAGCAGCAGCTCTGTGCGGGAGGTCGTTGTCCAGATTAATGGGCCACAATAAAAGCACAATTTCACACTCAGTACATCTTAACGACCCAAGTATGCAAATGAGAGATAATAAAGTTGCATAAAAACATGGAGGTAGATAACAGAGCAGGAAGAAAAAAGAAGGCAGACATTTGTGAGCAGCCTTTGCAGCAAAGGTGAACAGCGCTTTTTTTTGTGATAACTGATTAAATACAGACATTGTGTTAGTGCTGATTTGATCAAAGGATGACAGCAGACGTTCCTGTATTGTCCGGACTTGCAAATGCATTTCCATTGTAAACACCGGGGAGACGTCGGCATTGCACAGACAGAGCAACTCTAACAATTTTTCAGACAGTTGTTTACTAAGGGTTGGACGAAAAAGATGACGATCCAACTCAACATAACTATGCAACATAATCATGATGATATCAACATTGAGAAGTGATTTTGCAATAACTTGAAAAGAGGGAAAACACTGCAGCATATTGTAGCTCACAAATATATCAATATCAATTGCAATGAAAGACTTTTAGGATTTACGGAATATTTAGTTTATTGACAATCTTTATGAATGCAGTGTTCTTGGATTTTGGATTATATATTGGAAAATACATTAAAATATTTTGAATTATTGAAATGATTTCTTCTTTAATTTAAAGCATGTTTTTTTACAACAATGTCATCTGTATGTGGAACTCAAAAAAATATGCAAATAAAATCTCGTAAGCAACTCTAACCTTCCTTGCATGTTGTATATAATGTGGCATAATTCACCAAACAGTCTGAAATATTCTCTTACTGCCTTCATGACTGCACATATTTGTGCAGATATGGACTCATGCAGGATGAGATTAACCGGAAATAAGAGAAGGTTTAGCCTCCAGATCTGATTGTAAAGTGGGTCAACTATGCTCCTGGAGAACTTAACAAGCTGCTGGAGGAATGCAGCAGCCCACTCGATAATTAGCAGGAAAAGGGAAGCTTGCTTGAATTGGGGGTTGGTGGGTGGGAGGGGGGGTCACATTAAGGAGTGACATCAAGATGAGAGAATGTTTAGCTATGAAGATGGATTTGACTAATTCTAGAACACATTTGAATAATTTCTCTTTCGAGTCTAGAAGCTAAACCATTGGGACGTAGTATTGTTTTATATTGCTTTTGCCCTTTCGAGGCAGCAAAACTGTTTGATGTGAGTGCAGACGAAAATGATTAGAGAGGCAATCTTTTTTATGTCCTGTGGTAAAACACTTCTATTATTCTCCGTGTAGCTCCACTCAGTGCTGGCTCATCGACAAAAATATCACAAGTTGTGGGTCGAGGTTTTTGAATGAGATCTAAGACATTAATTAAGTTGAAAGACAAGATAATTAAAGATAACGAGCTCCATGGTTGTGTAGTGGTACACAAAAGGTGACATTCATACAACTGGCATGGGATTAATCCCCACTCAGATCCTTATAGCCAAACATGACTGGCAACTTGGCCGGGGTTCTAGTCCGATTTTTGACTTGAGTTTGGCGCAATAGGCACTCACAGCAGTTTTGTTTGCGTCAAGTTGGACGATGACGAAAAGATTTTGTCGATTCCCTTTTTTTTGGGCTGGCAACGAAGACCAACGATATATGGCTTTTGATAACGAAATTATGACGAGATGGTGTGTACATTTTTGTTGACGAGACTAAACACAAATTTCAATGGGTGTTCTCGCAGACATTCAAAATGTACGCTGAACACGCCGCTTGTTCAAAAGGAAGATGGAATGATTGAGAATCCTCGTGCCAGTCCGATTGCCTCGACTCATGAGCCCATTCCCACGGGGAGGGCTATTGCAACCAACATATGTTCATTCGAAGGTGAGTTACAACTTCCCTGGACATATTGTAGCGTCTACTATGGATCGCGGAGGCGTTAGTCATGAACTCGTGTTAATTGCCAAGAAAAACAACTACAGTGTGGCCGTAGCTGATGCCACAGTTCGTTACAATGTGTTATATATATGTTACTCAACAATAAGCTTGTGACACATTTCACACCAAGGTTTAAGTGTTCCACCTAACACCTGTCATAAATGGGCAATTAGCAACTTTCAGCCTAAAGTTACTGTTTGGGCTAACGTCATTTCATGATCTTACACGTATCTCTGGCGTTAGCATCTCGTCATGTATGATGCGTTTTTGAGGGGAGTGGGGGGGGGGTGGCATGCAAGGACGGAAGCACTTTAAAAGGATGAGGGCAAACGGGCATGGAGGACAATTACTTGATGAATAAGGACGGCGGGACAATGATGGAAAGGTGGCCAGGTCGTGGACGGAGGGGGGACCGGAAAAATATCTTGGACAAAGGTCTTCAGTTGGATTGCAAATTACACTCTATATCCGCATAATCCTGACGGGTATGATTTACTGTATATCCTATCATCTTTAAGTGATGTATACTAAAGGAATTAGCGACTGACACTAGGGGTGGGTGATATGTGCTAACATTGATTTTTGGGAACATAAATGCCACTTAAATGTCTCCCATTATTCCATAATGACATATCATCACATTTCGAGATGCAGGATGTGCTGGTGTACCACAGCCAACTAATAAAGCAATCAGAATGACAAAAGGTGTTTACTATAACAGTCAGAATGGGGAAAAAATATTTCATTCAATATCAGGTGATTTCTGCCACACGCTGAAATAAAGGTAAGTAATTTGAGGACGGTCCTTAATACAATACAACTTTATTTAACACAGACAGTAGGAGAAATACAGCGTCTAGCGTTCTTATTACATACCGTATTCAATTGCATTGACAACAAA
This sequence comes from Idiotropiscis lumnitzeri, assembly GCF_059441095.1. Taxonomy (NCBI): domain Eukaryota; kingdom Metazoa; phylum Chordata; class Actinopteri; order Syngnathiformes; family Syngnathidae; genus Idiotropiscis; species Idiotropiscis lumnitzeri. The sequence continues at coordinate 10,000,789 of NC_142395.1, read as the reverse complement.
TTCAGCCGCAATCTTTTGACAGGACACTTTACGAAATTGTTCTACACATACTCTTCGTGATGTTGTCGCAAATGTACAGCGGTTGCAATGCAGATGTTAAGCGTGTAAACTGAATGTTCAGCAAATACCGAACCTCCTGGCTGTCACGGTTTATAACTTGCTCGCATAAATGTACTGTGTGGGTGTTTGTGCGTTTGCACAACTCTGAGGGTTTTCTGAGCGTGCGTGTTTACTTAGCTTTTCTTTAGCATGCTTGTGTAGTCGCAATGCTTTCCTCATAATCCATATGATACATGGTGGAACAGAATTGCTCTCCACAGTGACCATTTTGGCAGAGCTAACAATGTTATTCCGACCGAGTCAGTCAGTCTTGTCAACCCCAAATAATTTACAGACGAGGGACTTGTGCTTGCGTTTGCTATTAATTTACCCGCTGAAACGGGACACTCCTTCTTATTTGAAATGTTTACGATCACAAACACGTGACAGGATCATGCCCGCTGATTTGCAGAATGGTTTATCACTTCCTCCTCCTTTGCTGTCTGATTTGCCCTATTTCACCACTTTCTTCTACGGCCATTGACAGAGTCATTTATCTTTTGTTTTAAAGGGAGTACAAATACTTGAGAATGTAAAATTGCAAAAAGGGAAAGCAACATTGACAATGATATCGATGACGATACATATTCCACCGGTACAGTGCGAACATTGCAGAAAGAAATAAAAATCATTTGTCAAATAATACTAACAATATTTAAGTTTTTGTGGCTGATTGTGTAGTGGAACACTCACCTGACTTGTGTCGGGATCGGTTGCCACTCAGTGACGGTGTGGATGTGGTGTGATTTTGTTAATAATTCAGTAAGGGAATAATGTCATTTTTGTCCATGTTTACACTTCCACGCTCTCAATTTGCCCCGGCTAAACATTAGCATTGATCCTATTCCTATCGTTTCATTTTTCTCGTCTCAGTCTGCCTGCAGAGAGGCTCAGGAACAAACCCCACAGGGAGCTGGCAATCTCGCATGAAAAGGCTTTTCAAGTGGCATGCTGCTCAAACACATGCGCATACAAATTTGAGCTAAAAAAATGATTAATATGTGTGTAATGTCAAGTCAAGTAAAAGAGGAAAGACTGGAGTAAATCTAGAGAATTCTTTATTGACAGTGTTTTTCCTCTATTGCAAGGGAACTAAAAAAGCAGACAGATGGCTAACTAACCATGCTTCATGAATCTGGCCTAGGGTCAAACAGATTTTCTCAATCTGATGGAAGTGTTTGGCTTGTTTTGGAAGGAAAATCAAACTCCTAACATTCAATCCAATTATTTATTTTTAAAGAATTAAATATATAGACTCTTGTCCCATGGCTGAAAGTTGAAAGGGGCATGTAATGGAATTACTTCAATCTTTTTGAACACAGCTACGTTTTAAAAATTGCAGAATATTCCCGACAATCAATATTAAGCACAAACTGAAAATGAAAATGTAAAGCACTCGCAAAAGGGAACATCTTACAAGGCAACAATAAGATAATCAGTTAGAGCAAATTAAATAAAATTGGGTACTTGATAATGACAAAAAAAAGGTTGTACTGCATGCTTTACTGCTTTCCTCTGGGAAAGAGAATCCAAGAAGACTGCAATGTTTCCAGTGCACACTAGAGAAAATGTTTCAAGAGCAAGCGAAAGCAATTCTCCAGAGCTCGAGGGTTCCATCAACAGCAATTATAACCATGTGCCAATGAACCGACATGTTTCTCTGCTATTTGCATAAGAGGGCAAACAAAATACTTTTTGCTCTCTCTTCCTCAGTTGTTCTCCGTTGCCAAAATTCTCTATCACAGTATGCTGGATGGATTTTAGCCCCAAGACTGGAAGAATATTGTTCATGATCATGCCACAGTATTAGACATTGCAATTTATATCACGATGTCACTCAATAGCATTGTAAAAAAATAAATAAATAAAAATCAGCGCAGATATTTAATATATACCTACAAATGTGCATTTGTGTTTTCGACTAGGCCTGCATGATATGAGGTTTGAACATCGCGATTGCAATAGTGACATCGTAGGACGTGCGATGTCTCTTTTTTTTAACATGGAAACCTTTGGTTTGTTTCATAAAAGCAACACGCTACACGTTGATCTACATTGTTGAGACTAAACAGACCATATTGCTCATGCCCCCTGCTAATTAGTCAACGCCGTCACGAAAGTGAGGTTGAAAAAAAATGATCCGCACGCTCGACAAAAGGTGTAAAATGTCGTGGCGCACGTATTTGTATCAAGTGGCCATCCCAGAGCTGTATAATAAACAAAGTAAAGTCTTCCCAAACAGAGCTATTTGAGGCATCTGGTGAAAATTGTTCTAGTTTCAATATCGCAATGTAAATCGCAGCTTCCCCAAAAATCGCAATGTAATTTTTTTCCAATATCGTGCAGCCCTATTTTCAACTAAAAAAAACTATACCTAAACTAAACTAATAGTAGGCTACAACATTTCTTGTAACTGCACAGGGATTGACGTTCTATTCGTCATGTGACAGCTCATTAATCGACATGAGACAAGGGGCGCGTTTGGAAATTCACACTGGTTTGTGCACTACTCTGTTGAGATTGGGTGCGTTCGGACCAGTGGAGTGCAACCAGCGTTGTCGCACGGTGTCCCGAGCCGCAGCACTAAGAGGGCGCACTGGCACTTTGATCTTGGTGCACTCTGAATAATCCAATGACAAATTTGAGCAAAGCTCCGACTTTCTGAACGGTCGCTGAGAACCAGTTCATGCTCCGAGATCATTTCCAAATGCGCCCGAGGTGGCTGTCGCGCAGCTTGCGATTCCAGCGCATTGATGCCACTGAAAATGCAACTACTGCAATTTTTTCAGTTGTTTGTTCAAACATCAACAGTACAACTTGTCAAGGTGCACAAAACATTTTGAAATGCTAAGGGGGCTGACGATCATTTCAGAAAACGGGAGTAAAATTTTTCAGCCAGGTGGCCATTGCCCCATAGAGATTAATAGTTAGAATATAGACAAAGCCATCACGCTGAGTTGCTGCTGTGTTGAAATAACATCTAAAAAGAGACATGTGGCTTGTATCATAGCTGCACGTCTGATGTTTGTAATATACCAATCTGTGTCTAAATCGCTAAATAATTCAATGGGTTAAGAGCGAAGAGGCTCAAGAGCGCATGCATCATCTGAAGCCCGGCTAGTGGCGACCTCAGAGCAAGCAAACCGGTATTAAATTATTCTATGAGCATTAAATTCAACTCTTAAGCAGTCACTGAAGACCTGTTAGACAGCTGTTAACACTAGCTGTGCAACGGATCATCATTGTTCCGTACGGATCAAGCACCGTACGTAATAAGGAGACGGTGAAACGGTATCAAAATTTGAATATTACCAAACCGTAGTACAGACTAGTTATATCTTCTGCATAAAGCAAACAAATGCACTTCCTGTACGACATGAGTCAAATATTTCCGCAACAATTTAGAGACATAAATACAATTGTATGATGGGCTCACAAACCATTTTGTTGGTCAGGAAACACTGATATGATGTTTCCAGATCAGTTCTGACAACTCTTCAGTCCAAACAATGATGATATAATGAAACTGCAAATAATATCATGAAGTGCCACAGCAAGCCATTTTACCATATCTCCATCTTTCCAGGCAGCTTATTTTCCCGACCACCCATTACTTGCTGCCTTGCCTCATTAGCATTACAAATACCACCTCGAGCAAAAACAGTGAAGGCAGCAGAAGAAATAGGACAGAATTAACAGATTATGTAAGAAGCGTGGATAAGTGGAAAGAACTGTGTGTAGCAAAAGGGAGCTTGTTAAAAGCATATTGCAAAGTAGATAATGCCTTACACTTGATATTTTTAGATTACATGCTTATCTACAGGCAAACTTCATTGTTGGCCAGAACAAAGAACGTCTTGTGCATTGCTGTTAGTGTCAAAGGGAATCCGAAGCACAAATTCAGTGAACTTTGACTTGGGTGTCCCAGGGAGTCTGAACATTTAACTTCAATTGCCAGTCATATTCAAGATGGCTTGAACTTTGACCTGACAAGTGACAGTGTTCACAACTGCCTTACAGATAATAGAAGAAACTAGTGGGCACATTGTTTCATACATGAAGCGTAAAACTGTCAAATGCCAAACAAAGTAGCCTAAAGCAAAGACATTTTGCGTTGCACCAAGATTTTTTTTACAGAGCTCCAACCATTGGAAATTTACATCCTGACCGTCCATCCATTATCCGAGCCGTTTATCCTCACGAGGGTCACAGGTGTGCTGGAGCCCATCCCAGCCGCCCTCAAGCTGTAGGCACGGTACACCGTGCACTCGTTGCCAGCCAATTGCAGGACAAACACAGACAACCATTCACACTCACATTCCATTAACCTCCCATGCATGTTTTTGGAATGTGGGAGGAAACCTGAGTACCTGGATAAAACGCACGTAGGCATGGGGAGAACATGCAAACTCCACACAGGAAGGCCAAAATCGAAGATCTGCGCATTATTGGACATAATAATCTGGCAATGAAACTTCACTTGCGCCGAGGTTGGCTTCAAGTAAAGCTGCACTAAAGGGAACAGAGAGATTTCACGCTGGTTGTAGTTCAAGATCACCCGTTATGTGTGTTATGGATCTGGTGTTGTGGAGGTTGAGAGGCTCGACAGCAGAGACGAACGTTGCTTGTCATTAGCGTTGCCACGTAGCCCGACTCGGTAGCCCCGCTTTTGTTTACGTTATCTCCGTTGCTTACAGCGCCTGCCAGACATGGCAACAATCTACAGATTTAAAACCCTCATGGATCATGCAAGTCGTATGGGATCATATAAATGTGTTTTATGAGGCGCATTCGCAAATTTTGACTTACAAACTGCAATGCTAACTCACTTATTTTGAGCCTTGAATTGTATATATTTCAATGAAACAAAAATTGTCGAACAATCTCATGGGCGAAAATGAAAGGAAACCAAAAGAAAACAATAGATATTGGGTAATAAAACCCAATTTATTCCCCCAATATGATGCATTAGTTTATCATTTCAAATACATGAGAAGAGGGTCTTGAAAAATAGGAAATCACAATTGCGATATAGAGGGGGGGGGGGGAAATCACAACTACATTATTTTTCCCAAATCATTCATCCCCAGCATCAAGGCACTGCAAAAGAGAACACTATCGTGACCTTTTTTTGGAATTTCCAAGAATGAAGTCAATGTACTATTTTTTTTTATTATTATTATTTCATTTTTTTATTTAATTCCAGAAGGAAATAAAGCGACCTCTCCAATATTTTGGTCACTTTAGTTACTGAAGTGCCACAATTGTCAAAAAGACTCCTAATATTAGGATTTATTGGTTGTTTTAAAGCACACAACAATGCATGGAAGGGAGAATCTTTTTTTCATTCACTCAATAAAACATCATGAACAAGGAACAAGAGATGACCACCTTGAATATTTTGTGCCCGTGCACCAACCTTTGTGGGTAGTGCAAGAAACAAAGCGCTCGTCTGAATGAGTCTGACGATAACAAAGCAGGACTCGTTTGTATGGTCGGCCAATGACGGCAGGTCGAACACGGTGTTTGAGTTTCGTGGCTGCAGCCTGACTCAACACTCAGTAGGAGGTCACACAAAGAGCCCTGTAGTGTCATAATGCAATATTCATGGTGGGGTGTGAGCAGAGCAGTTAAACACAGCAGTATTGTGGAGAGACTTTGCAATCTCGTATCAGGGAGCAGCTGCTGCTTGGGCTTGCTCCCAAGCTTTGCCCGTTTCCTAGCCTGCCCTCCCCTTGTCCTCTTTGCTGCTGCCTCTCACTCAACCATTAATTTTTAATCACAACTTAAATGGCTGCCTTGGCTGTGGCTGCTGGGGGCACTAAGTCAAGGGTTCTTGCCTTTGGTTATGAAGCAGGAAATAAATTTGAAAAAAGACACACTGTGTGAGTGAGTGAGTGAGTGCTGACAAGGGAACGTGTACGCTGAGGAACCCAAACTATGCTTGCTACTTTTATTATAGCTTGATTAGCATTTCAACATTTTCACTTTTCACCACAACAGGTTGAAGAAACAGTTCAAATGAAAATACGAGAGTAGAATTTAATACACTGCACAATCAGACAAGACAATTTTGATTAGCCATACACATTTCTGATGAAAGTGACCAAAAGGTCATGTGCTTGTTTTTATTTAGTCAGCACACTAGAGTAAATCAGCAGTCCCTCTACAAAGTAAGGTAATTTTGACTCAATTGCACAATTAAACAATAGTACAGTCAATAGATTTCTCAATATTTAATTAATTGATTCTATGCGCATTCCTAAGTAAGAGACCAAAATACATCTCACGGTGGGAGTACATAAAGGACCGAACGAACCACTTATATGTGACAGCTAAGGTTGGGTAGCTGTTGTCAGTAAGGCGGCAGCACTCGGATTTTCTCTTGCATTATTTATTTTCCATATTGGGGTGGTCTGACCCACTCATGTAATGAGAAGTAGAAGCCACGGTCTGTTTGGAGTCCCGGGGCAAGCCCATGCGACCATATCCCTGGATCACTGCTCAACCACACAGGGATCTTTACAGCTACTGTTTGCTCAGGATTCACTCGGACTGTAAAAGTCAAGCCTTGTTGACACATCTGCGCTGTTGCTCCCTGAGGCTAATGGCTATTACATCTGTCTGCTTCTTTTCAGTGGAAGAGAGAAAAAAACTCCAACAATCAAATCCTCTTTTTTTAAAATGGGAAGAGCAGAAGCTCTGGCAGCTGATAGAAGACTGACAGCCGCCTCTGAGGGATAATTACCACATCCTCACAAGCGCATTTGAGCTACATTGTACTTAATGTTAAGACGTGTTTTGAAAGATATGGCAAAGAACTCAAAGGAGCAGTGTCAGTATGTTCACATTCCAACTGTGACTGCGCCGTTGTGTTGTCGCATGCAAAATATCGTCTCTGTCTAATGACGTCATGGTGATTGAAGACATTTACAAAAGCCCAACATATTTGGAGGTGCAACAATTAATTGACAACTAATAAATTGAGGAATGAATCAATTATTTTTAACAAGTGACCCTGCAAATCTTAAAATTGGAATTTGAGCCTCTCAATCGTAAATAGGCTCGCATTTCTGTAGTCCTCCATTAAAGCAGACTGGTGGTGTTTCTGTTTTTTTAGAGAACAAAAACGTTTGCAACCATTTTAAAAGCATCTGCTCTTAATTTGGAAAACAAATAATTGCCTTTTTGCAGAATGGACCAAATTTACATAATTTACATTTGTGCATTTTAAGCATTGCCAATTTAAAATTGTCCTGTTTTTGAATAAAGGGAAGGAAATTCAAAAGTTTTAAATCCGATCCATCAATTAATCAACAAAATAATGAACAGATTAACTAACTATTAAAATAATGGTTAATTGCAGCCCTAAAAAAATGGAATAGAGGAACAGGACACATACAGCCAAGAATGTGTCAAAGAGTAAACGTATGCATGATTAGATTGCATGCGCCGGCGAGGGCTATCACGATCGAATCATTTTATAATCATCCATATCCTAATGATGCTTCTATTGAAAAAATCGGAGAATCGGAAAAATATGTATATTTATGCAAGTTTTATCTCAATCTGATCTAGACTGCATAATAATGTCGTTTAAAATCCCATTTGTCGTTATATAGGATGTAAATAAGTAAAAAGAGGTATAAATTCATGCAGAAGCAGAATTATTTTCGAGCTAAGGTACCAAAATATCAATAGCACAATCTGAGAGTTGTTCACTCAATAAGCCTTAAGCAGGGGTGTGCGCTCTGCGCCTTATCGGAGTGGTTCAGGTTCCGCATGAGAGGGCAAGTGGTTTCATGAAATAAACGGATTTTCAAAAAGCCGCCAAAACATGCTAAACACAATCGTACTCAATCCATGAGAGAATCAGCTCCTATGCAACTAAGTATAAAGTACGGATATAAAACCCAAGTACATTTTTAGACAATCTTGTCTGATTTACAAAAAAATAAAATACTAAGCGGGAGAAAGGAAAATAATCTTTCACACAGTTATCAGCGAAAAGGTATTCAGTGGAACAGGAGTGTTATCAATCTAAGTGAGCAGGCTGATCTAGTGGAGGAAAATGTATTGCTCAGGGCTCCCAAGCCTGTGTGCATGGCTTGCGGCTCAACAGCTCAGCTCTCTCCTTTCCTCTCCTCGTCTCCCCATTAACCGGCTGACAGAACCATAATAAACACAGCCTGTCACCTTCAAGGCCTGCCTCTCATTTACTAGAGAACACATGAAACCCTGCTCTCACATTCCCTCTCTCTCCCTCCCACTTCCCTTCATTTGCAGGACTCATTGGAGCTGAAACATGCCCCTGCTGCCTCAGAAGCTACACATTCGCCTCAAAATCGACACTGACCTGAAAATGCATGAATATTAAATGGAAATATGAATGAATACCAAAGGAGCGCTTTAGCTCTCAAAACCTCTTTCCATTTCCTAGCAGTGGATAGCAGCAGAAGAGAAAAAAAAAATCAGGGAGGACGCTAATAACCACCTTGAGAAAGAAGGTAGACATTTGTCGGGTAATTGGCTTCTTTTTTATTTGCAGCCCCATGGTGACTTCACATCTAAAACAAAGAGGCATTGGCAAATGGATGGCAGCAGATCAAAATTCAAAGGTGATATTTTCATCAGGAAGACATGATGTTATTTTCATATGGGGTGCGACCTGAGGGATGCACACAGCATGCATCTGTCAGAACACAAGCTGAGTATAAAAAGCAGGTGCATGGAAATATATATATAAAAAATTCATCTATAAGCTCCGGTTCTTTGACAATTTAACTTAAATACAATCAGACAGCCAAGTCGCTGCAGAATTAATTTGGATTGGTTGCACTCTAGACTATAGTGTGAAATACACATTCGCAATGCCAATGGGCATATTACATGTCAATAAGCACCACTACGACATTATATCACTGTATTTTCCGGACTATAAGCCGCTACTTTTTTCCTAGATTTTGAACCGTGCGGCTAATACAAGGGTGCAGCTTTTATGTGGATTTTTCTACAAAAATATTTCTTTTTAACTTTATACTTTTTTTATTGACGTTACTATGAATTTTTCAGACTGTTAGTTTTAGTTTTATAATACATATCAAATTTACGCGGAAGAATCCTGATTTACTTCTATTGGGACATCATATATCATTTGAATATTTTTCAGTGTTTAAATTTGATTCATAAGGTATTCATTTTTTTTATTTTCCTCGATTTATTTTTGAAAATCTCATGAAAATAATTTCACACACACACGAGCGTAGATGTGTTTACACTGCGATCCCACGGATGTGCGGACCTATCAATTTGGCAAACCAGTTCGCATTAGCAGCAGGTACATAATATGTTGCATATTGTATGCATGTTGCGGACACACACTTGCTTGGTAAACAAAATACTCTAAATACGCTAATGTTAGATGGTTACTTGTATTTGAGTTTAGGGCTGCCACAAATGATTATTTTGCTAGTCGACTAATCACCAACCGTAGTCACGATTAGTCGACTAATTGTACCATATGTAAATCGACTCATAATCGTACCAGCAAGCAGCTGCTTTTAAATGATCTTTAGCTTACAGCTTTAAGTCGTTAGTAAGTTGTTGTTCTAGTCTGCAGTCGAGGCACCATAATAGGGAACCAGAAATTAAAATGCGAAAGATTCTTGGAGAATAGTGCCGTTCCTCTCATCTTTCTCGAGACTCGATGACCAACACTAACTTTTTTTTTCCAACACCCATCAAAATTAATTTTAACCTGCATTTGGTGGGTTTGCAGGGTGTTCATTTAGAACCCTGCTCGTGATTGTTATACTCATGACTTATAGTATATACATTGCAAAAGCAAGTTTCCAAAAGAGGACAAGCAATTCCCATTGTGAAATTGTGTGTAGATGATGAACACACTTGAAATGTTGATTCATATGTAGTCAAGACATCATGTTAATTTGTTCATCCCTTTATCATAAATTTCACAGATACTTGAAGATAATAGTTTCAGGTTTTTTGTTCTTGCAAAAAAAAAAAACAACCCAAAAATGGAATATTTCAGAATCACTCAATCTGAGCTGATATTTGTTGGCGTTGGAGCTCATTTCACACAGCAAGATGGTCCAAAATTGAAAAGAAGGCCTATGAACTTATCAAACACGCTCTCGAAATCCAAGTCAACAAGTGTAGGAGGTCAGTAACAAACAGCATTGTCATTGTTAAGGCCATGTTTACCAAGCGGACAAATAAAAAACAAGCACGGTGCCACTGAAAATTACGTTAGTCACAAACAAATCAAAACAAATGTGATTGTCCTATCGATTACGCCATCGATTATTTGTGGAATTAAAATGGCGGTAAGGGCCAAAAATGGGAAAAAAAATAGGAAAGGCTTACACGAAAACAACTGAATGTTTTTTTTTTGTCAGTGACTTTTTCCGCCAACCACATGGACCAGCAAAAATGACTGAATGCACGGTTAGAAGTATACATTTGGTAATGTGTTGCTAAATGTGAATTGGAACTTTGTCAAGTAAGTTGGACATAGTAGCTGTAAGAGAGGATTTAAACATTGAAAAAATTGTCAGTCACTTGCACTCATGCTTCTGAACACCGACATTGTTTTAGTTTTCGGTGAAACAGTGATCTGAGGTAAACTGCCTGTAAATTGAGAAAATGTTTCGTGATTAAAAGCATGCGCTTTTCGTTGAATCTTTTCATTCTGCACAGTATTTGAAGAGGGTGTCAGGTCAAGCATCAGTGATGTGACAGACTGAGAAAAGGATAGGCTAAGGGAAATCTGGGCTCATGACAGACAACCAAATAGCTTTTAACACGCACAGTGACCTTCAGGTTAAAATCAAGTATGCACACAGACACAAATGTTCACAGGATGTGAACACAAACCATTATGCACTTCCCTTATTACTGGGAGTCAGTCTTGGCATTTTGCCATTTTAAATGTCACAGACTCCTCCACGGGGTAATGACTGATCAACCTCAGCTGGCATCCAGCATAAGCTCGCATAATTTCTCAATTGGCAATTTTTAAATGCAGATAGAAAGGAGGAAACAAACATTTAACAATGCTGAAATACAGGCTACATTTCAATCCCAATTCAAACAAAAAGGTTTATATTTTATTACGTTAATGCTTGTTGAAAATGACAGTCCTCAAAAGGAGAGAGAGAAAAAAGGAATCACTCCAAATATAATAACAATATAGAAAATAAGGTTTGCAAAAGAATAACCTAAAGAAGTGCACCTATATTCACCCAAAAAAATATAAAAATAAATAAATAAATATATATAAAAATAAATAAATATATATAAAAATAAATAAATATATATATATATATATATATATATATATATATATATATATATATATACACACACACCCCCACCCCCACGCACACATGCACTTGCTGAGCTTTTATGTCTAAGATGAGTAGTGATGCCTTGACCTCTAAGAGCCAAGAGCATTGGGAATTGAGAGAGCAGAGAGAAGAGGGGGCCAGCTGGTGACATGAATATGACAAGATGTTGAGTTTGGATAAACCCGACCAATTCAAACACTAGGTAATGGCCTCATGATTGGGACCAGTGCCTACTATATGTCAAATAGGGGAAAATATATTACAAAACAAAGAATGATTCAAAATTGAGAATCAGATTAGACACAGTGTCTGTCGTCCGATAAACATCCTATTTCACATAAAAGAAACTGAACAAAAAGATAAGAGCCAGCTCTCAATATTTTTGTCTTGTCTGAAAATCTCGGGTAATCAGTGATTTTGAGCAATTTAAGAGTAACAAATACTAACTTCATCAAATGCCCTAATGTGGGAAAGGAATGCCACATTGCCAACGAAGGTTTTCGCCATTTATGGAACGCCGACAATACAATAAAACATAAATGCTCCCTAGCAGACACACAAGCAAACTCGTCATCGTCGCACGCATCCCAACTGGCCCCGCCTCTTAAAGGCTTATCTAAAACACATGCATACAGCATTTTCTATGAATCTAATGCTTTTAATTGTTCCGTTCAATTAAATTCTCAATTTAAATGTGTGTAGCGCGTATGGGAGGGCCAACATAATTTTAAATATTTTATTAACTGTACTTATCAAGTCTACGCTGCTGTGTTCAAATGCCACTGCTCTTGTGGTATAAAAAAGTAGACCAAAATAAATGGAAATTTGCCCTACTGTTACATCAAAATATGGAATCATTCAGAACAGCTTGCACACAGCCGCTTTTTTGCAACTAGGCAACTCATAAATGATTGATTTGGTTGTGTAATTTCACACTTGATGGGTGAGCGGGTCCTCAATTGACTATTTGTGAACAAACATTTCCCAAAGGATAGCCCCTTTAAAAAAGATGATGTCATGGAATAATGGTCAGACCACTTTGTTTTCTTCAATTTCTTGTTCGTTTGAATGCCTTGTACCACTATCCGCTATCAAGAGATTAACAGACCAAAAAGAAGACATGGAATGCCTAAAAGCACAGTTTTGGGGCAGGACGTCAGACCTATTAAAATAAAAACTGAAATAAATTATATAAGCTGTTGAACAAAAGTCTTATCAGGTATTTTTGCTGTCATCACATTTGTCTTAACAATTGTATCTTTTGCCGTAACAGGCATTTAAATGGAACAAGAAACTGAAGAAAAAAGGTTAGTTAGTTTTTTTTACATGACGGAATACGCCCCTTTCTATTTTGAAGGTGGAAATCAAAAGCAGAGCAAGTATTCACAAATGCTTTGCCAACTACTCATTGTCACACCTGCCGCAGTAAATAGCAAATCAGTCGGCACTTGGCAATTTCATCTTCCTTCCAACGGTAAAATACAACAATGGGATCATAACTGAATGCTTAAAATTGTAGGTGCGCCCAGATATACAGTACAATGACATAAACGGACTTACTGTATATTCATGAGTTAGCAATCACAAATTTGCAATTGGACAGATTTTTGCAGAACTTCTGTATTATTTGCTGAGAATTACATGCGGGAAGCATGGTGTTGATGCTTTATGATCCTCTCCGTTTTAAGTCATTTGCCATCATCTTGTGCATCTATACTCAATTACAAACCCCTTTGGCGGGTCCATTTCTCGCTGTACGAGCCAGGACTCTCTCTCACGAGTAGCAGTGGTTCAATGTATACTACAAGTCCAATTCTGTTCCTCAAAGTACAATCTCATAACAATATTTTAACTATAACATTCTAACAACATACCATACCATATTGGGGATAAATTTGGACTCTAAGGTAACTGCTCGTACAAAAGCAGCGCCATTGAGGATGCCACCTCAGTGACAAGGTATTGTAGCTCAGAAGATTCACTTCTTTGACAGCATTCATCATCTTTGTCCCCAAGTCTCCAGGCATACTCAAAGGCAGAGGATCGAATGTTTTATAAAACTTTTACATAACCATCTTGAAAAAGCGAAAAAAATATTATTTCTTTTAATAAAAACGTGAGTAATTTGATGGGGTAGGGACAGATGTTAATAATAGTAGTGTCTTGTCAAATGTGAGCCAACCAAGACAAGATTTAGTCCTGATTGATGTTTTAAATAATCAGGGTTTGACATTAAGCATTTTCGGGGTGGCGTTCTTGTGTTGGCTACCATGAGCCAACTTGAGGAGGCCCTGCCAGAACTGGCACTGGCCTTGATTTAAAATGATACTTACAGTTCTCTCAGTCTGAATACTGGGTGGTGCCCACTTTAGCAGAAGAAAAGGCACAAAGAACAATTAGCATGTTGAATGAATACTGTAGCATTGTGTGCTGCTGAGTGTTGCGCTGTAAAGAAAATGAATGAATAAAGAAATACAAAAGTGATTGTTGCGACTGCAAGACCAAAACCAAATGTCCAGTATAGGTCAGACTGCAACGTCCGCCCAATGAGAACAACTCTTTGCAGCGATCGAAGGCTTTCATCAGTGGTGATCAGAGTGCGATGACGCTTGATGCTAATGCTAACAGACCGCATTCCATCATGTCAAAGAACGGCAAGCTATTATCTTGTGACAAACACAAACATGCGTCTACTGCTATTATAAAACGCATACTAGCAGTCCAGCTCAACGATGCTGCCAGTGGCGATGTTCCCATCACGCATTACAGTGACTTTCGCATTAGCGTTAACAATTTTTAAAAACCAAGCATGTTTTGCATTTAAATACACAATGCGTGTAATTCTTTTTTGTTGTATTAGTTTTCCAGTAAATTCCAACTGGGGTGTCATTAAACAGCTTAACTTTAGACGGCATAATCATATACGCTACGCGGCTGTTACACAAGAAACATTGCGCATTCAGGGTACTTTCACAACATCGGGAACTTGTAAACGCACTTTGCCGTTGTGCACAAAATCATTTTTCTACGATGATAACGTTTTAAAGATCAAGCCAAAATCAAATTCCTGATTAAATTTCGATCAATCGTCCAGCCCTGTGGGCCACCATCAATAACCGTCACTTGGCCTGGCAGTCATGTGGGGGCTCAGGGCCATCAGACCACTGATAATGTAGGACCCTGATAAGTAAGTAATGTTATCTGGTTCTAATAAAACTGCTGCTATGATAGCCATGCTATTATCCACCACTGCTTCTGTTTGCAACTCGTAAACCACACTTCTTCTTTAAAATGGTCACAATTTCGAGAGAGCTTTGTCAGATTATAAACCCTGTATTCACACAAATCAAGTGCAGGTGCAATGAAGTGACAGAATCTGAACAGTAATGTTGAAGGAGTAGAGATGTGCATTAAGGGACTGCCACACTCAAAAGTGAGTTATCTGCTAGCAGCATAACTACTCATGTTTATGTTTTGACAGAAAGAGTTTGGAGAAAAAGCTAATATTATACCGTTGCCTATTTTGAAATGCGTTTGCATGGTTTATTACCAATAATTTCATCTACAGTATAGCTTTTTTTTTTAAACTATTCAGACATTGAATGAAATGTAACAACAAAGTATTGGCAGACTTGCGCAAGGTTTTGCCACTCTCTAAATGAAACCTAACCACAAACCTAATGCATCTGGAAAGATCTGAAAGAAACATAATTACATAAACAATCATTCGCAATTCTTGAGAGGAGTTTGAAATGTGAACAAAAGAGGTAACATGGACAACATTTTGTAGCAGAAGCAGAAGTTGTAGATGATGTGTGAGGCACATATTATAAATCACACAAGACAGCAACAACATTTTACATACCTACATACTTATTGGCTTGTCCCTTAGGCAACCAGAAAAAAAATCTCTTGGAAAGAACGTGTAAGTTAATGCTTTGTGTGTGTGCGTGTGTGCCTTGCCTTCGTTTCACGTGTAGTATAGTTCCCAGCATCAATCATTTACATATTCATTTAATGTGTGTATGCCAGTGCGCATGTAAAATTCAGTACAGAACATTACTAAAAAGTGTCTGAGCCTATTTTATGCACTTCTTTTCCTCTGTCATGAAAAGAGATTGGACTTACAGATCTTGTGCTTCCCTTTCATCGGGAATTTCGCCAGCAGCTCTTGGGGGTTAGTGCAGATGAAGACGAATGGGGAAGCAGACTCTTCGCATGTACTGGGGAACTGTGGGTAGCGATGGAGAGAAACAGCATTTAAATGTTGACTGAGCATGAGCATATTTTTCACAGGATGTTTAACTGTGATCCGCAGTGTCGTTGTAATAAATCATTCAGTGTTCAAGTACATCACGTCAACTGATACAAGCCTACCAGGCACAACCAACTACAAATCTTGAGCCTTTTTCAGATTTAGTGCGAAATCAATTATTGACTTATCACAAAGATTGTGTGCAAAATGAATTTGTATTAACGAGAAGATGTTTTCCTTAGGCCAAGAGACAAAGGGAAACTATTTCTTGGTGTGTTATTGATTGGTCTCTCAGGTGAGAGTAGGGAATTGACTGACACAGTGACAAAGGAGTCATCTTTTCCATCACTGGCAGCCAATGTCTCTCAGCTCATCCAATTTCCCCCGGTACTATCAGATAGTGCCCATGATTGCATCGAGGCGGCCAGGAAGCGGCTCTCTTCCTGACAGCATGCTTCCACTCCCCCACACCTCCCCTCTCACTTAATCACAGCTTCTCTATCTCCCTCGAAGGAGCACTGAAGGTTGTGACAAATTTGGGGCTTTTAAGGGAGATCAGCAGAGTCAGTAACCCAGCCATATGGTCTCTGACAAACTGGGAAAAGATGATAGAGATATTCAGTGTAGATTACAGTCCGTGGCCATCAACCAGAGTGCAATACACAAGGGAGAAAATATGTAAACACTCAAGAGTAGGCGAAGATAGAGGGTGACTCAAATCGAGCCCTTTGTCTCCTTAGTCCTAGATCACATTCCAATTAAATTAGGGTCTTGTGGTCAAGTATTCCGTCTTCAGGTTAGGATATTTCCAAAGAGTCCTTGAGTAAATTGATCTGTGATTCTAAAGAGGTCCTAAAAGGTGAAGGTTGCGAGACTGCAATTGAAATAGTTTGCCTGTATTTTATTTCCTTTTTGAGCAATACGTTGTTCAAAGGTGCAATAAAATACGCCTATTAAAAAGCATAGCTGATTTATTTATTTTTATAAAGGTCACTGGGAGTTGTTGCTCGAGCCAATGACTTCCATTTAACTTAAGAGCATAGTGAGCCACAAAATATAGTAACACACACACACACACACCCATCAAAAATGTGGTTTAATCCACAGTAAAGACACAGTTCTTATGATAGGCACTTTATTCTACTTCGTTTTTAAAACCATAAAAAACAAATAAACAAAATACCATATGACATACAATACCCAAACAAAGTGTATTCAAAACCATTATTTCCAATTGGGGACCAGCACACACATATTGTTTCTTTGCAGTGCCATAGCAAATATATCAGTCAAGGATTTTGCAAATCTATGGGAACAGTAATTGCTTGACTAGTTGTCTGTACGTGAAAAAAAAAAAAAGAATCAACATAGAAACCGCAGCGTATACAATGGTGCGGCTTGAATATCATTTCTTTTTGTTCGTTTTTTTCCCCTAAAAAGAGTTGCTGCGGCTTATATACGGGCACGTCTTATAGTCCGGAAAATACTGTATCAATGGCCTCTGATTCCCTAAAAAATGGTTTAAGCAGATTAAGTATCAAAATAATGACATGCCCTGTATGACGCCATATTGGACACTGTCATATTTTACATGCTATACACTACTTTCAGGCATGTAAAAGAAAGTGTCCTCGGTCCAACGGAACACCCAGTATGGCGCAGTGCAGTCTGCTGAAATCCAAAACACTGTGAAAACAGCTTGCACTGACACCAAAATCAAGGTGTGTCAGTTTTTACGCCCGAGCGCATGTGCACCGTCGACAAAAATAGAGTCCTAAGAATCACTGCTGTAAGACATTGAGGAAAACAAGATGGGGCATGGTCTTAAATTCTAATGGAACCAGCCTAGTAGTAGAAAAGAATCCAACCTCCCCTCCAGTTGACAACTTTTTTTTAATCCTCCATTAGCTAATTAGCATTTAAAGCCGCTACTTTGCCTTACTGCTTCCCCCCCCCCCATCTAGTTGTTTCAATCCCGTGCTAATCAAAAGGGCACTTAACATTGTGGTTGAGTGACAAGACGCTTCACTAAAGCACTCCATATTCATCAGGAAGGATCTAACAGAGTGAAAGAAGACTTGCTTACAAATGCAATTGATGTTGCTGGAAACACACCCAAGCACATGCATGCACAAATAGGATATTAACTAGAATCACATGACAAGACTGCTGGTGTGGATCACTGCCAGATCAAATTAATTTATTGGTGCGCCAAGTCCAAGTGGCAATTGCTCAAATAACTAATGTGTGTATTTTAGGTTGTGCAACAAAAATCTGAGGCTGTGCAGTCTGTGTGAAATGAGCATTAAAAACGCATGCCATGACTTTTACCACCAGTTACTTCTCCGCAAAATAAAGCTGCGTCATTGATGACAGTTATGCAGGTGGCAACATATGTTCCACAAGTTGACCAAGATTCATAAAAGATGATTTATAAAAACAATACTAAAGAGATATTAAAGAAAAGCCAAGTGGAACAAACCTTCACAACATCAGTAGGCAGTCAATTCAATAAAATCTTCACGAATAAATGTTACCTTGAAATTTTTTAGAAGTCAAGGTTCACTAATAAATAGCAGGTTCAAATGAGTCATTGACTTTTTCAAAATGATAGGTGTACAGTATATGGGAGGGGCGTAGACAGTGCACATACTGTCGGTCTAAAAAGGAAAAGAGATTAACGGATGGAATGCCAGCCATTTGTAGCATAGCCAAGTCCCGAGGGCCAACTATTTTACGCAATTTTGATCTATCTTCCCACACAATATTGTGTTGTATGGATATAATGACATGGAACCTCCCAAAAGAAAGTTTACACTCTCTACTTTCATCAGAAAAAAAAGATTTTTCAAACATTTGTCATTCTTTAGTAATCTGCAGCAGAACATAGGCAAGTTTAACTGAAATGCAGTTTGTGAAAACACATGTTTCAAGTAAAACTTCAACTTTGACAATGTTATTCTTTGCTTTTATGACAGCTAAAATATACATAAAGAGTACTTTTCTCCTAAAAAACAAAACAATTCTGAAAAGCAATTTTGAGAGCACAAAATATATGAACATTATGCTATATACAAAGGCATGATCGTGTGAGCATGTGTGTCTGTGCTTTAAGTAACTTCTTTAGAATATAAATATATATATATATATATATGTTTTTTTCCTCCAAAAATAACAGCGTTTGTTATTGCTATTACTAAATCGTTGTCAGGTAAATGTACTCGAATACTCTTTAGCCTGTGTGTTGTTTAAAACCTTTAATAAGGCTTATTGTGTTCCCTATTCATCTATGTCTCCAACAAATGGACCACGGGTTAGTAACAAATGGATCTTTTGAAAAGTAAAAAAAAAAGAAAAATGCAGAGCCATTTCTTTGAGGCAAGGAAGACAAACTTGGAGTCCATGCATGTCAAGTAAGAGCTCAACAAGCTAACTGTGTACCCTCTCCCAGCTTTCTACAATGTCTCTCTCTCTCTCTGACTCCACTCAGCTGTTGTCAGCAATTAAGGGCAGCAGAAACAAGTAATCTCCTTCTGGGCGACAGGGCCAGACCAGAACAGGCATGTGGAGAGGGCTATGCTGCAGGGGGGGAGGGGATGGAGTGGCAGTGGTATGTTTGTGTGTGCGCGTGTGCATGTGCGTGTGTGTGTTGCTGGCCCCAGCCAGGCACTGCTTGGCTGCACACAATCTCAGCCCAATAAAAAGGCCTTCATTGGCAGGGAGCAACTGAGCCAGACGGGCTGGGAGCATGTGGCTTTTAAAAATGAGTAGGGCGGATTGAAGCAGGAAGGAGGGTGGGAGTAAGGAGAATAAAGAAACAGGGAACTAGAGAGTAAACATAAAGAATATGATCTGGTGAGAAGGACAGAAAATAAGAGGAAAGGTTGGGTGAGGCGGTTGAAACAAAAAGGCAGATGTTGATGGATACGAAGCTACATATAGAGAGTCTTCCTGGAAACACCACTTAACCAGTCCTGTCAAGGCTGTTTTTCACCCGGGGAGGGAGAAACAGATGGGTAGTCTGAGATATGAGCTACATGTGGGAGGTGAAAGGGTGTTGTTGGGAACTGTGCTCAGAAGCAATTGGAACGCCAAATGTTCTTTAATCTATCATGTTCTGCAAGCGACACAAGCTTGTTGTTTTGCATTCATTAACCCTTCAAACAGAGCACAGCTGCCCTCAGGAAACTTCACAGTAACTGCTGTTTATAGCATTGCAAGTTATACCATGATTATTTGTTTTTCCATTGCGGCGCAAGACCAGACGTTAGCACATGCAAACCCAAACAGAGTGCTTGAAATGTAAACGGATAAGAGAAAGGATGGTTGAATTGGTTCTACAGTTCAGTCAAATGTATTTGTGTCATAGTCTTGTTATTACACATTAATATACATTATTCTCAGAGACTTTAGAGTTATTCCAGAATGAGGCTACTTCAATCTGAACAGGCAGTTAATTGCAAATCATGCCTCGTTGATGAATGTGAAGCACAGGTTGGATACGATGCATGGTCATGATTAAAAATTAAAACAGTCCTTCACAGACAGAATCAACTGGTGTCAATTTGGAGAGCGAACATTAATTATCTGGGCGTCTCAAAGATCAGCTTCAGAATTTTTGCATTTTTAATAAGCCTACCACAGAGGGAAAAAAACAGCCTTCCTTATTAGAAGCTTTTATTACTTTGCACGTGTCCATCTGTTCAAATGCTAAACGAATTCACGTCCCTTCAAATGTATGTTTCAGTGCGATTTAATCAAAATGTTACTTCACAAAAGTCATAAATACTGTTATTTAGATGTACTCCGTGCTTCTCAACGTGTGATACGAGTACCACTAGTGGACGTGAGGTCCCTCAGGTGGCAAGCAAACCAATCATTGAATTACTTATGCAAACTGTGCATAATAAAACACATTTGCTGGAACTATTTTTTAATCCAGCACACTACATTTATTACGTTCAGTTGTATTTAACTTTTAAGTATAACACATTTGCATTTAGTCTTCCAGAACAATTTGCTTTCAAAGATTTAACAATCAACTAATTTCTTTTTTAAATTGTTTCCCCTCATTAATGGTCGTCATTTTTGTGCCGGCGGAGTGTAGCGTGTTTGGGGTCGTCATTTTCGTGCCGTAGCATTTGTCTAGTTCACCGTGTTTGGGAATTTGGTAAATGCGCGATGCCTCACTTTGTGTTACTTCCGCGCACCCCAGCGCATGTTGCAATTTGGTGACAAAAAGTAGACCATCTAAAAGGAGGTCTATTGTGCAGCAATTTTGGTGCTCTGCGGCCGTGTGTGGTCGATGTCACTGGATTTCATTCAAAAACATGACACCAGCGTGGGACAATCCCTCTGAACCTTTGTATATATTAATTTACTTGCCTTATTACAATCATTATCATCTCAAAAATATTTTTTAGCACTGCATCACGATTGTCACACATTGACACACGGTCATGCATGTGCAACATGGTTTTCAATCACACATCAAATACAGTTTACCTGCCAATGCCATGCACATACTATTCTAGTTTATTTCTGTTTCTGCAATGTCAAGCATGCTGTAACTTGGCCGTACTGCACTCCGACTGCCCTGATTTTATGGCAAATGAGGGATGCTGCCACGATTAGCCGGGAAAAGACTCGTTCTATCCTGTAGTTCAATTGCGCAATCGCCCGTTTCTACCTGTACAAAGTCGAACAAAATATCAAAAGAAAGAAAGCTCCACCCATGCGTTTGGACTGCGCTTTGCGCCGGGAACAAAAATAGGGCCCAAAGAGTCAAAGTGTAATTATTATGTGGAATGTTGAGCCCACATTCTGCTGGAAGAGGTATTCTAATCAAGTGCAAGCATTCCTGTTTGCATAACAATTCAGCTCAGGGAGATTTTTGGTTAAAAGCCAGCCCCAGATTAGGCATTCAACGAGCACTAGTGCTGACAGGTGCAGTAAAGCCATGTGGTTTCGCAAAGAGATTCACACAGACTTCCTCGCACAGCTCAGTTCTACTTTCCCAGCCATGTTTATGACTTCACCTCCTGCGGTGGCCCTCTGGCAAGAAGCAAACAAGACTGCCTGACAACAGTGTAAGCTTTTGAGTCTCAAAGAGGTAACTGTGGGAACTTTCTAGCAGGGAGTGTTCTCTCTTTCACTCATTTAATCATCTGTTTACCAAGTGTTGAAATGATGACTAAATTATGAAAGAAAAAACATTCTATCATGAGACTATGTATAAAGCCCAACTGCACAGCAGGCACACTGCTTTCCTGTACAACGCATACATACTTACACACAGCAAGGAGACAATTTCAGTGTACAGCAAGCTTCTAAATCATGATTTACAAGATTAGAATCCAGGGAATTGAAGTCCTTAACACATTTCAGTTTTGACTAAATCTTTTCATTTTGGAAATAAGACCCACAAGCCCGGCTACTCGTAGCACAGGTGCTGTCAGAAAATAAAGTTCCATGTAACAAAGTGTTTCGCAGCAGACATATGATTTCATAACTTGGACTGGGGAGTTTATGAACATGCCAGTCACTTAAGGGGGATAGTTGCTTTGAAATGCAGTCGTAGTCTTACCATGTGTATTTACTCAAATTCATGTGTGGAAATGTAACTTTAAAGGCAACCACAGGAGGAATTTAGAAGCTCGTAGATTCCAGTACTTGGCTTGGCATGCTCATTGCGACCCCGCAATAGCAACACTCAACAATACAATGTAAAACAGTTCGTTACACCATCACATCTTATCTGTTTCTACGGCCTGTTATAAATAAACAAATAACATATTAGTCAAACACAATTCAATCATGTGCAACTGAAGTATATGTTCAAATCACGGTAAGCAAATCCAAAGGGTTTTTTTTCAGCGCTCTCTTCAAAATAGGAGCGGTGCAAGTGGAGGAGCATGAAAATGGTGAAAAGGAGGGCAACTTTAAACCACCAAGATTGGCTAAAACAGTAAAAAAGACCATCATGTTTGATATAGTGAGCATTAATAATATGCACAAATGCGACCAGATGATAATAACGGATACCAGAAAATCACGAGTCCCGTTTTATACACAGATACAGAGATGAGGGAAAAAAACATTTTTTTTGGTTGTTTTATTTTTGGGGGTGTATGGTGCACGGGTGTGTATTTTACACTGGATTTTACAGGAGATCCCTTTAAAGTGGACTTGCCTTTCAAATCTGAAAAATCTGAATCTTTTGAACATTTCTATTGAAATGTAGAACAATACCTAAGGTGAAAAAAAAATACAATACATCTGCATTGACTGCATATAGCACTTTCACAACAGCAGGAACAAATAAAAATTAAAAATACTCAGGCTCTGTTAAAAAAAAAATACAAACAAATACAGTATCAACAACACACACAACCACTCACTATCTGTAGTGGCAAAGTAAAACGATAAGTCACTCATCTCTTTCACCTGGTTGAACAATACTGGAATGGGTATTTGAGAAATCCACGTTTTCTTTTTGGCGCAATTTGCCTAGTCTGCAGTTAGGTTAAAAGTGAAAGAATAAATGAAAGAATGCTCACAGGCTCAGACCACTATTATAATCATCATCATTATTATAGGTAAATAGGTATAAATGAAATATCCAGCTGTTGTCTTGACAAAATTACAGTATAAACTGTAACCGTGTTTCACAACAATATTCAGCCATATTAACAATTTCATATGAATGATAGCGCAATAGTGATTTCGCAAGCTAGATGGAGCTGCCAACGCTCATTCATGCTGAATGGAGAGGTCAGTATAATTCATTTGGTCGCCTCCAAGTCAAAGGTTCGTGGATGTAGGAGAATGAAAATACAATAGACTTACATTTCAAAGGATATTTATAAGGTTATTTGGATGTGCAAAAAGCATAGAGAAAAAAATACAGTGTTGAACATGCAGGGATAAATTTGCAAGAAACGTTTTGAAGTCAATGAATAATCTTTTTATTAATCGAGATTGTAATTGTTTCCATAGTTGCCGAACCCTACTTATGTAATAGGTTTGCATGTAAAAATAAAATCAGTGCTAAAATCACCCCCCCTGCTATTAGTGTCTACATCACAGCAGGGAGGCAAGCGAGGTAATATTGCTCGAATTGTCAGTTCTGTTGTCTAAAACGGTGACCGATCACCACCAAAATGCAAATGCACATTACTACTCTGGTCCACTTCAAACTGTGAAAGTATAAAAGCGTTCTGGACAATAGTTAGGATTTATTGACATCAAACGTGAGCTCAGGTGATCAACTCCACAAAATCAAAAATACCGCAAACAAGAGAAAAAAAATGAGCACAAAAACCCCGACTGATTATATTTCGGACATTTAGCAAAGCTAAAGTTGTGTCAACTCCCAGGAGGCATACGGCAGCTGACAGCAGCAGAAGGCGTGTATGGATCTTTATCCCCCTTTCACTCCCCAGTTAACAGTAGGATAAAGGCACGGCTAACAACAATTAGCTTCAGGCTGTTAAAACAAAAGGTGTTAGCACAGCAAAATTAGCGTTTTAATGTCCAGCTAGCCTCTTCGTGTCGTGGCGTTGCCTTCTAAACAGTCACTTTGCATTGTCCGACACCGCTTGCAGCCGCCAGCTCTGGCGTAAGAGTGAGTGGGCGTCGATTTCAGATAAAAAGCTCTTCTTGAACGGGGTGCATCGCGAGCGGCAGGTGCTTTTAGTCGGGGCCGCACGTTGTATTCAAAGAAGCAGTGTGTGCTCCTCCCAGCAATCATCCATGTACTTCTGCTCACTTCCACAGTTCCTCGTTCTCATATAAATCAGCCACGGAGTGGTTAATCCTTTTGATATGTTGAAGTGGTCATTGGTAGCTATCGCCATATGAATTTTGGTGCCAATTGATCACCATTTTCTGGACGTTAAAAGCAATGAAAGGACAATGGAGACTTTGCAATTCGCACCTTTAATGACTCAAGCGAAACATGGGGAGAGCCGAAGAGATGGGGTTGTCATTTTTGTCATTTAAATTAGGCGTTTTTAATCACTTATTTCCTAATATCCCCAAAATGAAGGGATAAAAACAGATAATGATAACTAATTTAAAAATTGCCCATGTTGGCTGCAGAGATACTATAATGACATGATCATCTCGGCCCATGAATCTTATTTCCAACTATAGTGATTTTCTCAGAGCACCACAATGCGCTCCATTTATTGCAGAGGAAAATATCCACCAATTCTAATTTATGTCCTTTAGGCATTTCCCATTTTCTCATCAATTCCGATCCGCAGATGAAGTAAAGCATACTGTATTTCAAGATTAGTTCCAGGTCTTCGTTGAAATCTTAAACCAATGTATTCTAGTTTAATACAATTATACCATTTTAAATACAAGATTAGACAAGAGAATGACCCTGTGTAATATTATCAGTTAATGTGAATTTAAAATATCTAAGGATAAAAAAAAAACTTCATAGAGCTCCTTATTTAATAAAATAGATGATTAGTTTGAATTTTACCATTAAAAAGAGAATGTTTATTTTGCAGACAAAAAAGTGATCATGACTTTAGAAAAATAGTAAAGGCAGAAAGCCGTTAAAATCAAGTGGCAGCATTTTTTAAGAAGCTTTGCTGACTTGCATTATTGCTGTACACACCACCAGAATTTCAGTGGAAAGGTAATGATGTTCCATCTAAATCAATATTGTCCACCACCGACTGAAACTGCAAAAGCAGTTGATAGCATATTCACCCAGTGGACCGTGACAAGAGCTTCTGCCTGACATGGTTCAGTACAATTCCCCAAATGACAAACGAATATATATATATATATATATATATATATATATGTATATATATATATATATACACACACACACTAAACAAATAAATTACAGCATGTATCATCCCTGCTCATACCGTATCGAATGACACCTGAATCGAACATTACTCTTAGCCGTAATATCCGCATTGGTTGGGAAGTGGAAAATGATGTATCGGGACACCCCTATTGTACACTAGATTTTCTGTCAAAGACTAATAATATTGCTGTACGAATGGGTAGCCTTTCTTGCAGCTCCATTTTACAATATATTCCTCGGAGCTGAGTTAAGATGCTGAGTTGACAAGTTCCAGCGACACCAAGAACAATCAGGTTTGTAATCTCTGACCCAGCAGTGGAAGAGACTCTCAGTTTCGAAATTGGAGCACTAAGAGCTGCTATGTTAGTTCTTGTGGTAAAATTGCTTTGACAGCTGAGGCAAAAACATAAACTTGACACTTGTTATCACATTTGACTGGTGACAAGCATAGCATTTTTGGGAAAAGGCGAAGAAATGATTGTTAACACTAAAATCTGAATTTCCTGTTAACGCCATACGAAAGCATGGCTTCTTGTTGACTATGTAAATCCGAACTTGGAGAGTTCACCACACAAATTGCAAACAGCTATGGTCTGAGGAAAGGTGGTTTGGGGCCAGTGAAACTAACAAACATACATGAACAGAGGAAAGACATCTGTCAAATATATTGATTCTATACTTCATTAAAGCACATTTGGGGGGGATTTGAGACTGCGTGTGGCAAGTTATTGAATTCTTCACAGGTTTGTTCCAAATGGACTGCAAAACGATTTCAGAGAAAAACAACTCAGGACATAAAGCCCAAATATACTACTCTATCACATCAATTCAGTCATGCTTTGTATTTCTTAATCTTGGGAATACAAATCTATTCGAGCTATAATGTGTTGGATTTTGCCCTTCGTAAATTTAGTACAGAAGGATTATTGTAAAGGAGCTGGAGGAAATCAGAGAGGTAAGGTGGGGCGAGACCATTCAAAGATTTGAAAACAAATAAAGTCTTAAAAAGAACTAAAATATATAGGGATGCCAGAGTGCAACACAATACAATACAACTTTATTTATATAGCGCATTTCACAATAGCTGGAGCTGTAACAAAGCACTTTCCATATAGTGTAATATAAATTGGCAGGAAATTAGAACACAAACTAAAACACATATACAATAGATACCAGAACAAAAGCAGAACAGCGACAGTCTCATGCTGAGTCGAAAGCTAAAGAATAAAAATGTGTCATTAAACAGGGTTTAAAAGTGGACAGAGAGGGGGCTTGCCTAACATTTAATGGAAGCTCATTCCAGAGGAAAGCACCGACAACAGAAAAGGCACAATCCCCTTCTGAGGCTGCGCTTAGACGTCGGCACCTCCGGCAGCATTTGGTCCGCAGACCTGAGGCAGCGGGCAGGTGCGTAGTGGTGGAGGAGCTCGGAGAGGTATGCTGGGGCGAGGCCATTTAAAGATTTGAAGACGAACAGAAGTATCTTAAAGCGAACTCTAAAGTGCACTGGGAGCCAGTGAAGAGAAGTCAAGATTGGGGTTGTGTGCTACGTCTTCCAAGCTGCAGTTAGAAGGCGAGCAGCAGCATTTTGGACCAGTTGGAGGCTTGAGGGAGGACTGGCTGACTCCAAAATAAAGTGCATTACAGTAATCTAGCATAGATGTAATGAAGGCATGGATTATTGTTTCTAAGTGCTGCTAAGAAAGAAAGGGATTCACCTAGATGAAAGAACCTGGATTGAATAACACTGATTTGCCGATCTAATTAAAATCACTGTCCAATTTAAAATCCAAGTTCAAGACTGTTGGCTTTATACAAGATTCCAGGGGGGCATGGCCAACAGGCTTGAAAGTAGAAGGGCCACTCGGACCGAACACCATAACTTCTGTCTTCTTTTCGTTGAAATTCAAGAAATTAAGTGACATCCAGATTTTGATTTCCTCCAGACAGGACAAAAGTGGAGTCAAGGAGTAAGCCACTTTTTTGCTCAGCGGGACATAGTTCTGACTGTCATCCGAATAGCAATGGAAGGAAATTCCATGTTTTCGTAGGATGGAACCAAGGTTATGTGCTCCCTCTTACGAAGACCCAAATTCGAAACTGATGGCTTTCCAAGTCAGCAGGATGAGAAATACAAAGGCCACTGGGAAAAAACCCCACTACTTGTTTTCTTTTTATGGAAATTCAAGAAATTCAGTGACATCCGGGTCTTAATTTCCTCCAGACAAGACAAAAGTGTCTTCAATAAGAAAGCGACTTTTTTGCTCAGCGGGACATGGATCTGAACGGTTGATAGTATTTTTCTTACACTTTACTGGCATATAGTTGTGCAGTATCTCCTGGCAAGCATTCTTGTTCATGCTCCAGTTAAAACGATTTATACATGTAAGAATTGTTTCATACATGTTGTTATAGGACATGACAATATAAACCACTTCAAGAAATGCAATCAGTCCTGAGCTTCATCTTCATTGTTGAACTGAAAGAATGAAGCTGCCAAAAATATTATCAGTATCGCTGCTCCATGGAAAAGTCTATAGAGAATAGAGCATGTTTTATGATTTAAGCAGAACAAAAAGCCAAAGCTGTTCACGTAATGAAAAGGGCTGCATGATTATTCATTCATTACCCCAACAGTAGAAACTGACATTCAGTGAAGTGGACTGAGGACAGCAGTCAAATTCTAAACAGTGCAGCAGACCATTTTTGCCAACCAGATGGTTCTATGTATTTTTCATGCTGTCGGAAACCTGTGACTGAGGTTTGCATGTTTGTCATCCAGTGCCTGGGGGACGATGGGCTGAATGCATTCTACACACAACTGCAGAATTGCATGATGTTTGATCTCTGCTGTGGCAAACTGCCCAGTAAGGAGAAGGGAGGAATGTGAGGGAGGGAGCATACTAGTGTGCCACTGAGGTTGTGCAGAGAGAAAAAGGTAAGTGTGCATGTCTGTTGATAGAACATAAATTGAATCCTTCGCAAGTTAATTTACACCACAGTCTTGGCCTGAAACGCATACTGTTGGATGCAAAATTGGGGCAACTATGAAGACAGAAAGGATTTACACAATCTTACAAAGAAAGAAGGGGAGTGGAAAAAAATGGGTTTTACAGAGCAACTTCAGTTCCTTTGGAATGCATCCAACATCTCCTAAGAGTCTTCTTTGTGAGTGTGTGTGTGTTTCTATGCGGCGAGCTTTCAGCATATAAATATCACATTACCACACAAGGAAACACAGGCATCAGATTGAGCTCCCAACCAGCCCAACAAGCAATGGAGCTTCACTCCAGAGGTCAGCGGCAGAGCTTGTACAAATGGAATGCAACAGAAAACAACACTTCTCTTGCTGGTAATTATGTTCTAACCAGCAATGTAGGGGTGGCCGTTATGGGCTTTAAAAAAAAAAAAGGCTCAATGTTTTTTCACAAAACTCAAAAACGATAATTTGACGATATTCAACATAAAATATTATTGCTTCACCAAACAATTATGGATAGACAGCATTTGTAAACAGCTCTTGTTTATATTTTAAAATGCTTCATACATCTGCAAAACATTTTGTGATATTCTCTGGTAATATTTAAAGATTAACAACTTCAGATTGTGTCTACGCTTAAATTGATTTTTGGGAATAATCATATCACTTAAATGCCTTCTATTAGGGCTGAGACAATAATTCAATCAATATGTTTTGCCATAGTCACATGATCGATAGAAAATGCCTTCGATAAAATGTTTGATTGAAAAAAATAATGCATAACACGACCTCTGCATTGAGTGTGTTGTAGGCAGCGCACAGATGCTTCCAAACATGAAGAAGAGTCATTTAAACCAACAGAGAAGAAGAATTCAACCCAACAAAGAAGCAGCGGCGCGAGCGTGTGTCATATACGGAACGAGAACGTGGCGTTACGTCGTTCAAATAAATGGCCAGTTGACTCGGTACACTACGATGATGATATACTCAAACGCGATTAAACACTTCCAGATGGTGTACAAGTAAAATAGTTCCCTGTCTCAACGTGCTAGCGCCTGTGTTAGTTCAAAACACAGCCGTGAACTAAAATATCTTACTGGGTATGCAGGATCCCAATTCACAGCCACTACGAAAACTAACCCAGATAAAAAAAAAAAAAGGGTATCTGGTACAAAAACTGTGACAAACAAATCACTGTGCCGACACCACTGGCGGAGCCAGAAGGGAGGCCGGAGTAGCACTGGACCCCCCTGAAATCTGATTGGACCCCCCCCCCCCAGGTGCCACCCCACATGATTGACATATCGCGGCACCGAGTGCTAAGTGCCTCCTGTAACAGTAGTTGGCGCTATGTACCACCAAGCGTTGCAAATCCACGTTCAAAAGGATAAATTAGAGTCGCCACTGAAACAGAGGAAGATTTGAATTTGATTTGGGTCGGTTATCGTTGCTGGAGACAGCAGATCAACAAAGTAACAAAAAAGAAGGAGACGAAGGATACCCTTCATGGACAGTGAAATCCTTGTCGTAAAATAAGTTTCACGCTGGTGTCCCAACAAGTCACTGTTTAAAATAACTATTTTTTGTTGTTGTTGCTACAAGCAGAGAGTCACGGCATCAAGGAAACCTTAACGTTCTATCTCATGGCATCTAGCTTCCAACAGCCACTCATTAATGTCTAAATTTAATTAATTTGGGTCGCTATTTATACACGTTGATTCTAGAGGTATGAAACTGGAGAATTAGCCAGCAAGCCGTTTCATGCTCTGTTGCCTTAAATGAAACGTAACGTGAACACGGTAGTTAGCCTGCAGTCAACTCACTTTAAAGTCTGAATATTACACTTTGGTCTACAGTGGTTTATTTGCCCTGACTTTTTTAGGCTTGAAGTAGGGATTTGATAACATTGTGTGATTAGAATTGATGCTTGGGGTAACATTAACAAGACTGGCTTATTTTTTCAGAAGGTCAGTTGAGAATGAAAAGGCAGGGGGAGAAGATTTATGACCACTTTTTAAAGAGAACCAAGTCAGGAAAAGATGAGGCAGGCAGAGAGCCAGATTTCAGGTTTGCTAGCGGCTCCCATCCGGGGACGAGTAAGGAGGAGAGAGAATCTGATACACACTCACTTCAGTAGTCATTTTAAGTTACAGGCTTCCTATGCTAGAATGGAAAGTATGGAACTTGATTTTCTGTATTTCCAGGTCTGCAGTAGTATGGAAAATGGAAACAACTGTATGGAAATATATTTATCCTAAAAGTTATCTGCGTTACTTTAAGATGTTTGGATTAATTATTCTAAATAAAATACTATATATATATATATATATATATATATATATATATATATATATATATATATATATATATACATATACATATACATATATATATATAAAGTGCTACTCCACAGCCCTCCAGACACCCAAGGTTAATAAAATATTTTATCCATAAAGTATTTGGCAGCAGCAGGCAATTATCCTCTGTATTGTAACTGAACAATAAAAGCCGACAGAAGACTTTTCCAAAATGTCAACATATCTACTTGAGGGAACTGGTAATGCTATTTGATAGTTAGAAATTGTACGTTGAGATCGCACATACAAAGACCATGTTGGCGTCTTGCCCTGTTTAGACGTTCAATATAATCAATGCAGAATTTAACAGTCACTGGATTTGCTCTTGGCACGCCTGTCCAGGAGATTAGTTGTCTTTGACTTGTATTCACTGAAACATGTAGCTCGCCATCTGGAGATACGGTCTTTGGAACCCAGTAACAAATCAGATCCTTATTAGGAGTGTGGATTGATCCAATCAATTTTTTCACCGCAGGAGTCAGCAGAAAGTGCTATTTAGGCACTGTATGGGGTGTGTTGTGCCTTTGCTTGTGCTGTGAATCATTTTGATGACCAAGAGTAGATTTAAAAGTGTGCACACACTGTAAAAATATTGTAACATTTCTTATATTGAGCAATCTTACATAGATTATTGCAGATTCGTGTTCCTTTTGTTGACACCGACAAACATTGGCCAAGGTACACAACACACCCAATCCATTTATCTCAGTACTCCTCCAAAAGCTTTCCCATGTTCACTTTGTAAAATACCTTATATCTTTTTACCAAACAGACCCTCTACGAACTGGCTCTACCGTTGACAAGTCGGATGTACATATCCACTTACTGCTGAGAGAGTACAGGGAGATAGTGTGGAGAGGCAGAGCACAGATCATAATGGCTAGCCAATTACCAGTTGTAAGGGGGGAAGGGGAGCTGGGCGGGCAGAGAGATTACTGAGAGAATGGATCAATACACTAGTCAGTTTCTAATGAGGGAAAGAATTGGCCCAAGCGAGATCCGCATTTGCCTGGGATGTCATAATGTAAGCCCTTTGGTTCTTCTTTGTCCAACAGCACTCAAATTGGAGGGAAAATGCAGTTATCATGCATGACATCACTGACATATTTATATCATTTTAAGTATTTGGGGATTTGGGGTTGCTTCATGCTAAACTCATCTCCCCATATTCTACTTTCTCCAAATGTCTCATATACCTTTTGAAACAACTTTTGTAGAGCCTGAAGAATAATGGCTGTCAGTGCTCCACAACCCCCCTTTAACCACCTACAGCTGCCAGAAATGGCCTGTAAATCCTACACTTCACCCTTTCCCTCCAGTCGAGAAGCATGGATATGTGCTACTATGCATTACACTCACATGTCAACTTACATGAATGTGAGCAGACTTTAAGTGCTCTGTTAACCAGCTAACAGTCTCTGGCCCACCCTCTTTAAAATGGCAAATGAACAAAAAGGATAACTCTTCAGAACCATCATTACACTTTTGGTACTTGTTCCCCTGTTTTTTTTTTCTTTTTTAATCTACATCTGCCTTTCTTTTTTCAGCCGGGCCTTGTGTGGGGTGGGGGTGTTATTTATGGCTCCTGTGTGCAACTGAACACACAAACACGCATACACACACATGTGCACACACACACACACACCCTTTCACAGGATGAAAGGGCAGTCACACAGCCTGCAAACATGATTTTACAGCCCTGGGTGGAATGGGTGGTGGAGGAGAGAATGAGGCCAGAGTACAAAAGGGGAAAGCCCTGAAATAAACAGATACCACTAGTCAGAATGCAAACCATGTAGGAGCACTGAAGCTTTTTTTTTTTCCACCCTCTCTACACTTCTGAAAACCTACCTAGGTAAAGATATGCGAGCATACGTGAGATGCATGAAATGACTGTTCTACTCCCAACAGTCTAAATAAGATGACCTGTTCGGATAGGACACACTTGAAGGAATGTTATACATTTCCTCTCTCGTCTAGTTTGCTGTGAAATCACAA
The DNA here is from genome assembly GCF_059441095.1 of Idiotropiscis lumnitzeri. NCBI lineage: Eukaryota > Metazoa > Chordata > Actinopteri > Syngnathiformes > Syngnathidae > Idiotropiscis > Idiotropiscis lumnitzeri. The sequence continues at coordinate 9,967,893 of NC_142395.1, read as the reverse complement.
ATAAGACGATACCTTATCAAATTGAAAAATATTAGTGTCCAATTAACTTGTAACGTGGCCTGTTGAGCTGGGAGCAGTAGTATTGCAGCTGCTTATTGCAGTGACAAATGAGCTATTGACCTTCTAGGTATGTGATGGTGGAATGGGATCACATTTTCAGGAGTCCTCGTTACACGTTATCTCAGAATGGATTTTATTTAAGTGCCCATTGAGGAAATCATATAGAAAAAGCATGAAGACTACCACGACATATGTGTCCAGTCAGTTGACGAAGATATTACTACTCTCAGGAGGACTCAGATGACTCACAAAATCAGAATTTTTTTTTTGTCATTAGTTGATACACAACTCACTCTTGGCAATAGTGCAGATGCACCGCCATTTTGTTAACAAGTAGGATGAAGGATTAGACTTCAGTTGCAGATTGAATTTCATCTACTGCCTCTAGTGGAAAGAATTGTATGCAATTCAATGTATGCATCAGGGAACTGTGGGTGAACAGGTGCAGCCTGACCTCTGCTGGTAGTACAATGACATTGCATCAATTATGCAAACAATGTAGGAATCACTACTGCTGGGAATATTACAACTCCAAAAAGTTAATTCCCCCATGATTGAGTAATGTTAGTTGCAATGAATTAGCTCATCAAATAAAGTATAATTTTTGATATTTTTCATATGTTAATTGCAACTGTGTCTATCTGGGGTGATAAAATAAATGGAGATGTGACAAAAAAATCAAAATCACTTTTAAAAACGTGCTTGTGGTTGACACTTGTGTTACCATTTCCATTTGTTTACACTACTTTCCCTCTACTATCACAGTAGAAAAAGCGTTTAAAGAAGTACAGTATATTTTACTAACCTGCTCTCTAAACTGTTCCTGAGAAAGGCAATCGGTGACGTTGACACAGCCCAACAGGCAACCAGTGGGATAGTCAGAAGGAAACTTCGGCTCTAAGCAGACAAGAAAAGAAATACAGCACCATCATGAGAAAACATCCAACGAGGCTTTTTCTTTCATGAACAGAGGAGTACAAGCAATTATGTTCATGTGTGTGTGTGCTTCATTGTCTTAGAGTACCGTAACTTGCGAACTGGCTGCTTCTGGTCAATTAACCGCTTGAGAATTGATTAGTCAAAACTCAATCAATCAATTTCTTCCACTGGCATTTCTTAATAGAATAAAATACGCTGTGAAACTTTTTCAGTGAACTTAAATACATTTTATGAAAGTAGAATGCCTATTATTTTCTTGCACAATACAATATTTTCTTGACTGTTGTACTTCAAAAACAGTGGTGGTCTATGTAGACAGATTCAATAAAATGTGCCGGCAAAATCACAACGGTGGTTGTGACACCACTTTGCAAACAAGTAATGCATTTACGCACTTACAAGAGTGTTTTTTCTGTCTCCGCAAACCAGCTGTCGCACTCTTCAAAACAGGAGAAGTGCAAGTGGGGGAGCTTGAAATTTTAACCACCAAGGTTGGCCAAAATATTAATGAAGAGGTCAACTTCATTAAAAACATGCATTTGGACAAATGCGACCAGATGACGATTATATATACCAGCAAATCAGAGTCTCATATAATTAAAGGGTACACATGGAAAAAAATTATTTTAGTTTGATTTTGTTCAGGTATTGCTTTACATTTGAATAAAAACATATTTGGTCCTAATATTCAAAAAGCTTGCCAAGTCTTTAGAACACCTATATTAAAAAAAGTTTCCTGTACATCTGCAGACTAGTTTGTAGTCACAGCCTAGATTTTACAAAGACTGAATTTTGCAAGGTTACTATTTACGAGACCACTACTAGCTTCTTGAAGCTTTTTTTTTATTCAGTTTTTTTTTTAGCCACAATGCAATTTCTTCCCTATCATAATCAGTCATGTTTTAGCCCGTGTCTCTCGGTCCATGGTGCTCTCAAAATATTTTGCAAAGTTTCCTGTTTTGTTAGAGCTCACCTACTGGTTGTTGGTTGTGTCACCACAAAGACAGGAAGACTTGTGACAATCACAAAAATGTTTGATATCGTCATAAATGCAAGACTAGGGAAAGAGTCCTCGAAAATAGCAGAGTTTACCACCATACACTAAATGATCAAGATGACGGGAGCACGCTGTGACTGCAGTAAAACTTCCTTCTGACTTGCGGGTTTTAGTCTGAGACCGTAAAAATCTTGAGGTGTGGGCCCAACATAGTAGCAGTCAGTAGTGAGAGCAGAAAAAATACCAGTACAAATCAGTACAGTAGTCAAACATATCCTACTTTATGTTGTACCTTTTTTGCTGATAGAACGATACATGGCCTCCACTTCAGCAGTCTCCTGAGGAGTGGGCTTCTTGGCTGCGGCAGCAATCCAAAGTCGGCCACGGTGGGATGTGTACCAAGTTCGGCCCTCAACTCTGTCCATAAAAAGTTGCACTTGAGTAACTTTTAATCATTGGATTACTAGTGAGTGATCACTGCTACATTTTTAAACGTCATACCTCTTAATGCCTTTGACCAACAGTGATGCCCATGGTTGGTGCATGCTCAGACACCAGCCACCGTCACACATCTCCTGCAACTCTTTGTCTTGGAGACGCAACCTGGACCGCACTCCGCCATTATTATCCTGTGCTGAACGCTGTCCTTGGCCCTTTTCCATGTTCCTTTTGTTTTTTTCTCTGTTGCCAACATCTACCCACTGAAAATATAAACAGGACAAATGAACACTGGGTACACAATTTTCTATAAAAGAAGTTGCAAGCAAGTCCATCTGGAGAAACAATCCTTCAACTGTTGGCTTTGTCCAATTGTAACTTCACAATCTCTGTCCATTGGAATAGCTAAATATGGTGCCTTTTAAAGAGTGAATAGTTCTCAAAATCACAGCAAGCTTTCCTGTACCATATGAGTAACAAGGGGAGAATCTGTATCTTCTGAGACGCATGCAATCTGGTCAATTTGAGCCAAAGGAAGAAGATGAAATACAGACAGGAGAATTCTCAAGAGTTTAATTACAGCACAGTACTGTAGCTCTAATTCCGCCATTAAAATGCGCGAGCGGGCACAACATCAACCCAGGATGTGCGCTTACTTACTTTGGTCATGTCATGTCATGGTCATGCAAAGCTGTTCTTAGAAATTGTTTAATGGGAGATGGACTCAAAGATTTAAGACATTCTATGAAACACATGAGGAAAGTTTTGTAATGGTACAGCCAGGAACAGGCAGAAAAAAAGCACTTCTAATCTCCTACAAGGAAGTGTGGCCCATGTCTTGACCTGTAGTCTGTGTAGTTTCTAATACAAAGCAAGGCAGACTTCCTTTCAGGAAGTCTGTAGGAAAACAGAGCAAAGAAGTAAACAGAGGTGAGGTACAGTATCTAAAAAGTGACCTACTTCGGGTGCTTTCTGCCGTATGTTGGGGTTGACCAGCTCTCTGAGGTTCTGCTCTCTACCTTGTCTTTTAGGCAATGGGGATTTTGCTACAGAGTCGATGTCCATTGCCTGGAGGGTCTCATCTAATCTGCAAGGTTGAAAAATACCATACAACAGTGAGACGTTGTCTTTGACACTTTAAAGCAGGCTTGTCCAGCTGCTGTTACATGAGAATCCCGACTGAAATGGTGCCATCGCTTCTTGCTCACCTGTTGTAGTACTCGTTCAGGTTGTTTCCCTCATCAAGGACTTGTCTACCAGCAAAGTCCAGGGTGATTTTCCGATCTTTCCGAGACGCATGACGAAGTTCACGCAGTTCCTCTTCTTTTTTCCTTAGTTTGTCACGCTCAGCACTTGACAACCACTGGTTAGATTCAGTGGCAAAGTAATCAGACTCATCATCAAGTACCTGAGTTCTCTTGACACTGAAATAGAAGCACAGTTTTATCTTAAATTTTTGTGATTCGAACTGGATGGAAACTTGAAATAGAACTGTTAATAATAATGTTACCTAGTTCGGTCATATTCCAAGAGTTTGTCTTTGTGCTGGACAGCCTTCTCTAAACCAGCCTTCATCTTGGCTTCATGATTCGCCGGGTAATCTCTTTCACCACAATCTGTCGCAAATAAATGTATCGATGCACTATATGTAGCGCAACAGTACATAAGCTGCACCCAATAAATTTGAGTTGAATTTTTTTTCACACCTGCTAACTTTACTGTAGGACACACATATGTAAACACATATGGAAACAGCAGAATGCAGAAGAGAAAACACCGCTAGTGCCACAAAAAAATAAGCACAAAAAAAAAGGTCCAGAATGTAAGATAGTTTTCTTGCAGCAAGAAAGTTCTTCTCAACCCTGCTCCCAACCAACATTATACCATCGAGTCATTTATTTGAAGCTCTTGTGAAGGGGATCAATTGCATTTTTCAATAGCCACATCAATCGCCTTCAACCTGAAAGCTGTATTTTAGGCATCAAGTTGTTTGGCATTGAGGGCATGCGCTCGAGCAGAGAAGATCAAAATACCGGACACTTGAAAAATTTATTTTAAAATGTGAACATGTCAACATGGATCTCACTGAAAAAAAATATCAAGTGTCAGTGTGATTTTGATGAGTGAAGCGAAACTAAGAATAGATGACAATTTGATGTGTGTGGGATTGGAAACATTTACAAATAAGTCATTTCAGTTTAAGCCACAGGGGTTAAAGATATAAAAGTTGTGGTTTCTACTGTAGATCAAAAACTACGGTAGCATTAACCACAGATTCTCACCTCCCATCAGCTTCTTTCTTAGTTTCTGGCTTTTGTTTGAGTCTCTCAGCAGAATCTCTTGTTCTTCTTTGGTGCAGACCTGTAATGGCAAAGAAATGTGTCCCAAGGTGCATATTGGTTTTATATTGTAATATATTGGGGAATAAAAAAAAAAACAAGATGAACAAAAATTCTTGTACCAGACTGCCGCAGAAGAGACAAGGTCCGGATCCCTCTTGCTCGCATACAATGCGACCACAGCTAATGCAGTTGTTGATGAGTCCGTGCTTCTGAGCAAGGCACTCACAGCTGTGTCGGCCAGGTAGTACAACCGTCAGCTTGTCCTGGCCCTCTTTAGCATAAAGGTTTGAAAACTTATTTTTCTTCTTTGTTGAGGAAGTATTGGCGCTTTCTTGAGCCTGTGGGTGAAGAAAAGAAAAAACAACAATAACACCATAAATACGTTGTATCCAGATCATAACTATCCCAGCCTATGTATACTGACCCTCATCAGATCCATGGGGGTTTTAACTGCCTCCGGCTCAGGGTCCACATGACTCACGGTCAATATCTCTTGTTTGTTCCGACCCTTACGTTTAGACTTCTTCTGGGAATCTTTGCTTATATCTTGGGAGTCTAAAAAACAGAAAAGTAACGTTGTGAATTACAGCCCAACTGATTAAATGTGATTATAAACCTTTAAACATCTATAAGAATTTGAAAGCTAACTTTAAAAGTTGATTATTTCATTATGCGAGATGTAGATTAGCTAAACACAGTCATAAATGCATTTCACTATTTTACACACAACCTGAAGTCATGGTTCGTTTACTTTGTATTTTTCTCTTTTTAAAAAACAGTGCAACATAAATTCAACCAAAAATCTGACTATCAAATAAGACACAATGAATGAACTTCTAGTAACACAAACATGCATGCATGGCAATGATTAATATACTTATAACTTCAATAAATCCAACACATTACTCCATATTCAGGAATGCATTCTGGGGAACCGGGTGACATTCCCGTCATTACCACAGATATGACATGCCTGGACCAATGGTGACATTAAACCATTGCCTTTGATGGGAACATTGCCACTACCGTTGTCACTGAGCTGGACTGCTACAGTGCATCATATCACGGCAGTTGAAGCTTTTGTGGCAAGAAAATAGCTTGCTAATAATCCCTGGTGTGATGGAAAGTGGGTCACGAGTACATTCATATTAGCATTAGCCTCTATCTTTGGTGCACCACTATTTACTGCAGGGAAAAGTCATCGAACAATGCAAAGAGTTGGGCATTCAGATTTGGTCGGTGTAGTATTCGTAATAATAGGTCTGGTATTTTTTTCTTCATCGCATTTATGCCTCATCACAGTATCGATTTGACATGATCAGGACATTTACTGGCCAATGAACAACTTCGTTTTTTTTCTAAATCATTTTATTGTGCGTTCTATACTAAACACATTTTTTATGAACAAATGAAAAAAAAACAAGAGAAAATTAATATTAACTTCATGTATTGTATCGTGGAGAAATTCTATACTGAGCTATGGAGGGGACCAAAAGAGTGCCTTCCTATCTTTTTTTAAAATAATAGGCAGATTAATCAGTCATCTGTATTTTTTCCCCCTTGCCAAATATTGGCATAGGCCTCAAAAATATACATCGGTCTAGCAGTATTGGAAATGGAATATTTCAGAGCTGCTTTAGTCATCTTGAAAAAAAAAAAATGCCAGCCAACCTGTTGCATATATTGACTCTGTGATGAGGAAAAGACCGGCTGTATCTCCAGCCTGTCTTTGAGTCTTCTTCCACCTGCTGAGGAACTCTTCAATGAACTGTCCTTTCCTCCCATCTGTGCCCTGGAGAAGGTCGCCCACATACTCCTCAATCTCCTCAGCCTTTTCAATCGATATAACATACCTAAACAACAGGATGGTATAAATTCAATGAACAGTAATCATACTTTGACTGTATGCATCCCTTTTTACAAGGATGCTTCCATTCAATGTCTGGAACTCACATTTCTTGATGTTTCTTCATTTCTTCAGGTGACAAGACAATATTCTATTGTTTTCCATAGAAATACACACATTCAGTTTGCACCGACAATTTGAAACCTTAAATTGCTAACAGGGCATTCAATAATCGATTCTATTTTAAGAATAGATGGTCCATATGAGATCAAATCAATTGTGCAGTTATGTTCTTCACTTTAAGCGACGACTACACAATTGGCTAACTTAACCGAATAATAAGCTTATTTTTCCTGTCAACAAAGACGTTTTCACTTTTTTTCTAAAACTTTGTTTAAACCATTCATTAGAATATTATTAACCTCAATTCCCTCTTCAAAACCCATTAGTTCAAATTGTATTTTCTTTAATTCTATATCCTCTTGTCTTGATTCATGTTATTGCTATTTCGAATTTTGTTTTTAATGGCATTGTGTTTTTGGTTTATTTGTTTTTTATTAGTTGTCATGAATTAAATTAAAAAAATAAATAAATCATCCCATCTTTCATTTTTTTTTCCAGTGTCACCAACTCAAGCCAAATGTAACAACACAAAAAACAAAGCGACTTTGAGTGCCCAAAAAGCACTATATAAAACGATTATTTTCATTATTATTATTATTATTATTATTATTAAAATAATTAGAAAAATTAACTGTTCTTTACTTATTATCTGACGATTACATCTACCTTTATAAAATCATCCTTTAATGGCATATTCGTTCTACTTTAAACGATACCAAGAATTTATAGTGAGTTCAACTCCTGAAGTGGTCAAAGGTATGTTCCGTGTCGTCGTTACATTAGATGAAATTACGTCAGCTCGTAAACTAAGCCTCCTAGCTAACAAAATTAATGTCAAGCTTTCATAACAGTAACTTTGTCAGAAAAAGTACCAAGCAATATATATTTTGCCGAAACAATCACAGTCAAACTACGACTTATTTTTTATTTTATCACATCTACCAAGCTAGCTTGACAAACGTAGGTGAGAGTCTTCGCTTGAGACAGGCAGTAAGTCATCTTAAAGTTTGCTTACTTGACGATATCTTCAGATGCCTCCAGACCAAACCTGTGCTTTAACTGCTCCAAACACCAACGCAACAAATCGTCTGCCATGTCACCACGTTAATCTGGCAGCTCAAAAAAATTTTATTGGCAAACACACTCAAAGCATGGATATGTTTCCAACCGGTTGAAATAAAGCGCGGCACACAACATGTACGGTGCAGCACGTAATGCCTTCCTGAAGAAAATTGCACGATTGGAGCAGAGTTCCACATAACGCCGAAAAGACCTGACCTCTTCAATTTATTTATCGCGTGCAATAGATGGCAGCACAGAACCACAGTGGTGACATTTGTTGCTTTTTGCAACGGCACAATATATCGATTGATATAAGCCGTGACATTGTTGCTTATTGCGGCTCTCAGTTCAAGCAACAGCACACTACAAACGTTTATAAGTGTTTTTCTCAAAATCACATTTACTCCAAATTTGGCTAAAAAGGAAAGCGTGTTTCTGAAATGCACTGATGGAGTCAGTTGAAAAGGATGATGATGAGCAAAATTTTCAGAATATCCATACTTTTCTTTCTTCTGCAAATTTCCTCTTCTTTGCTGCTGACATCTGTTTCTCCAACGACAACAATGAAAATGTTACAGGACATTTTGTGTGCGGAGCCTTGAAACCCAATTTGCAGTCTTTTCTTTGTGTAAGTTGACGATTGTAACTTTTTTTTGCAATGGTCCAACAAAAAAGCAAGAAAGAAATTTTGGTATCGGTGATTTTTCTACCACATTCACTAGCAATGACAATATCAGACAGTCAGAGGTCTTCCCCTCACTTGTGGGGGTGGCCAGAGAGTTACAATGAGTGACTATGGCCACAACTGGACACCACATATAGGTCTGCCTCTGCTATATACGGCAGTCTTTGCATGTGTTCATAAATTATCTAACATTTTTGCATGTAAAACAAATCTCTGAATTCACTTTATATCGTCATTAAGAGTCAATGTGAATTTTGTGACAATATGATTTCTACAAATTGTATATATATGTGTGTTACGAAACATGCATTTAAATGAATATTAATGTGGAAAAAATGACATTTATGGCATTCATTTATTTGAGAATAGTGCTTTAATGATGGAGTTTGAAGGATTGTATGACTCAAGTCCAACAAGTTCTTTCATGAAAAGCAAAAGTCACAAGACCTCTTGCTTACCCTTCGAAAAAGCAGAACAAACCTTACTCTCTGTAGCTGAAAAAGAAAAAAAATAGTGTCTACTCTACATGCTACCAAAGACTGTAACTTCTTTAATTGACTTTGTTTTAGCTGTGAAGTGGCTATTGCAATAAAGTACACATTGAGATGCACATTGTACTGTATGGATACAAGTATAGAGTGTGTTCACATAAAACAACAATACACATTTAAACGTTTAGTCATAAACCATTTCTGCATTACTTTAAAAAAAAAAAAAAAGTAATATAAAAGGCAAAGTAAAAAGGTATAATGATTACTTACGAGTATATGGTGTATTTGGCATTACGTACTCAGGATACATAAAATTTAACTGTAATCGTAAAAGAAAAACAAATTTAAAATTTAAATAATTTTAAAAATCATCGGTAATGCTAGCTACTTGTGCTTGAGGGCTAGAGCTCTACATCCGCTCCCAGAAATTAAGTATTTCTCATCCCAAATCCCCCCAACATCTTAAACCATATTACCAATATCATCTGCTATCATGTTGTTATCACAATTGACGTCACGTATGGTTGTCATCTTATCAAAATTATGAATGAGTGAGACGAGAGATTGAAGCCAACTTCTCTTTTTAACCTTTCAGTCGTAATCAAGACTGGTCATGTGTTAAGGTTTGAAAAATGTTATCTATCAATCTATCTATCTATCTATATCAGGGCTGGGCAAACCTTTTTATTGGCAGGCCACAATGGGTTCTAAAATTTGACAGAGGGGCCGGACCAGGTCCAGATGGATGGAGTGTTTTAGTAACCTCACCTCATTGGAGAAAAAAAAATCCATTTAATTTTAAATGAAAGTGAACAAAAGCATTACATCAATATATATGTCTTTGAAAACCCACAGTATTTAGAAAATAAAACATTAGCAAGGTTTATTTATTTCATTTTTTTCAAGTTCGGCGGGCCGGATTAAAGCGTTTAACAGGCCGCATGTGGCCCCCGGGCCGTAGTTTGCCCACGCCTGATCTATATAATAGATCCATCCATCTATCTCTGCAGCAGGGTGCACAAGTGGTTTGTATGTCTTCCTCACATTTGTTATGCTTTGGATTTAAAGTCCAGGTGCTAAGGCCCCCACCCCGCATTCCAAAAACATTCCTTTTTTTTTTTTTTTTTTTTTTTACACTTTTTTTAATTGGAGGAAAATTAATCAAGTTACATTACTTTAGTATTATGGTATTTGGATTATGTTACGAACTACATTTTTAATAGGTAACTAGTAACTGTATCGGAATGTATTTTTCAAGAAACCCTCCCAATCTTGATATTTGGCCTGACCGACTATATTGTTTCTAGATGACCAAGTGCGTGAAAACCAGAAATCCTGACATAAAAAGATGTAATTATTTGCTTTCACCGTGGCCTCAGTTTGGTGTTGACATAAAAATGCCAAAGGTGCACAGGATATTGAAGATCAAGAAAATCACAAAACAAAGACGATCGATTACAGCAGCAGCAAATTTCCAATCACTGCGTGCGTTCTCTCCCTGTTGCTGGTCGTGGAAGCGTTTGGCAATATAACGCACTTCTTCTAGGATATTTGCGAGGTCGGGTTCACTGCTGCTGACTGTGGCACTCGGAACATCACCCTCACCAGCTCTTCCAACCAAGCCAGACTTGGGTGAGGCTGGGTGAACGCTCTCCATTCTTTCTTTGAGGTCCATGCTGGTGGGGTTGCTCTGTGTTTTGTCCTCATCTGGATGCTTCATACGTAGAAACCAGGCACACCAATCAAGGAGGACCACACGGATCTTTAGGATTGAACAACAAAGAGTCAAATGCAATGCTGAATTATCCCTTGTAGGATAGTGATACCCACAAATAATTCTGCAATGTGTGAAACTAGTGCTAATGCCAGCCTTTCGTGTTTTTTTTTTTTTGCAGCAATCTGACAAGTAATGCTGTCAATAGCTTGTACACAACAGTTATTATAATGTGTATTGATGACACCAGCGCATCATTTCATAGTTTAATAACAATAAATTTGTGCTCGAATATTCATGAGTTGTGGAAAAACTCATAAGGTTTAATGTTGTACTTTCTTTTTTTTTTTCTTCCTGCGGTGGCAAAACAATAGAAGGGTGTTTGTAAATTCTTTTGCATGTTGAAAATTTAATTATGATAAACACATAGATAAACACAATTATTTAAAGCGTGTGTCCGTTTTTTGGAACACCCTATATACTTAGGAATCAGGTGTGTTGGAGGAGGGAAAAATCTTTGTGGAATCAGTACTACATAGTTTAAAAATGAGTAAATCCTTCATCTTTTCAAACATGAAGCCGATTTGATTTCTTTTGCCACGAGCAAGTTATTGCCACGGGCATGTTATTCGGAGAGTCAAACAGTGTTTCAAATTACATCGTTTTCGTTGGACACTCTGTATAGTCATTACATACAATGCCACTCATTGTTGATGTTTAGTAGAGTAGAGTAGAATAGTGTAGTATAGTAGAGTAAAGCAGTGTTTCACAGTCTTTTTTGAAACAAGGCACATATCCATCCATCCATTATCTGTACCGCTTCTCCTCACTAGGGTCGCGGGGGGTGCTGGAGCCCATCCCAGCTATCATCGGGCAGTAGGCGGGGGAAACCCTGAACTGGTTGCCAGCCAATTGCAGGGCACATGTAGACGAACAACCATCCGCGCACACACTCACACCGAGGGCCAATTTAGAGTGTTCAATCGGCCTGCCATGTATGTTTTTGGAATGTGGGAGAAAACCGGAGTCCCCGGAGGAAACCCACGCAGGCACGGGGAGAACATGCAAACTCCACACAGGAAGGCTGGAGCCGAAATCGAACACACAACCTCTGCACTGAGAGGCCATCGTGCTAACCAATCAGAATACCGTGCCACCCCAAGGCACATATTTCGCATGGAAAAAAAAATAATTAAAAAAATCACAGAACGCTACTGTACAGAAAATTGGATAAATATCATGTATGTACTTCTGTCTATTGGACCATCATTTAATCGCTCTGCCTGATACTCAATGTCGTACAATATATTTATTATAGTAAATCAATATTTTTTTCATCCAAATAGGTAATATTTGATAAATTCCTGCGGTATTCCTGATGACCTCTTAAGTACACTAATGTGCCACGGCACACTGGTTGGGAATATGTAGTACAGTATCGTACAGTTTTTTGTTTAAAATATAAATTATAAATTATTATAATTATAAATTACTTTTCTAGTTGTCAAACCACTGCTAATTTTTTTTCAAATGCTGTTGACTATTCTTGCTGCAATACAAAGAGAATGTTCACATCGCAAGTCAGGTAAAAGAGATGTTTTTCTTTTTCCAGATCTATGGAACACTTCAAGATCCTAGAAAAGTGTGCCTGAGTGCCATTTGATTCAAAGATAAATAAAGTTTGGCAAAGCAAGAAAAAATGTGAAGATGCGTTTCTGGTTGAAAGCACAATGAAGTACTGTGTACACTCACCCACTTTGGCATATTGGCTCCATTAGGGTCATGGTGATGAAATTGAAGGACCACAACCGTGACAACCACAGAGAGCGCAACCATGACCATCGTGATGACAAAGTACTGCGCTGGAAAGGTGAAGGTAGTGGAAAAGAAAAATATTTCAAAATCATTTATAGTATATGAATTTTTCTGTTCAGAGTCATGGAGGGAGAGAAACTGGAGCCTGCCCCGTCAGATGCAAGACACAAACAAATTGTGCTTCATTTTCTCATTTTAAAGCACCGTTTGCATCAAGCAGTACAGAATTTCTTGCTGCACTAATGTCAAACTATTTACATAGCTAATGCTGCTGCCTCCAGTACGAAAATGCTCCCAGTACGTGGAAAAAAAATAATACATGGGCAGGACTTGGAAAACAAACAAACAAAAAAGTAATTCGTCATGCCCAATATTTTAGCTTTCACTCATGAAAATAATTAAGTGCAACCTAATTTTTTTAACTTCTTGTACAAACTATAAGTTCGATTAAGTTAGGATGATTGAAAAAAAAAAAACAGATATCGGAAATCAGAAATCCCTTTATTGTCATTGTACAGTGTGCAACGAGATTAGAGAGATCCCCTCTCCAGTGCAATACAACAATAATTTAATTAAATATATAAATTAGATTAATTAAAGAATAAATAATGAAATAGAAAATAAACATGAAATTGGATAAACAAAAACACATGATGTCGCCGTTCTGCAATGTAAGGGTGGTTGTGTGTGTTTATGAGAGTTCAGCATGGAGATGGCTCTCGGAAAGAAACTGTTTTTCAGTCTACTGGTCTTTGATTTGATGCACCTGTAGCGCCTGCAACAGGTCGAACAGGTGTGAGCTCGGGTGAGTATTGTCTTTGCTGATATTGAGAGCTCTGCTGAATTGCCTCATATTATATATACAGCGCAAATTAATGAAAAACAAATTTGGAAATCAGAGCCCAGTAAAAACTGCTTGTTCAAATATTTGTACATTTAATTATTATTATTTTTCTACTTGGATGAAATCAACATTTTTTATTAATCTGGCGGGCCAGATCTGGCCTATGCGCCTTGAGTTTGATGCCTGTGGAATACACGGTTTGTCACATTTTTTGCTTATTCGTCTTTTTCCCCTCAAATATTATGTTTTGAACTTAATGACCACAACATGTTACAGAAATGTTGGGGACATGGGTCCACAGGTGAACGGGTTAATTGGAAACGGGTGAGTGTCATGATTGGGTATAAAAGGATTATTCAGAAGGCTCCGTTGTTCACAAGCAAAGTTGGGCCAAGGTTCACTAGTTTGTAAAGAAATACGTGAGTAAATAGTCCAACAGTTGAAGAACAACATTTCTCAATGTACAAGTGCAAAGAATTTGGGCATTTCATCATCTACAGTCCATAATATCAACCAAAGATTCAGAGAATCCAGAGAAATGTCCTTATCTGAGCGGCAAAGCTGAAAACCAACATTGAATAGCCATGACCTTTGATCCCTCAGGCAGTGCTGCATTGAAAAAACAGGATCATTGTGCAAAAGGAAATTGCCACGAGAGCTTAATGTAGTTTGACATTACAATTTATAAATGCAAGTTAAAACTCTACCATGCAAAGTGTAAGCCATGTATCAACAACTCCGACAAACATAGATGGCTTTGGGCCAGAGCTCATCTGAGACGGACCGATGCTAAGTGGAAATGTACGCTGTGGTCTGACGAGCCCATATTTTCAAATTGTTTTCGTAAATCATGGATGTCGCATTCTCTGAATCAAAACGGAATGGGATGATCCTAATTGTTATCACCGCAAAGTTCAAAATCCAGCATTGGAGATGGCTTGGGGTATGTTAACTTGTCTGTGAAGGCACCGTTAATACAGGTTTTGGTGCAACATAAACCGCCATTAAAGCAACGTCTTTTCCTGGGACTTTCCTGCGGATTTCAACAAGACAATGCAAAACCACATTTTGTACGAGTTATTACAGCGTGGCTTGGTATTGAGAGAGGGCAAGTACTGGCCTGCTAGCAGTAAAGATAAAGATGTCCTTTAATTTGCAGACCTCTCTCCCAGTTAAAATGTATGGCACATTAAAATCGCAAAATACAGCAACGGAAATAGGCTGTTGAGACGCATCAAGCAAGAATGGGAAAGAATTGAACCAATAAGCCTCTACAATTAGTATCCTCAGTTCAGGTGTATTGCAGCAGTCAGAGATGGAAAATAGCACAGTGGACCTTAAGGATCAGGATTGAAGACCCCTGATTTGAGTGTTTAATTAACATACTCTGTATGTTTTAGAGTGTTTTGTACATGGACTTAACATTTCAGAGATTGCGGGTTTTCACATCTAGGGCTTTCATGTCAAACTGAAAAGGATTATTTGCAATTAGTAATATGTTTAATAGCTAATATGTTTAACCTCAGATCAACTAATTGAAATAATTGCTTTGCTTAAAAAAAAAAAAAGTTTCCATGAAGTTAAACATCGCAGGATGCACTGACAGTGCAGTCAAAGCTAAAATATTAGTTGTGACAGATTATTTCATTTACTTTGAGTTTATCCAATGTTTTTTTTTTTCAGAGTAGCAGAAGTAATTCTGATTACGTTTGACAGCTTTTAAAAAGAAGCAGGCTTTGAATCTACAATAAACCTATCGTTTTCATTTGTAGGCAGAAGTTACAGAAGACACTCAAGTAGAAAACAGATGTGCTAATGTGAATAAATATGCAAACATAGGCTAAATATCATGGGGAAAACAAGTGCAGATGTGAAAGCTCAACGCAAAGTCTCAAAGTCGCAAGCAATTACAATGCTAGCCACGTCTTCATCCAAATTTTGGATGGCTGCTTAAATGAACTGAAACCTGCTTACCTATTAGAGGCACTGAGGCAGAATTAGCGGGGATCACCTGTGCACCTAACAGCATCAAAACCAGTAGGGACAGTATGACTGTGATTCCTGAAAACACCGAATCTCAGTTAGCACTTCAAAACCAAAACTGCACAATCTCTGCATCTTAACATGTAGAACAAAATATTTTGTTGTGATGAAGTCACTTTAACTCTTGTTCTTAAAAAAACAAATTAGCTATTTTCTTTTTCGAATAACCTATTTAAATTTGGTAAGGTGCCCAAATAAAGTTGAGGATACACAAATTTATATTCACGCTTCACTGTTACGGTCAACTTGTATACAAGACAACCTAAGGCAGTGTTCAACCAAATCCACAAATGGAACTGCGCTTATAATGGTTGGCCTACCAAAACATTGTTTGTAAGTCACACAATTATGACACACATGATTAGGTTTTGGTATTGGCCTGATATTTTTTCAAGTGAAGTCGCAAAAACCTCCTGGTCAACTAAAAACGAATTGTGTCATGTTATTTCTGAAACAATTGTAGCCTGATGAGGTTATTTACATTTTTGTAATTCCTAATTAAGGATTTAATTACATATTCAAAAGCAGAATATCAACAAACAAAATGTATTGAATGTATGGGAAAATAAGATTACCTTCTCCGTATCATCTTTTGCTTATTTCAGAACGGGTCAAACAAAAGCAAAGCTCTCGCATGAACCCCTTGGGCTCCCTTGCATCACAGTAATGAGTAACCAACTTATTTTGTACACTGTGCATCATATAATAAATACTTATAAACGTTTTCTAAGGCTCAGTCATAGTTGTCCATCTGAATGAAAAAAAAGCCCATTAATGCAAAATGAAATCCCAGAGGGATCATCATTTTCATGTGCAGAGAATATTAATGAAACCAAAGTGCATTGCCGTACCAAGTGATATCTTCTCCCCGGATTCAGCAGGCAGCAGGAAGACAAACAGGGCCAAAATGGAGATGAGGATACAGGGGATGAGCAGATTGAATACATAGAAGAGAGTCCGTCTGCGCATCACTATGGTGTACGTGACATCGGAATACGGTTCAGGACAGCACTCGTAAATGCGGGTATTTTTCTTTCCTGCGACCTCTGTGACACCAAACGAAGCATAACAAGGAAACACCTCAGACTCCATGTCCTTCTACGATATGTTACACTCTTTGAGATAATGTAAACGTGTTTGCATTACTTCATAACGAAATGTGTGTGTGGTGTAATTCAACCTTCATAACATTACATGAAATAACTTCTGAAGGTATGTTGTTCGTATACTTTTTCAGTCTCCATGGGACTGAAATAAACCATATTTTCAAACGTTCAGTGTAAGTCATTATTTATGCTGAACACATTTTTTCCACTTTTATTGCCGTAGGGCATCATCAGAGCATTATATATGCTCAGGTTCCAAAATACTTGATGAGCAAACATCCCCTGTCTGGTTCCTGTGAGAACGCTTTCTTGAAGTGCAGTTTTATTTTTATTATTGGAATATTACAAGCTATTAACATGCTTAATTTCTCTGACTTTTTTTTCTTCAATCTTTGTGTGGCCGCATTGTGAATCTGGAGTTAAATTAGTGACTCATAGAAAGAGTTTGTATCATGTTGTGGGTTCTTTATTGATTTTTTATCACTTTATTATTGCAATTCAGCCATTTATCTTTAATTTTGTATGACAAATTCCTATTTACTGAGAACTATAAAGTAACTTATTACTCTAATCAGATTGTGATACTGTATTGTAAAGAAATGTCTGACTTTCAAATGCAAGTAAAGAGTAATATGTACTTATAATTGATTACATTTCAGAAGTCATTTTCCCTACACAGTTCATTGCTGTCCGACACTAATCTCAAAAAGGAAATTGTGATTTTTGCACTAATTGTCAACCAATTACATTAGGCATAGTTCAGGGCTGGTTTGTGAACTGCAGAAAATGTTTCATCCTCTCCCTCACCAAGAAATCTATTATGCATTACAATCGGTATTTGTGATGCAAAATATCACATTTTTCTCACCAACAAGTTCCCACTCTCCATTAGGAATGTATTCACTGATGTCTGCCTCTTTCATTTTTAAGTCCAAAGACCAGCCCCCATAAGTCCAGGAGCCAAACTTGAGGTCACATTTTTGGCTGTCAAAGGGGAACCAGCGGAGATCGAAAGAGCAGGAGCTCCTTAAAATCACTGACAGGGAAATAAATGTGGAATGGGGGATGGGTGACACATTGTGAGAAAAGATTTTCATCTACTCTCGCATAAAGCAATTCTACATTTGAAATGAGACACTTAAAAAAAAGAGGTATACCCTGACAACTTCCGGAGTTTATGTGGACAAAGGGGATCAATACACAAGAAGCTTAGTGACAGAGGGCGGTGCTTTTGTAAGGAGAAGGAATAAGTAACCTATTGTCTGTTATTACACGTACACACGCACTTACACGCACATTCATCATGCAAAGGACACATTCCAGTCACTTGAGGCTCAAAAAGGAATGGCAAATAAAATGAAAGTTACTTTTTTGCAAGTGCGAGGACGGAGTGATTTTTTCCTTACCTTGTGGTAGATAGACAATGACGCCTGAGGAGATAACAAAGATGTTGGCATCGAAGGTAGTCTGAAATCGTTCTTGTACACTGTGGATGATAAATAACATCTCACACCGTCTTGTTCAATTTTTGGCTGCTCCTGTAAAAACGTCATAACAGCAACACCTAATTGCACAATCCAAAAGGCAATAAATATGCCCATCACCCAAATATAGGGAGCAATCTACCTACCAGACAAAGGAGGATGTATTTGTTCATAGAAATTGAGCATTGCATTAATTTTAGTCCATGTTACTTTTTCCATGTTAATGGTAAATTGTCAAGTTATTGAAAATATGGACAGCTTCCCCACTTGAAAGAAATTAAATCATCCGTAAATGTTATCATCATAAATTTGTAAACATACGACAACTAATCCAGGCAATCGAGATTTAATAAAACGCAGGTGGCTCACAGAGCGTAATCAAGCCGCTGTTCATATCAATTTCCATATATTCTTCTTTCCTTTTGACTCGAAAAAGTCTTCATTGAATTTTTTGATATACAGGTAATCATATTGAAGTTGTAATTGCACACTAGTTTGAGTCCAGGGCGCCATTGGCATCTGCTTATCTCGGCGTATGGATGAGCCGGCCAACAACGTTCTTATTACTATAAAAAAAAAAAAAAAATCAGCAATACTTTTTACCGGAATTTGTCATGGTGTATATTCCATTCAAAATGCAGATCTGTCAATGGTATGTCCCAACCGTACCTGTTATAAAGTACAATATCTGGCTTCCAAAGGCGGTCTTTGGGAAATCGTAGAGATTCCAACCCATCATACTGCGATGCGTCCCACGCTAGTTTATAGTCTTTCCAGGACTGTGGAGCAGAAAATTAGGATATACAGTATTTCTGAACACTTCACACACGCATGGAAACACAAAGATGAGTTCAGCGTCACATCTGTTTGACTGCATGGGGTATTCCAAAAAGCAGGATATGTCAAAACTCAGAATATGTTAAATGTGAGAAAAGGATTTTTTTTTTGCTCCCGAAAGTGGACTAAAAGAAATTTCAATCACCAGGTTTGCAGAACCTGCTACAATGTAAACAGAAGAAGTGTGAATATAACCTGTTCGCTGTAACCAGCACAAATAAACATGGCTTGTCTTTTTCTCTGCGATTGCATCAAAATTGAGACGATTAAATGTAAAATCATGATTTGCGTTAACATCGGTGCAAATTTTGCGTATCGTACAAATGTTTAAAAAATTTTCTTCCTAATGAGAGTTTAGTTTCAATACAAAGTATATTGCATAAAAGAAAAGTTGTGTCCGCGGGTGAGAAAAGTCATCCTTGCAGTGAAATGCCTGTAATCTGCAGTGTTGTAGGAACAATAATGTCAAGATATCGCCTTGCGGTGATGAGGAGGTGGACCCAAGAAGCGAGGAAGCCGGGGTAGGTGAAACTTAAAAGGGGATTTATTGAAGCTCTCAGCAGGGACAAACAACGGGGCGTGGACAAATCAACAACAAAAGGCAACAAAAACGAGACGGGAACGAACCAGGCGGACAGGGAATGATGACACGAGCAATAACGGGAACGAAGCGCGAGTTGTGAGAGTCCGTGGTGCAGCAACAGGGAGCCAAACGGGATAATGACCCGACACTGGGTTGAGGGCATGGGAGGTATAAGTAGTCCGGTAATCAGGGGAGCAGATGGGGAGCAGGTGTGTGATCGTGAACTGGGAACAGGTGCGTGGCTGGTGAGAACGAAAACAATAACACAAAGCACATGGCAGGGAGGTGACGAAAACAATAACAAAAGACACATGGCAGGGAGGTGACGAAAACAATAACAAAAGGCTGTCATGCCCGACGCGGATCATGACAGTACCCCCCCTCAAGGGACGGATTCCAGCCGTCCCCAAGAATAACAAAAAAGAAAAAAACCATGTCCCAAAAACAAGGGTGGGCGGAAGGGGTCGGGAGGTGGGTCAACGACCCGTGATCGAGGCCGGTCTGGCGGATGCCCGGGGGGCCAGACCAGCGCGTCCCGATGGGGCCATTCAGGCGGACGTCCGGGACGACCCGAACGCCACCTTGAGTCCGCTGATGGGGCTGAGACGAGGGGCGGCGGCGGGACGCTGGGTGCTGCAGAGGACGGAGCTTGGACCGGCGTGGAGGCGGGCGCAGCCGAGGCAGGAACTTGGAGCGATGGCGGGACGTCGGACGCCGCCGAGACGGAGACGAGGCACGGTGGAACGCCGGATCCCGCCGGAGCCGGGACGAGACGCGGCGGTGGGACGTCGACCGCCGTCGAGGCAGGCACTTGGGGCGGCGGCTGGTCGTCGAACCCCGCCGAGACCGGAACGTGGAGCGGCGGCTGGTCGTCGAACCCCGCCGAGACCGGAACGTGGAGCGGCGGCTGGTCGTCGAACCCCGCCGAGACCGGAACGTGGAGCGGCGGCGGCGGCGGCTCGTCGAACCCCGCCGAGACAGGAACGTGGAGCGGCGGCGGCGGCTGGTCGTCGAACCCCGCCGAGACAGGAACGTGGAGCGGCGGCTGGTCGTCGAACCCCGCCGGGACAGGAACGTGGAGCGGCGGCGGCGGCTGGTCGTCGAACCCCGCCGGGACAGGAACGTGGAGCGGCGACTGGTCGTCGAACCACGCCGAGACAGGAACGTGGAGCGGCGGCTGGTCCTCGAACCCCGCCGAGACAGGAACGTGGAGCGGCGGCCGGTCCTCGAACCCTGCAGAGACAGGAAAGTGGAGCAGCGGCTGGTTGTCAAGCCCCGCCGAGACAGGAACGTGGAGTGGTGGCGGTTCGTCGGATGCCGCCGAGGCAAGGGCGGCAGGCGGCGGCTGGTCATCATCCACCGCCGAGGCAGGAATCTGGAGCGGTAGTGGATCGTCGGACGCCACCGACACGGAGGCGAGAAGGGGCGGTGGTTCATCTGGCACCGCCGGGGCAGAGGCGCGAGGCGGCGGCGTGTCGTCCTCCACCACCGGTGCAGGAGCTTGGGGCGACGGCGGATCGTCGAGCACCGCCGAGGCAGCGACGGGAAGCGATGGCGTGTCCTCGGGCGCCGCCGGGACAGGGAATTGGGGTGGCGGCAGACCATCTGGCGCCGCCAAGGCAGGGATTTGGAGCGGCCGGGGGCCGGGCGCACCAGAGGCCGGGACTTGGAGCGGCAGCGGGCCAGGTGCAGCGGGGACAGGGACTGGTAGCGGACGCAGGACGTGCTCCGCCCGAACAGGGACTGGTGGCGGACGCAGAGCATGCTCCGCCGGAGCCCGGACTGGTGGCGGACGCAGAACGTGCTCCGCCAGAACAGGGACTTGTGGCGGACGCGTGGCGTGCTCCGCCGGAACAGAGACTTGTGGCGGACGCAGGGCGTGCTCCGCCGGAACAGGGACTTGTAGCGGACGCAGGGCGTGCTCCGCCGGAACAGGGACTGGTGGCGGACGCAGGGCGTGCTCCGCCGGACCAGGGACTTGTGGCGGACGCCGGGCGTGCTCCGCCGGAACAGGGACTTGTGGCGGACGCAGGGCGTGCTCCGCCGGAACAGGGGCTGGTGGCGGACGCAGAGCGTGCTCCGCCGGAACAGGGACTTGTGGCGGACGCAGGGCGTGCTCCGCCGGACCAGGGACTGGTGGCGGACGCATGGCGTGCTCCGCCGGACCAGGGACTTGTGGCGGACGCAGGGCGTGCTCCGCCGGAACAGGGACTTGTGGCGGACGCAGGGCATGCTCCGCCGGAACAGGGGCTGGTGGCGGACGCAGGACGTGCTCCGCCAGAACAGGGACTTGTGGCGGACGCAGGACGTGCTCCACCGGAACAGGGACTTGTGGCGGATGCCTGGAGTGCCCCGCCGGAACAGGGGCTGGTGGCGGACGCAGGACGTGCTCCGCCAGAACAGGGACTGGTGGCGGACGCAGGGCGTGCTCCGCCGGACCAGGGACTGGTGACGCTGGCGAGGCGCCGGACCGGGGGTCAGCAGCTCTCGGGAGGCCGGAACGGGCCCCCGCCGCTCGGGGTGAACCGGGACGGGGCGTATCAACTGGCGGGGAGCCGGAACGGGGTTCAGCAGCTGGCAGGAAGTCCGGACGGGACTCAACAGCTGGGGAGGAGCCGGAACAGGACTCATCCGCTGGCGGGGAGCCGGCACTTGACTCATCCGCTGGCGTAGAGCCGGAACGGGGCTCGGCAGCTGGCGGGGAGCCGGGACGGGGCTCGGCAGCGGGGGAGGAGCCGGAACAGGGTTCAGCAGCTGGCGAGGAGCCGGGATGGGACGCTGCGGCTGGGGAGGAGCCGGGGCTGGGCTCATCAGCTGGCGGGCAGCTGGGAAGGGACGCTGCGGCTGGCGGGGAGCCGGGACGGGGCTCAACAGCTGGCGGGGAGCCGGAACGGGGCTCATCAGCTGTCGGGGAGCCGGGACGGGGCTCAGCAGCTGGCGGGGAGCCGGGACGGGGCTCAGCAGCTGGCGGGGAGCCGGGACGGGGCTCAGCAGCTGGCGGGGAGCCGGGACGGGGCTCAGCAGCTGGCGGGGAGCCGGGACGGGGCTCAGCAGCTGGCGGGGAGCCGGGACGGGGCTCAGCAGCTGGCGGGGAGCCGGGACGGGGCTCAGCAGCTGGCGGGGAGCCGGGACGGGGCTCAGCAGCTGGCGGGGAGCCGGGACGGGGCTCAGCAGCTGGCGGGGAGTCGGAGTGGGGCTCTGGAGGCAGCGTCTGATGAGGGACCGGCACTGGAGGCTGCATGGTGTGGGCAGCTGACGGGGAGGCTACGTGGGTGGTTGCAGCTGACATGGAGGCGTGAACCCTTTCAGCCTGCTTTCGGTCAGCCAGCTGTGCCTGCAGCGAGTAAAACTGCCTCATGCTCTCCACCGTCTGATCCTCCAGCGCCGCGATCTGAGCTGTCAGCTCCTGGAGAGTCTCCCGGGGTGGTGCCTCGGCGGCGCCCTTTTCCGCTATTGAGGCCACCCGCTCCGCTATCTGGGCCAGTTTTGCACT
Source organism: Idiotropiscis lumnitzeri (assembly GCF_059441095.1). NCBI lineage: Eukaryota > Metazoa > Chordata > Actinopteri > Syngnathiformes > Syngnathidae > Idiotropiscis > Idiotropiscis lumnitzeri. Next base: position 9,944,991 of record NC_142395.1, on the reverse strand, counting down.
CAGCTCAGTACGGCGGGAGTCCAGCAGGTAGACGACCCTTGCGAGCTCGTCCTCGTAAGCGGGGTAAGCTGGTAGCGTGGCAGACGTGGCGCTGAGCTGTTCGGCGGGTTGGTGGGGGGGGTCCGTGCGGCGGTGTCCATGACGCCGCCGCGAGCCCCTCGCTGGGTCCTTTTTTCGTGGTCGGGTCATTCTGTCAAGATATCGCCTTGCGGTGATGAGGAGGTGGACCCAAGAAGCGAGGAAGCCGGGGTAGGTGAAACTTAAAAGGGGATTTATTGAAGCTCTCAGCAGGGACAAACAACGGGGCGTGGACAAATCAACAACAAAAGGCAACAAAAACGAGACAGGAACGAACCAGGCGGACAGGGAATGATGACACGAGCAATAACGGGAACGAAGCGCGAGTTGTGAGAGTCCGTGGTGCAGCAACAGGGAGCCAAACGGGATAATGACCCGACACTGGGTTGAGGGCATGGGAGGTATAAGTAGTCCGGTAATCAGGGGAGCAGATGGGGAGCAGGTGTGTGATCGTGAACTGGGAACAGGTGCGTGGCTGGTGAGAACGAAAACAATAACACAAAGCACATGGCAGGGAGGTGACGAAAACAATAACAAAAGACACATGGCAGGGAGGTGACGAAAACAATAACAAAAGGCTGTCATGCCCGACGCGGATCATGACAAATAATTCCACAAGACTGCAAGTTCCTATTCTGAAATTATTGATCTGAACTCATATTTTATGTTTCATTAAATTATGACACAATGCTCAGACTAGAAGTCCAATTCAGGGGTGACGTGCCGTTGACATTTAATCTGGACTGGCGAGCATTTTAGTTTTCAAGAGTCACAAATATTTGTTGCAATAATTTAGCTAATTTTTCAAAAACTGGTTTATTCAATGTATTTTTACATTTTATTCCGTTTGTATTCCTTGCACTCATGAAATATTTTCTGATTGGTTGACTATTGAGAAAAAAACTAAAGAATATTGATTAGTTGATTAACATTGCATTTCTTGGAATAAGAATTAAACCAATTAATCGCCCCTTTTCAGCAATCCAAGGAGGCTGACATTTTATGCATGACCGCCTCCTGCTGTCAACTAAAATTGATGTCAAAGCACACACAGGCTTGCATAGCAAACGTCATGTGACCAAACCCGCCTGCCTGTCACCCAAAGTCAGCTGGGTTCGGCTCTGGCACATGTGACCCAAATGTGGATGTTAAATGTCAATTAGTAGTGGGGGGACAGTCCTGTCCGAGTCTGCCTGTCCTTTTATGTAATTAAACTACTTCGAAGTAGGCAATGGTTAGTCAATATATATTCCGACAGTATATTTAAAGTGGGGCTAAATCAGTTCACTCATGCATCAATTGCTTCCATTTCCTTTGCAACTGGAGTTGTAGCTTTCGTCGAGCCTTTTAGAGGAAGTTCAAGAAGAACAAGAACAGAGTGGGGAGGAATGCAGATCACCACGAGCTACTAACAGAACGGCCAGCCTCTAGCGAGGAATGTCAAGACGGCCAATGAGTTCAAGCGCTTCATTCATTGTTTTCACTCAACAGCTGGACTCCAACTTCCTCCTGTTGGCACTGCTTCAACAACCCCCTACTTCTCCTTTCTGTCTGCTACTCCTCTCTCCACAATAGCTCCTCCTCGAGCAGCAGCTGTAATACTTCAGCAGCACCATCTGTTTCACTTCGCCCCTCTCTCCAGTAGACGGGGTGAGAGTGGAGTAAAGGAATCTTCATTAAGGGAAAGCGGCCCAGATATTGGGTGTACTTGTATGCTGAAAAGTCTGTGTGGACCAAGTGGCTGAATATCAAAAATTGGGCGCCCAGCCAAGCTAAAATTACAGACGTCACTTCACGTGTTATAAAGACACTACAGTGGTTATCCCGCCACCATCTGCAACAACAGATCGCTCATTCTAATGAGCCCTTACTGTTTGGGTACTGTGAAATATTGACGATGGATGTACTCCTCTATAAATTATGAATGTTAAGTGAGGATCACATTCTTTGATCTGACCATCTGTTCTCTATCAGGTGGAGAAACCTTGGGTGTGTATTCCTCCTTAACTTCTCATTTCTTTGACGACCTGATGGTAAGAATACGACTTTATGATAAATTCATCCTTGATTGGACCAGCCATGACAGCTACATATTATTCATGTATCCACTGCACCGGGGTGCCTGCAGCGAGCTGTGCTAGCTCCGTAATTGTTCAACAGATAAACATGGGGTTTTAATTACAGCACAGAGACCTTATGCCATATTCATTAGTGCTCTGATGATACTGTGATTATGGCATGTGTGAAGAATAGACAGGGTGCAGCGTAGAGAACAAGAGCATGATGAACCCGCGAGCTGGAATAAACTCCTGGCAAAGATGCTCATATTCAATGTTTACAAAATAATCACGCCCTTTTTTGTGACAGAAAAATCACCTGACCAAAATTTCCACTGGGAACATTTTGAAGCGCCAACAGCTGCTATCTGCATCAGATCAGTTTTCAGTTGGGAGGTTTTGTGTTTGGCTACTGACCAGTAACTTCCTGAGAATTCTCTTGCTGTTGCTATGTGGGGATATAAGGTTGATGAAGTTGTTGATGTGAGGCTTCATGAAGAATTTTCTGACACAATTTGGAGATTGTTCAGTTTTGGTCATGATTTATTCATCTTGATTAGGATAGCCATAATATTTATGTAATATTAAAGTGTATAAATGCATCGAATTTCATATATTTATTCTTGTTTCTAGAAACTGTTCCAAACACTATTATATTAACTGTGAATAGGTTGAAATTATGATTGTGATAAAGGAAAACAACACGGTCATTGAACAAGAAAACGTGGAAGTGGAAGTTGAGTTAAATAAAATTTGCAATCAGCAGTTTTCAAGGCTTTAGAGGAAAGCTCTTAGAATTTAAAATGCAAATGACCTTTTATGTTTAATTTTAACCCCCTTTAATGTGTTAACTACATGTGAAGTCCATTTTTATTCCTGTAGTTCAGCTGAAGTATTATAAAAGTGAAAAAAAAAATATTCCAAGAAGTGGGTAGTTTAAAAAGCAATCCAGGATTGCCAATCCTGGGCCACGCGGTGTGTTAAGTGACAATCTTTCAATTTGAACAACCTTCAATTAATGCCATGTGAGGAGGAAACGTCTGATCAAAATACTTTTTTCCTTTACCCTTCAGGTACATTTCAAAGCCTTTACTTTTGACCTTGACTTGAGTTATTATTTAAATGAGTTCCGCTTTTAAGAAAGTTGTTCTTTACTTTTAGTCAAGTGCAGAAGGTCAGTACTTTACTCTGCCTTCAAGTCACAGCAAAAAAAAAAAAATTGGTTGAACGATGGTTCGAATCTCAAAAAACGCATGAAGAACTTGTATCTCAAGGCACTGCAAGTATTTGTTGGGAAATAAAAACAGATAGTTATTTGAGATTTTACATTCTACTTAGCATATATGAGAGCAATGTGTTGCTGAAAATGCCATCCAACCATCCATCTATCCATCCATTATCTGAGCCGCCTCTTCTCACTAGTCGCGGGGGGGGGGGTGCCGGAGCCTATCCCAGCTGTCATCGGGCTGTAGGCGGGGTACAACCTGAACTGGTCGACAGCCAATCACAGGTCACACAAAGACAAACAACCAACCGCGCTCACACTCACACCTAGGGGCAATTTAGAGTGTCCACTCAACCTGACATACATGTTTTTGGAATATGGGAGGAAAGCGGAGTACCCGGAGGAAACCCACGCAGGCACGGGGAGAACATGCAAACTCCATGCAGGAAGGCCGAAGCCGGAATCGAACCCTGCATCTCTGCACTATGAGGCCATTGTGCCAACCAGTCCCAGCCCATGCTGAAAATGCCATCCATCGCCAAACCAACACTTACGGAAAGTGTTAGAACTTGGAAACCTTACCAATTGCAGCCAAATACTTGTCGTCATCACCTGGTTCATCTCATCCTGTAAGGAAAAAAAAAAAAAGAAAAAAAGAGTTTTACTTTTTCCCGGCTATTGTAAACCTTCAGAATTTAATAATGGTATTTAATCGTGCTGGGCTTTTCGTGCGGATGCAAGCCTTGTTTAGCGTGTTTTAAATTTGGCAGACCACGCTGCACCATGTTCCAGTCGAGGGCGTTTTCTTTTACGCGCCCTCGGCGCACCTGATGATTTGGAGGCTGAAAGTAGATGAACGGGGTTTCTGAGAAGTTTTAAAAAGTCATAAAAGCATTTAATTTCTGAATTTAAAAACAACAACTTAAAAAGTTTTGAAAATGTCTTGAATTTCGATATCTTTGTCTGAAATTGATGCTGCATGTTTCCCATTTCTCTTCAAAAATGTTATGTGTCATTTAAATAATGTGGCCGAAATAAGTCATTGAGAACGCATCGCGGCCCCCGGTCACAAGCTGTGGTCAAGGTAGAACGAAGGTTCAGTGAAGAGCAGAGATGAACACTTTATCCGATTTTGTGGGTCCATCGTCCATCTGTGAACTGGGCACCCTTCCGTCGTCTATCCTCCGTCCTTTTTCATGAAATTATCGTCCTCCGTCTCCGTCCGTCCTCGTCCTTTTAAAGTGTTTCTGTCCTTTCATTTTACCATTTAACAGGTTGGGGTGCGTCCGTCAGTCTTCAGCGAAATGGACGGTCAGTCGGTATCTGACTTACATCAGTACTTAGGTCATCATATTTTTAAAAATTCTTGCTATTTATAATTCATCGCAAAACGAGCAACTGATGGCCCTTTCATCAGTAATGATGAAATACCCATCTCTCGGTTTGTACAGTATGGCTCAAAGACTCTTTTTTTTAAATTGACTTTTTTTCGTAGACCTTGATAAAATTCAGAACTGGGGCTGCTTTAATATTTTTACTGAGTGTGTGCTGTTTCACATTTTCACAGATTTTTAAAAGTCTTAGCTCCTTGAGCCCTAATAACAATTAAAAAAAAAATGCTACCCACCAAATCCATGATCTGCATGAGGTTCATCCCAACTTCAACATTGAGAATCTCAGAATCATTGGCGACTGGTCTCTCCAGTACAACGTAATTTTTCAACAGGTCTTGGAAAAGTCTCAACTCATTTGGCGCTTGAATAGAAACTATGAAACACAAAAAAATACATATTATTAGACAGGTTTATTGTAAATTGTCAATATTTTTCTATTGGCAGTCATTTCTTTTAATTTGCAGTTCAATTCAATACGACTGAATTACAAACTGCCGCTACAATAATCGCATCCCAAATTGTGCCCACCTTTTTTTTTAGTTGTTGATCACATCTGATGGAAAGCTTGATATATTTGAGTCTATATTATTTATCTTTATTGAACGTTGGAGTTATTCAAGAAATACTGGAACTTTCAACGTTTTGTAAAAAACATTGTATACGAGTTCAGTGTACACCGTTACTGCAAAATCTGGACCGGTGCTCAACTTCATAGACTTTATTGAGCAGAGATATACATTTCACATCGGGAAATTTTTTGATAGTGAATCACAGGCCTAAGCTATAACGACGGCCACATAATGTTATTATTATTATTATTTTTAAGTCTATTTGATACAACATGGCATACAGTTGCACATTTAAACAATGACAGTGAAAGTGCAATTAACCACAGTGACTGCAAGAAAAACTGACAACAACAACAAAAAAAAACAACACAAAATAATGATGCTGGAAATTCCATATATGTGAATTACCGGTACTGACAATTTGTTGAATGATCAAACTGGAAACTTACCTTTGACTGTGCATGCACTCAAGAGCAGAACAAGCAGAACATCATATGGAGCCATGGTTGTCTGGAACTCGAATTCAAGAAATCAGTGAGATGGCTTTTTTTGATTGTGTCTGTGTGCGTTTGTAGAATTACTCCTCCTCCCAGGTTGTAACATGAACATGATGACCCAACTTCATTGAATAATGCTTGAAAATGTCCTCCATAAGGAAATGGTTAAAAAAAATTAATTTTGCTGTATGTTGCGGAATACACTTGTGCATGGTTCCCATAGGAAATTGACTAAGAGCTGAATGCAGCTGGAGTTCACCTCATCTTGAAGTCAACAAACTCAATGAAAAACAGATGTGAACATCACCTTCACTATGAAATAAGGTTTGCAGTCTTTAAATAGGATTACAATCAATAACATTTAACACATCTAGTGGTACCTAAGGCAATCTCTTTTTATGCTTACACTGAGGTCTGGGGGTGCCATGCGACTGACTGGTGACCAGTTCAGGTTGCAGTCTGCCTTTTGTCCAAAATTAGCTGGGATAGGCTCCAGCACCATCCCGCCATCCTGCACAGCATAGGTGTCAAACTCCAGTCCAGCAGGGCCTCTTTCCTGCATGCTTTAAATCTCACCTGGCTGCAACACACCACTGAACGGGAATGACGGAAAACATGCAGGAAAGTGGCCCTCCAGGACTGGAGTTTCATATCTGTGCCTTACAGGACAAGCACTGTTGAAGATGAAACACACGTACATCATACTGTTCAAAATCAAATTTTATTTTTTTTGTATTAGAATTAGAAATCCCTTTATTGTCAAAACCAAAAACAGATCATGACAGTAGAAAAGCGCAATCCAAGTGAAAGCCCATTTACCATTTACCAAGCCTATTCCTGTGGAAGATGGGGCCTGACATATAGTACGTTGTATGAGAGCGCCGACCCTGGGGAGAGTTTCCACTTTCAGTTGAGTTCCTTCCTTCACCATAAAAAGACTGATTCTGAGTTCACATGACTGCAATCACTGCACCAGCATTCATGCAAGATACTTAAAGGGGAAGTCAACCCCCAAAAATATCTTTACAATAACATGTTGTACGCACCTCCACTAGTCTAAAAACTGCATTCTGATTAATATAAGATGAATTAAGCATCACATTCCACTTGCTTTTTATCCATCTCAGGAGGTGGCCATTTTTTCTTTTTTTTTTGGGGGGGGGGTGACCATTTTGCTACTTCCTGTCGAGTGAAAATTGAAAATGACATGACAGTTGCTGAGGACTGAAGCTAAGCCGTGAGCAACTAAGGTGTTATTTTCAACTGACAAGTAGCAAAATCGCCCGCCCCTCGAGTGATGGATAAAAACGGGTGGACTTTGCTGTTTAATTCATATTCCACAACAGCAATATTAATGAGAGTACGGATTTGAAAAAGTTCGAAGTTGAACTATTCACACTGCATGAAAAAAAATGTAAAAAGGTGCATATGGGCAAAAAAAAAATATACATTTGAATTTGATATGCAGTGCCAACATAGCCTTATATCAGTTGAACTCAATAAAGATCAAATTTGGTACATATACATTTATGTGTTAAGTTATGCAACTCTCCTCTGTAGGCGCGGTTAAAAAAATATTTCTGACCTTCTTCTGCACCTCTGCGGTATAACGGTTGCATGGGTCTGTGTACTCAAGATCCTGAGCATCATTAAATAGTCCAACTAAGAATATACGGTCTTCTAGTTGTTAATGTTAACGTTAAAATAAAATAACTGGAAGAAGTTCAATCTGAACTCAGTCTATTTAGTGCAGAACCATATGTTTGGCGGCCTGTTTTCATCTCGTCTTTGTGTCAAGTTGTCATTTTAGTTATTAGTTGTTGTCGTGTTCATACTCGTTTTAGTCTAGTCATGTTTTAGTCAACACAAAGTCTGAGCATTTTAGTCTTATTCTTATTTTAGTCAGAATTGTCCATGAATATCTAGTTTTAGACAAAAACTGATGACATTTTAGTCTAAGATAACTAATGACATTTTTAGCAGTGGAGGCAAATTCTAGTCCAGAAAGCCACAGGTGCTTCTACTCAACTGGCGGGTAAACAAGCTCATTCATCTCCCAGTTGAGAAAGAAGCACCGGTATGATCTAAATCCAAGTTATGGGAAGGTTTTTACTTTATGAACCTGGATTTGCCACCTATGCATTTCAGACTAGTGTAATCTAGTTTTAGTCAAGACATTTTAGTTTAGTTTGAGTCAAAGAAATTTCAATTTTTGTCTTTTCAGTAATGCAATCAGTATATTTAACCGTGTCAATACTGCAAAAGTCCCTAATAGTAGAGAAGAAAGCAACGTTGTCCTTTAGCAATTTGTCCTTTGGTGTTGCTTAGTCATTTTTCAGAAGTTCCATCTTCTTCGCATCCAAATAATATATCACTCATCGGGATTCAGGTAAAGACGTTGCGACAGGAAATAGAAATAACACAGGACATTCCGTGACCTATACGTGAGATTTCATCATGTCTCGTTTTGGTCAATTGAGTTTAGCATAGTTTTTATCTTGTAAACCACATTTATGCTAATTTATTTTACTTGTTAACAATATGGCATTATCGATTAGATCGCGTTATCGTCATGTGACCAGTATTTTCAATCCATTGTCAGCATTACTTACATAATATTTAGTGATGCGTGACTTGTCAAATACAGTACACCATATTTATAGAAGACCAAGGAAATTCTCAATTTTTGCATTCACTGTGGCATTTATTTTCATATCAAGTTCTCAAGATAACACACCTTTGAAAACAGCCTCAGTTAATGTTTGGTGCTGACATAAGAATGGCAAAAGTGCACAGGATAATGAAGATCGAGAAAATCACGAAAAACAGACGGTCAATCACAGCAGCAGCAAATTTCCAATCATTGGGCGCGCTCTTTCCCTGTTGCTGAACACGGAAGCATTTGGCAATATAGTGCACTTCATCGAGGATATTGGCCAGCTGTGGTTCACTGCTGTTGACTGAGAAGCTTGAATCTTTGGTGAGGAGAAGCTCAACCTCGGGTGAGGTCGGGCGAACGCTCTCCATTCTGCCTTTGAGGTCCGTGCTGGTCGGTTCGCTTGGTGTTTTGTCCTCATCCGGACGCTTCATGCACAGAAACCAGGCACACCAATCGAAGAGGACCACACGGATCTTTGAGATTGGACAACAAAAAGAGAGATAGGACTTAATTAACATTGTTCATGTGAAATGGAATAACAACCTGTTTCCTGGTTAATGGAAAACTTCCATTTTCAGCAAGTACCTGCGTATTTCTGCCATTACAGGTTACAAAATATGCATTGATGCAACAAGAAATAAACCAGTACAATGTAAATGTAAGGCTGTACAAAAATAAATGGTGAGGATGAGAATCTGGCATACAACACAATGAAATGGACACTCACCCAATTTGGCATCCTGGCTCCGTCAGGGTCGTGATGGTGAACTTGTAAGACCACAACCGTGCCAATCACAGACAGCGCAACAATGACCATGGTGATAACAAAGTACTGAGCTAGAAAGGTTGAAAGAATAGTGGAAACTATTATCTGTCCTTTCATTGGACATGGTTTCCAGCCAATCGCAGGGCACACAGAGACGAACAACCATCCGCGCTCACATTCACACCTAGGGACAATTTGGAGTGTCCAATCAACCTGCCATGCATGTTTTTGGAATGTGGGAGGAAACCGGAGTACCCGGAGGAAACCCACGCAGGCACGGGGAGAACATGCAAACTCCACACAGGAAGGCCGGAGCCGGAATCGAACCCACGACCTTTGCTGTGTCTCACTCTGAGGCCATTGTGCTAACCAGTCGGCCACCGTGCTTCTTTATGCAATTTATCTGAAAGTATATGTTTTCAAAATGTAGGAGATATTGTAAACAGAATACAACACAAGCACCTCACAGACAGATGTGCAATGCGAATGGGTATTCGAACAAGTGCAGAGTTGGAAGACCAATGCAAAGTCTTGCTTTCATTTGAACTTAATGTGATTCACGGTAATGCAAATAGAGTGCCGGCCATGTCTTGGCTAGTATTTTGGCAGCTTGAATTAGCGAAATTTAAACCCATACAGACAGCTTCTAAAATACCCCCTGCTTACCTATAAGAGGTATTGAGGCTGAAGTGGCCGGCATAATTTCTGCAACGAGCAGCGTGAAGACGATTAGGGAGAGCAGGACTGTGATTCCTGAAAATACCAAATCTCAGTTAGCGCGTAAAAAGCCAAACTGCAAAGCCTTTGCATCTTACCTAGAGACATGCAGAACAACTAATTCATCTTGTTTCGATTAAATTATTTTAACTATTATAAAAAAAAAATGGTAAAACAAATTCAAGCGCATTTCTGTACCCAGTGATATCTTCTCCCCTGAGTCAGCAGGCAGCAGGAAGACAAAAAGGGCCATGATGGAGATCAGGATGCAAGGGATGAGCAGATTGAGTACATAGAAGAGAGTCCGTCTGCGCATCACTATGGTGTACGTAACATCGGGATACGGTTCTGGACAGCACTCGTAAATGCGGTTATTCTTCTTTCCTGAAACCACTGTGAGACAAAACAAAACATAATTGAGTTATTCTTGAAAGGTTTCTGCAAAAGAATTGCTTTACAGTATCCATCCATCAAAGGCTGGGCGATATGCGCAACATTTATCTTATATCTGGATAACGATACGATAACAAAATTACAAAGGGTTCAACAAAAACTAAGCATTTTTTGAAGAAAAAACAAAATATCAATACAAAATCATGTGGAAAGTGACAACACCGATTGCTTTTATCTGTATTTTGTTGTTCATCTTGCGTCTGTGCTCTTTCTAAAATTGGATAGTTTAGATTCTGACTCTTTGGTGATTTTTCCAATACACAAATTTGACAAACGTCCGAAGTTTAAATTAGATTTGTTTTGTTGCGCTTGTTATATTTTTCTATTCACTTGTGTGGCTGTTACACATGTAAGATCTGGTTGCTATTTAGTTCTGAGCAACAACCCCTTGTGGCGCTTTTCATCTACCTCAGTATGTTTTTTATGGTTTATAAGTTTTTCTGCATTTATACTAGCTGTCAAGCAATTATATTGTAACTAATTAATCGCAAAAAAATCAGTAATTAATTGCGATTAATACAATTTTTTAACTACTATTTTTTGTGAAGCTTGTAACAGCTACTTGAGTAATATATTTTAATTAATGTAAAACCACCACATATGAATTATATTTAAATTCAAAGATGGTTCTAACAGCTTTCTTTGATCCTTGAATATGATCTAAACAAAGACATCTTTGCAGGAATTTTGCTTTTCAATTCTCAAAAGCCATCAATTTAGTTCTGCCGACAAGCACCACACTCCAGCAGTGGAAGGTAACTTGAGCATGCTATTTTGTTCTGAGATGATGTGCTAAAGATATACAGCGAATATAGTATTAGCATTTGAATTTGGCTTGGCAAAGTAAGCAAATTATTTATTTAGGTAAATAAAACTGAGTTAAAATATATAATAGCGTTAAAATCTTTGAAAATTAATCTTGAGTTAACGCTTTAATTTCGACAGCCCTAATTTATACGTTTGTTGTCGTTTCTTTTATCCACCATGGAGCATTGCTCGCTCTCTAGTGCTCCCTTCATCCATTAAAGTTTTATTCAATTGCTCACACTTCGTAGTCTGCTTTGAGGTTGAATATTCAGAAAATACACACCATGAAGACATAACCCTAACCTCTCCTTAACGTTATTTTCAAATCTGCATTCAGTGTTTTTCACGCTACAGTTTCCCACTTTTATGTGTTGGATTGCGTGTTTGTGATGCACAATATCCAATTATTCTTACCAATAAGGTCCCACTCTCCATTGGCAACATATTCACTGATGTCTGCCTGGAGCACTGATAAGTCTAAAGAAAATCCCCCATACGTCCAGGAGCCAAACTTGAGGTCACATTTCTGAATGTCAAAGGGGAACCAGCGGAGATCGAAAGAGCAGGTGCTTTTAATGACCCCTGAGAGGGAAATAAATGTGGAATAAGGAAAAAAAACGAGACACACAATAACATAAGAATATATTCATCTAACCTAAAGGAAGCAAGGACACACGTGAAATGAGACACCAAACAAGTAACAGGAGAGTCACTCTGTCAACATCAGCAGTTCATGTATTGAGAGGAAATGAGAATAATATAGGGAATGTAGGCAGTAATCATTCAGGAGGGAAGCACCATCCAAACTCCAATTCATATTTGAGAAAAAAACGTGAGGAATTGGCTGCGAACACTGTCTTTCCAATTGCATTGTTAATCACGAGGTTAATGAGGCGCTGCATGGAACGAGCTGAGATAAAATGAGGACAATTGGGGAGCAGTGAAAAACTTTGTAATGACAGACAAGTGCAAAGATTTCTCAATCAAAAAAACAAAAGTGCGACAAATGACAATCTGGTGAGATGCGGAGAATTGGCAGAGCAACGGTTGAGAAGCAATTTGCTCCTGACGAAGGCAATCGATGCAGACGGAAATCATTGAAAGAGCAATTTGGTCCATTTTAAATGGTGAGGCAAGAGGACAGGACAGGACAGGATAGGTCAGTGCTTTTGCTTGAAGGGTGAAGAGAGGCTGAAGAGTTTCTCAATGAAGGCAGTAATCAGCGACTACAACTTGTGCCCCGGCACATATGCACACACTCAAAAATGGACAAACATACACTTGAGTCACTGGAGGCTCAATAGGAAAAAGCAAACGAGTTCAATTATGCTTTTTTTTGGTTCAAGCCTGAGGGTGGACTGAAACTTTTCATACCTGGAGGTATATGCAGACAATTTCCTGAGGAGCTAACTACAATTTTGGAATGGAAGGGGAGATCAAATCTGTTGTCTGCACTGTGGATGACATAGAATAACATCAACGCTGCGTATTAGACATTTTGACACACATTTAAATTCAGATTTTGACTGGACTCATGCAAGCACCACATTTGTGAGCAAAAGTGAGTGAGCATGCACTGTACTGAATTTTTGAATGATGATATAAAAATATCAACATCCTGCTTTTAAGTGGAACTTGAGGGCACCTTGGCAACAGTTAAAAAATGATATTTTCCAGTGGAGGGACGGAAATGTACAAATACTTTTCCCTTGATTTTACAAAAGTCTGGCTCAATCTTTTCTGTGTGCTTTGGAGTCCTATTTTTTTTTCAGGTGCCAAAAGATAAGGCATCTTTTTTTGGGTTGCTAATTTAATATTCTTTTGTGTGTTGGTTGTTTTGGCCTTTTTTTCAGTTCAGTCCTAAATTCAGTTAAAAACAAACAAACAAACAAAACAAACTTGACTATTACATGAGTGATGCCATTATAATATGGAGGAAGAATTGCTCCACTAGTGCCATTGTGAGTAAAAATAAATTCATTCCTGAATGTCCTTTTATTTATTTATTTTTTTTACATAACCATTTTTGATTGACTGCAGTGAAAAAAAAGGTCTTACTGTATATTTGAGGTTAATTTGTCGAGCAAAGTACTGTATATGGGTTCCCCACCCCCCAACTTTTAACAGGATCATTTAACATTTTCAAAGTTTCAAAGGTAAATAAAAACAATTGTGTTGATTTCATTGAACTTAACTAATAAAAGTAAATTTGTGTTTCAAAAAGTTCCACTCGAGATTATGTCTTATAAACATAGTGTCATGTTATAAAAGCTTGTATTCATATGGTGACAAAATTTGTGCGGACACACAGATGCAATGTACAATACATATATTATGTATCGTAGGTTGAGGACATATGTGAACAACAATAACAACAGCAAACACTACTACTACTATTCCATATAATGTAAAATTGTCAATGCTCCTTCAGGCCAAAATCTGACATGTTATGTTCACATCCACATCCAGTTGTACCTGTTATAAAGTAGAATATCTGGGTTCCACAGGAGATGAGCAGGAAATCGTAGAGTGTCCAACCCATTATACTGAGAGGCGTCCCATTTTAATTTATAGTCATTCCAGGACTGTGGAGCAGAGAAATATTTTTTCACACTTCATATACACGTGTGGCCTTCTGGAAAACTCAGATACAATTAACTAAGAGATGTGGGGAATTGGGAATTAACAAGTCGAGAAAGATAGGTTAGAGAAATTCTGAATCATAGATTCTCAAAGTAGCACAAACTCTTCTAACCTGACCTGCTGGCTCACAGGATTAATTTATCTATAATGGCACTATAATACAATACAATTTTATTTATATAATGCTAATGTTTTCCAACTTTGCACACCCCTGTGGGGTATAATAAATTATTAATAATAACAATAATAATAATACCAATAATAATATACTTTATAGAATATTTATAGTAAATTATTATTAATAATAATAATAATACCAATAATAATATTTTTGATAGAATATTTATAATAAATTATTATTATTCTTATTACTGCATAGATAATTGTAGCCTCAACTCTGTACATACCTGTTGTTGATCAATATTTCCCAGCACTAACAATTTAAAGCACTCAAGGTCCTTCTGCACACAAACGTGCATAACATGTACAGCTACTGGACACTTAATTAATGGTGCGACGATTATCTGCATCATCTGCATAACTGTTGTAGTATTGTAAGTATTGCACCACGGATCACATTATCTCAGGTCTTATGACTATCCAAATTGTTGCACAGCTGTCATTGGAGTGGTATTACTACACAATGGTACCTCTACATTACGGAAATATGTCATGTCTTTGTCTATTGTAGCTGCCCGTTACTGTAATTCTAGTGTAGCTCATACTGTCTGAGACCAATTCCTTGTGTGTTTTACATACTTGGCCAATAAACATGATTCGGAATCTAATACTGAAAACTGACTTTGTATAAGTGTCCTCCCACCTCAGGCTTTTCTTTTAACTGTCCCACGAAGCAGTTATATTATCAACAGTCCTGTGATCCTTGTTGCATTGAGGCAACTTTTAATGCATTTATTAGAATAAACCTGCTATTATTATTATAATTATTATTATGAATTCATTTTTTACCTCATTTGTGAGGTAATGACCGACACCATGGCTGATCTGTCCTGTCAAAAAATGTAATATAGCCCGTTATCACAAAAGGTTTTCTCACCTCTGGTCTAATTCATAAATAGACTAATGAATTAGTTTAATTATAATTACTAATGGCTGGTAAGCAGTTCTTGGACTTGGAAATCTTACCATGTGCAGCCAAATATTGGTCGTCAACACCTGGTTCTTCTCATCCTGTGAGAAAGAAAAATATTGTGGCACCAATAAACCCTTTAGGTAGATAAATATTTAATCATGCTGGTCTGGCAATTGTTAATTCATAAAAATAGTAGGTTTTTTTCTCAGTTTTCCATGTTCTGTACAAACAAAGTGATTTATTTATTTTTTTTTTTTTTTTTGGGGGGGGGGGGTGTTGTGTAGTATTAGTAGTAGTAATAATAATAACAACACGAATCAGAGGTGGACATTCCGACAGACCGGTCCGTCAATCCATCATTGACGGACGCCCATTTTGCTGATGTTAGACGATCGATGGGGAAACTAAAAAAAAAAAAAAAACACAGACTAAGCACAGACGGAAGTCGGTTTTCATTGTAACCGGGGCAACTCCTGATGCCAGTTTCGTATGTTTGTTCAAGGAGGTTTCTTAGAGGACTGCAGTGAACACATAAGAGTGAGTGGTCACGTTTTCAGGGACTGTGATAGTCGACTGTGATTGGCTAAGGAAGTGGTACCAGAAGACGACACTTCACTTTGCTATGACCACACAAATCTACAATGTTTGTTTGTGTGTAGTAGTTTATACATTTGTATTTACCTGTAAAACATTGGTGTAATAATTTATATTCAAGAATGTATCGTGTGTTTGATCGCCGGGCTTGTTGCTTCCATTGACCGTATATGGAAACGATTTGTGCTTCCCGTACAGTAAGTGGCAGAATGCACCAAAGAGCAGTAATCCGTCCACGAACCGAGAAGGAGAAGAAGAAGAAGCACAGTATTCATAAACAGTAGTTGGAGTGCGCTACTTGGATTGGATTTTATTTAACCTTGGCCAGAATGCGGAGCTGGATTTTGGTTAAGGTAAGCCACTTTAAACTTTGAAATTAAATAATAATAATAATCGCGGTGTTCTGGTTTTGTTACCCAGTTTTGGAGCCTCTGTGTTTCCCCACAGGGCTTGGGGGGCTTCCCCTCTCCCTTCCTGGTCACGCCCCTGCAGCTTCAGGCTCCTAATCCTGCACACCTGCAACTCATCAGCCTCATTAACGCGGATAACTTCAGTGCAGCCATGAGTCAGGCGCCAGATTATTCCCGTTTACGTCGTGGTACTCCGGCCCATATCTGTGCTCGCAGAATTGATCCTGCTGTGTATTTAGCCTGGTTTGTGCTACCCTGTCTCCTTGTGTTTTTTGCCCTCCTCATGTCTGCAAGGAGTTTCCTGCCTACCCACCCAAGCCCTGCCTCACCACTGCCTTCATTCTCCAGATTTTGGATTCTCTCCACTCCCCAGACTCAACTCTCCGGTCAACGGGACTCTGGCCGACCCATTGCCTCACCTCCATTCACATCAAAATAAATCCTTTCTTATTGCCATCTCTGACGCCGCTTGCTCTTGGGTCCTCTTTTCACCTCATTGGTTATATACTAACCATTACAAATAATAATACCTGACAAACTACCTGACCGACCGACTGACAGATGACGAACAACAGAAAGGCAAAATTTTGTGAAAATGTCCACCGCAGACGGAAGTCGGTTTTCATTGTAACCGGGGCAACTCCTGATGCCAGTTTCGTATGTTTGTTCAAGGAGGTTTCTTAGAGGACTGCAGTGAACACATAAGAGTGAGTGGTCACGTTTTCAGGGACTGTGATAGTCGACTGTGATTGGCTAAGGAAGTGGTACCAGAAGACGACACTTCACTTTGCTATGACCACACAAATCTACAATGTTTGTTTGTGTGTAGTAGTTTATACATTTGTATTTACCTGTAAAACATTGGTGTAATAATTTATATTCAAGAATGTATCGTGTGTTTGATCGCCGGGCTTGTTGCTTCCATTGACCGTATATGGAAACGATTTGTGCTTCCCGTACAGTAAGTGGCAGAATGCACCAAAGAGCAGTAATCCGTCCACGAACCGAGAAGGAGAAGAAGAAGAAGCACAGTATTCATAAACAGTAGTTGGAGTGCGCTACTTGGATTGGATTTTATTTAACCTTGGCCAGAATGCGGAGCTGGATTTTGGTTAAGGTAAGCCACTTTAAACTTTGAAATTAAATAATAATAATAATCGCGGTGTTCTGGTTTTGTTACCCAGTTTTGGAGCCTCTGTGTTTCCCCACAGGGCTTGGGGGGCTTCCCCTCTCCCTTCCTGGTCACGCCCCTGCAGCTTCAGGCTCCTAATCCTGCACACCTGCAACTCATCAGCCTCATTAACGCGGATAACTTCAGTGCAGCCATGAGTCAGGCGCCAGATTATTCCCGTTTACGTCGTGGTACTCCGGCCCATATCTGTGCTCGCAGAATTGATCCTGCTGTGTATTTAGCCTGGTTTGTGCTACCCTGTCTCCTTGTGTTTTTTGCCCTCCTCATGTCTGCAAGGAGTTTCCTGCCTACCCACCCAAGCCCTGCCTCACCACTGCCTTCATTCTCCAGATTTTGGATTCTCTCCACTCCCCAGACTCAACTCTCCGGTCAACGGGACTCTGGCCGACCCATTGCCTCACCTCCATTCACATCAAAATAAATCCTTTCTTATTGCCATCTCTGACGCCGCTTGCTCTTGGGTCCTCTTTTCACCTCATTGGTTATATACTAACCATTACAAATAATAATACCTGACAAACTACCTGACCGACCGACTGACAGATGACGAACAACAGAAAGGCAAAATTTTGTGAAAATGTCCACCGCTGATAACGATAATAATAATAATGAGTTACTCACCACATCCATGATCTGCCTGAGGAACATGCCGACTTCAACGTTGAGAGTCTGAGACTCATTGAAGACTGGTCTCTCCAGTTTATTGTAATCATGCAACAGGTAGTCGAACAGTCTGTGCTCATCTGGCCCTTGAATAGAAACTATGAAACACACATTATTCATATATATATATATATATATTAGTATCAGTTATCACTATTTGCTATTGCCACTCATTTCTGTTGGACAAAGTACTTTGTGAATGTATTATTATTATTACGTGTATAATTGTAAAAGTTTTATTATGCTGTATAAATAAAGTGAAAGTATTTGGCCAGCAATCAACATCAGTGTGAAACAATTCTGACATGTCCTATAATCTATTTCTTTCTGATAGTGGTATTTGGGTCACTGGTATTGTGCTCACCTCCGTCTGTGTAACTTGGATGAAAACTTGGAAGTAAGATTAGATAATGAAAGTGCACATGCACTAATATGTTATAGGAGACAGTCACTGTGGTGTGACTGCAAAAAACGTGACCCCCCCCTCCAAAAAGAAAACCAGACCCTACTTTGAAAAACTCATCTGAGTGAATTCGTTGAATTATCATATTCGCAACGTACCTTGGACTGTGCATGCACTCACAAGCAGAGCAAGCAGAACATGATGTGGATCCATGATGGTTTGAAAGAAGAAACGAGGTGAAATTAGACCTCAGTGGCGTTGCTTGTTTCTAACAATGATGTGAACGTGTCAGCGTGTGCTTATAGAATGACTCCTCCCCCCCAGGTTACAAACATTAACATGGCATGCTTAAAAATGCAAGGAAAGGTTATTGGATTCACAAATAAATACCATTCATATCATTTATTGTTTTGAGTTAGATTTTGGAGGCAGTATAAAAAAATATATATTTTTAAGTATTTTTGCAGCATGTTGCGCAATAGACTTGCACAGCTGAATGCAGCTGGAGACTGCCTGATTTTGAACTTAGAACACAAAACAGATGTGGCCATCACCGCCAGTCTTTAAATTATTTGGATTTAACACACAGAACAGCGAAACTTCCAATGTTTCTTGTTTTTCTTCCTTACACTGGGCAACTTTCACTTTTTTTCCAAAGTCAATAAGGGCACCTTTGAGAGTAAACAGTGAGATAGTACAATCAAACAGTAAAATCAAGGTCGGTTTAAAACCCAAAGTACATCAATGTAAAAAAAAAAAAAAAAAAAGACTAGGAGGAGTATGAAATTCTGAACAGATGTGTTTTAAGTTGTGATGAAAATAAAACAACCATTCACATTCAATGCCAGCAAAGTATAATGTGTAGAATAAATAAAACAGAACAACAGCTCTCATAAAGTAAGTTGTGCACTGTCCATAATGAGAAATGATACCGTATGAATCCAATACAACTTTATACAACGCATTTCACAACAACTGGAGCTGTAACAAAGCACTGTACATATGGTGTAATATAAATTAGCAGTGGGCCACTGGGACCGAACACCATAACTTCTGTCTTCTTTTATTTGAAATTTAAGAAATTAAATGACATCCAAGCTTTGATTTCCTCAATACAGGATAAAAGTGGTCTCAATGAGAGAGTGTTTTTGCTCAGCGGGACCTAGATCTGACTGTCATCCGCATAGCAATGGAAGGAAATGCTTTCATAGGATAGAACCTAAAGGCAGTAGGTACAATGAAAACAGCGAGGGCCTCAAAACAGAACCCTGTGCAACACTATACGACAAAGGGGCAAAGCGAGACTCAGAGCAACCTAGGCAAATGCAAAAGGTCCAGCCAGCCAAATCAGATCAAAACCACTCTAGAGCGCTACCACGAATGCCCACCTGATGCTGTAATCGCGCCAGAAGAATCCCGTGGTCCACCGTGTCAAACGCTACAGTAAAATTCAACAAGACAATACACACAATACACACAGTCTCCAGTAAAAATTGCCAGGAGGATAGCATTCAAACCTTGTAGTAGAATGGATACAACTCTCTACCCAATCGTAATAATACAAAGATTTTCTTCTGGCTTGCAAATATCTGTTGTTCCAGATAGGAACGGAATGTGTTGTGAAGTATTGATTAGATATCAATTTCCAATACAAAATGGCCTGCTAATGAAATGTTGACAATTTAAAAGGCATCTTAGAAATAACAAAATTATATCTTAATAATAAAAAAAAGTCACGGCATTTCGACATTTTGTGTAATATTTTGGAGGGAATATATAACCAAAAATCATTCATATTGCCTTTTAACAATTAATGCAACCATTTCCGTTTTATCATACCATTCATTGCTTTGTAATCAATTACTTTAGTCCACCTTCATCGGCATCCCCTTTCCTACTCAATGCCTTCATAAAATTCGGCAAATCATAAACTTCACTTCAAAAACACATAACCCAATTCCTTACATGTTCCTTGTGTGAGGGTATTCAAAATTCACATGTTGTCATTGTGCAACGCCGTGTACAATCGTATGCAGAATAATGTGTATGCACTCTTATTATATTGCTTTTCGCTTGTATACAAAAATTGAAAGGGCTCACACTTTGCCCCCACTAGCTCTGCGTTGCTGTAAGCACACAGCTCGAGGGCTCTGTTTTGTGCAACTTCTGAATATCTTACGACTTCGGCTTTTATGTGGCCATCAACTGAGATGTATATAATGTTTAAATGTATTTGTATTTACATGGATGTCAATTTATTTTTGCGTGAGGTATTTGTCAGACCAAATTACAGATGCACAAAGCGAAAATAAAAAAATAAATATATATTAAAAAAAACTTTCGGTCGCACACCAAAGCTCCATTCTGATTGGTTTGACAACGAAATCGGGGCGGGGACACGGCGGTAAATAGGAAGTGAAGCTCTCGTGACAAGATGCGAGGTCTGTAAACTTTGAATTCGCCGTGGGCTTTCACTTTGTATTTTGTTTTTATTATTGTCAAGAGGCACGTCGTCGAACATGCAGATGATACGGAAACGCCGGGACAACAATTTAACGTTGCGAACAAATACACAAAATAGGTTGGTTTGATCGAAGCGCTTTGCTCAAGTATGGTGTAGTAATGTAAAGCTCGTTGTTTGCATTTAAGTCAGTTACTGTTGTGTGCTCCTCCTCGCATTTTACTGACAGCGAGGCCACACGAAGCGTTAACTGGTTCACAACGTGTACGACACGACACGAAATGTTGTTTCTTGAGTGCTGACACTTGCGACAAACGAATTTAAACATAAATTTACCATAGTGGTATCTGTGACTGCTTCATTTCCTGTGCAGTCCTGCTTAAAATCTCCGCAGTTTGAGAGGATTTTTTCATTTCTATGCACATTTGTTGATTGTTACAATAAAAGCAATCTCCTTGCACAAACATAGAAGTGGAGTACTGTATGAGCCTGTTTTCTATTGTATCGACTGCTGTCAAGTTCCTTCAGCACGAGTGCATTGTTTAGGCTTTGTTCTCTAGTATTAGGGCATGGACCAATAGCGTTCTATTCGTGTTGACGACTGGTCGTGTTCCTTTTGCATGAGCAGATCACTCAGCTTTTTTGTCTGTTGTCAAAGACTGCTCCTTTAACTGTAAACACAAAATCCACTCAACGTTAAACTGCGCTGGTCGATAGCTACACGAAGGGCCTTTGAAAGACACGACGTAAATGGTTATGTAACCCATTCATCTTCTTGCCCTTGTATATCATTTTGGGAAAAATGTCAACATATCTTAATCATTGGAGTTAATAGGTTTATGGATATTAAACAAATAAAACTTGGTTTGCAATATTTTCTTCATTTTTGACTGCCATTGATATGATTAGATAGTATGTTATTTGTCAACTCACCTCTACAAAAACAGCTGCACAGCAAATATACATTTTTTAATATATGTTAAATGCCTTTATATCTAAAAATAATAGGTACGCCAAAGTAATGTGACATGTTATAATTCAGTCCGCCATGTCCTTTGTGTACTCTTGTGCAAATCAATGATCAGTTCAATTTGATATAAGCCATTTTAACCTCTTAAAATACATTTAAACAGAGTTATTTCATGTCATGGTTTTGTATCAGTTGATTTATCCATTCACAACCTAACCCTAAATGTATTCCTTATATGTTTTATGCAGCTAAAACAGTCACACCAATGCTATGGCCATAACTATGTGCACAGGACAGAAGAGAGTTATTTTATTTTACCCAGTTCCCAAGTCATTTAACATAAGCAAAAAAAAATACAAAATAATGCCAATAATTCATTTAGTGATGCTAAACAGTGAATGAGGTCAAGCTGACCCCAGAGATAAGATTAAATATTTTTTGCTTCAATTGATCTCAAATGGTCACCTGTAATTGTATCTTCTCCGGTAAACTAAAAAAATATTGTGAATAAACTGCATACATCTTTGTGGGGACCAGGCTGACATAAAAATCTTAAATTGCTAAACACAGATTGTGTGAGACTTTATTAATTCTTAATTTCACAGTTTTACATTGTGAATTTCACACCAATTATCCAATAAAATTAATTATCAGTCCTGAAATTTATGTAACTGGATTTATCTGTTTTAGCAGCAGACTTGGTTCGAAGCAGAACATACCAGAGAAGAAAAGGCAAGATTTCCATTTAGATTTGTGGTTCTGCCTGACTCTGCAGAACTGGATTCTAGACTTTGGACGGCCTATTGTCATGGTAAGTCAGTATCTATGGTCACTGGATTTGCATTTGCTGAGCACTATAATTTTCTTGGTGTACCGTACATAGATCATGCTTCCGCTTGAGTGGTTTCCCCTGAACAAACCAAGTGCCGGAGACTATTTCCACATGGCCTATAATGTCATAACACCTTTCCTCATGCTTAGGGTAAGTGTGAACACGTCAGTACAAATTTGTCTTCAGATATCAAGGACATATCCGGAGTTGGGCACTTGACCCTTTTTTGCCAGTCAGTCCCCCACCCTCCGGCCGCATCTTGTTACCGTTCTGGCCTCGACCCTCTGGCCTTGCTCATAAAAATTGTTGGTCGCCCGACCCCATAAAGCTGGGAGGGCACCTGTACATGACGCAGCTGCGGGCGAGATGCTAACGGCGCGGGTTTATTTAAAGATGTTTGTGTGTGAAGAGACGTGAGACAGCAGCGGGCGATCAAGCGTGCCTGAATTTACTTATTTTGACAACACATAAACTGCTCTTCCCATCTGCTACTAGTTCATACCATTACAAGAGGGGGGCAATAAGGAAACTCCTGTCTCATGTCTTTTCATACACAAACAGTTGATAGCGGTGCTTCTCATGCGTTCAGAGACAATTTTTTTTCGCTTGCCCATTTTGCAAGTAGGTTCAATCAGGTACGAGGGCTGATTCGTGGGCTGGACTGAAATCCATCTCTGGCCTTTGTTAATCGAACCCATCCATCCATTATCTGTACCGCGTCTCCTCACGAGAGTCACGGGGGGGCTGGAGCCTATCCCAGCTTTCTTCGGGCAGTCGGCAGGGTACACCCTGAACTGGTTGCCAGCTAATCGCAGGCCTTTTTTAAAAATTTATAACCCCTCGCCCCAAAAATGGGCATCCGGCCAGGCCAGAGAGACGAATGTTTCCACCCCCAGGACAGACTGCCCAGCTCTGGATATATCAATGTAAAGTTATGAATTTTGAATGAGATGAGAAATGACTTGAAGTCCCAGAAACTCTGTATTTGATTTTGAGGCAAATTATTTGCTACAGCAGGCATATTGTGTACTGTTGTCACTTTACCTGTTAGTTGATTGAGCGCAGTCCGAAGGCGCTGCCTCGCTCAGCAGTCTACCTCTGCATCATCACTTTTGTCATGGGAGCCAGTATCCACCTGGTTGGAGACTCTATTAACCACAGACTCATTCTGAGTGGCTACAAGCTCCATCTGTCAGTCAGAGAGAACCCCATCATGAGAGATCTCAAACCTGCGTCACTGGTAAGGCTCTTATTATTTCTGGTTAACCACAGTGTGAGCTACGTGACAGAACCTAAGCGTCTTGATTTTTCTTTCTATTGAGTTCATACTCATGTTTTGTTTGTTGACATTTTGGTAATACGCAAGATATTCTAGAAAACAGTGGTTCTCAAATTGGGGGTCTTCAAGACATAGCTTGTGAACTTGCAAAAGAATTTGCAATAAAATATGACATCATTTTAAAAAATGTAATTTGTACCAGTGTAATTACATATGGGGACTGGCACCCCAATAAAAGAAACTCCTCCCTAACTTGTCTTTGGCACAATTACAAGTTCTGATATGATTGTAACGTAGAGTATGTAAAAAGGCTTTGCTGTAATTACATTGCTGTACTGCTCATGAATATGGAAATCAGCTTTCCTCTGATTAGTAGTTCGTGATTTATCAGCTGTTGACACATTGGGCACCCTGAACGGCGAGCCTCTATAAGCTTTTGAGTCTGTGCATGCAGTATATCATGCAGTTCTTTATCACAATTAATAAACCATAAAAGTGATGAAAATGACCTTTGACCAGGCACATCGACGCTAATCAAGGTAAATATTTTTTTGTGTGGCTGCGGGGCAACAAGCTAATGCTAATATTAGCCCCGTGTGGACTGCAGTAAAATTTAGTCAGCTCATTTTTACCTTTTATCGCCTCTTTCAAACAATCAACAATGCATAAAACAATGGGGGAAAATAGCTTTTGATTCCATGGGACCTTTAATATTTATGTTGTTAACTTACAAACATGTTAGCATTTGATTAAATAATCTACAGTGATATATTAAGTTAAACTAAGAGGAAGAATTAGAGTATATTAAATTCTGGACCGGTAGATTCAGCCTAAACCTGCCTGCACCGATAATCAACTTTTTCTCGTTAAAGTTTTGCCCTGCACACACCAGCAGGTGCAACGCATTTGTCGTCCAAGATTGAAGAGTTGAAAAGTTCGCCCGCAGTTCATTCCTCTACCCAAATCAATTAAAAAAAGTAACAAGTTGTGCTCTAGTCAACTAGTCTCGAGAACTCGATGTTATTGATCAGCTTGTGGGCAATACTGATGTCCAAATAAATAAAAATTATATTTTATAATCTCATCATTTTAAGATTAGAAAAGGGAGAGTTTGGGGATGGAAAAGATACATAACAGTCTTAAATATTACAATACACATGATTTGTAATTCATAACTCTTAACTGAACATTTAGCAATATCATGACAGCCACATACTACAGTACACAGATGAGGGAAAATGCAGTAGATGTCACTGTTGCTCAAGAGAGGACAACACTGCATTGCTTTGTAGTTATGAAAAAAAGAGTAATTTGAGATGAATGTGTTGTAATGATTCAGACTGCTTGGCTATTTACAGATTGACTCCTTTGAACTGCTGTATTATTATGATGAACAACTGGGACATTTAATGTGGTAAGTTGTAACAATATTCATGGATAATGAATGTACCCAAATTGGATCACTATATTACACATGTGTTTTGACAAATACTGGAGACATAAAATTGAAGTATATGACGCAATCAGGCTGTAAAAAAGAAAAGAAAAACAAACAGACAGGTATTTTCTTGATTCACTGACTGATTTAGATTTATGTGAAGATTTGATCTCACCAACCTAGCAGTCTTAACCTTAGCGTCATTTTAAAATCAGGTACTAGCTTTATACATGATGAAAAGTAAAAGAATGGCTACATTACAGTATATTGCAGGTGTGGGCAAACTACGGCCCGGGGCCACATGTGGCCCGTTAAACGTTTTAATCCGGCCCGCCAAACTTGAAAAAAATTAAATCAGTAAACCTTGTTAATGTTTTATTTTTTTGGGGGGGTTTTCAAAGACATATATAGTCGTAATGCTTTTGTTCACTTTCATTTAAAATTAAAGGTATTTTATTTTTCTCCGATGAGGCGAGGTTACCAAAACTCCATTCATCTTCACCTGGTCCGGCCCCTCTGTTAAATTTTAGAACCCATTGTGGCCCGCCAATCAAAAAGTTTGCCCACCCCTGGTATACTGCGACACTTGACGTAATTATTAAGGGGAAATCATGAATATGACTCATGCAGTGCAGCTCATAAGATGCCATGTGTGGTGCTTTAGGTATATTCCCTTCTTTATCATTATCTTCATCTACTTCACCGGATGTTTCACGGAGACTACAGAGGAGAAGAAGATTCCACTCACAGGATGGCTTTTACTTGCACCCAGCGCACTCTATTACTGGTCAGTTGCTCATCATATTCTTCAAAAGAAGAATTATGTATTTTTGTATTTTTGTCCACTGGTATAAGAAGATATTGAGTCATGGGGCCTTCTTGTGGAATTGTTAAATGAGCATTACTTCAAATTTGAACCTGGTAGCCTTTCCATTTTAACACATAATAAGTACGCATCAAATTACTACATTAAGTATTTTATAGAACTGAATCATATTTGCGTTGTCCCATGTCTCCGTATAACAGAATGTCCTTATGTGGGAAACGACTATGGTACATGTGTGAAGTGTGCTGCCACTGCACTCTTCCTCACGCATGCGCAAACACACCCATACGTCACACACAAGCTTGTCGCAATGCTGGCAACCCCTATATGAACGTGCAAGTATGTATACAAAATACAGCTTTTTTTCCTTTTAGGTTTTTCTTCCACTTATTCACTCAAATTTTACCTTCCCTCCCTCACCACACAACACAGGATTTCTCAGCTGATGTCGTACAACAAACATTTGAAGCCAGCCGCGGGATGCTTTTTAGCGGTCCAGTTAGCGGGAAGTATTTAGCACGACAACAGTTAAAGCATTCCAGGACACGTTCATTTACGCCACTGTACTTTGTCTGTCAAGCCGCAAGCAATTTCCTCTGAGCAGGTAAACTGCTGGAATCGTACTGAGCCAGAATCGATTCCTTGTTTTTTTTTTTTTTACTGTGTATCCCGCTTCGCTTAATCGGATGCATCTCTCTTCCACGGTCATTACCGTTCTATGATCTACAGACCAGACGTAAATGTAAATGAATGAATTTTAAATCTTCAGCAATTCCAGTAAAACTCATGCCAAAGAAGTCATACATGTTGCCGTTCTGAATCCGATCATGGCGCAGCGGTCAAAGTTTTTCCGTTGTATGGAGCGGGGAACTTCTTGAGTTTGCGTTACTGCGGGCTTCACTATGGCTTCTAGGTTCCGGATATTGGAATTTCCGTTGTTGAAGAATCGATCGTAAATGTAATTGTTTTTCCAGGTGTTTAATTTCCGTTTGACAGAGGTCTGTAGATATAGAATACTTACTCTATATCAAACAACATCCTTTGTTTTACATTCTTTCACAATAAACATGAATAAAAATAGCTCAGCTCCTTCTTCACCACAATAGACCGATACAGGGTCCGCATCACAGCAGACGTTGCACCGATCTGCCTGTTGAGCTCCCCCTCCATCCTACCCTCACTCGTGAACAAGACCCCAAGATATGTGAACTCCTCCACTTGGGGCACAATCTCTTCCAACCTGTAGAGGACACTCCATCCTTTTCCGACTGAGAACCATGATCTCAGATTTGGGGGTGCTGATCTTCATCCCAAACGCTTCACACTAGGCTGCAAACCGCTCCAGTGAGAGTTGGAGATCATGGCTTGAAGAAGCCAACAGTACCACATCATCTGGAAAAAGTAGAGATGCAATACTAAGGCCACCAAACCGGAGCCCCTCACGGCCTTGGCTTCGCCTAGAAATTCTGTCCATAAATGGTATTAACAGAATCTGTGACAAAGGGCAGCCTTGGCGAAGTCCAACCCCCACTGGAAATGAATCCGACTTACTGCCGGTGATGCGGACCAAACTCTGACATCGGTGGTGCAGGTACCGAACAGCCCGCATTAGTGGGCTCGGTAACACATACTCCCGAAGCACACCCCACAGAACTCCCAGTGGGACACGCCTTCTCCAAGTCCACAAAACACATGTAGACTGGTTGAGCGAACCCCCATGCACCCTCAAGGACCCTGCCGAGAGTGTAGAGCTGATCCACTGTTCCACGGCTGAGACTAAAAACACACTGCTCTTCCTGAATCTGAGATTCGATCTCCCGACAGACCCTCCTCTCCAGCACCCCTGAGTAGACCTTACCAAGGAGGCTGAGGAGTGTGATTCCACTATAATTGGAACACACTCTCCGATCCCCCTTCTCAAAAAGGGGGACCACCACCCCAGTCTGCCAATCCAGAGGCACTGTCCCCACACAATGTTGAGAGGCGTGTCATCCATGATAGCCCCACAGCTTCCAGAGCCTTTAGAAACTCCGGGCAAATCTCATGCACCCCTCGGGCTTTTTCACCGAGGAACCCCAGAGATAGGTGAGTCCACTTCGTATTCTTCAGGCTTTGCTTCCTCAATGGAAGGTGTGTCTTCAAAGTATTCTCCCGACTCTCCCAACGCGTGCCGAGTTGAGGTCAGCAGAACCACATCTCCACTATAAACAGGGTTAAAGGTGCACTGCTTCCCTCGCCTGATACGCCGGATGATGGAGCAGAATTTCCTCCAAGCCGTCAGGAAGTCGTTTTCCATGGCTTCACTGAACTCCTTCCACAAAAAAAAAACTATCTGACTCCTTCTTCAGCCTGACAGCATCCCTTACCACTGGTGTCCACCAGCGGGTTCGAGGATTTCCGCCACAACAGGCACCAAACACCTTACGGCCACAGGTCCGATCAGCTGCCTCAACAATGGATTCACAAAACTTGGTCCACTCCGACTAACGGGATGTGGGCAACGATCTGCCGGAGGTGGGAATTGAAACTCTTTCAGACGGGGGATTCCGCCAGGTGTTCCCAGCAAACCCTCACAATACATTTGGGTCTGCTGGGGCGGATTGGCATCTTCCCCCACCATAGGAGCCAACACAGCACCAGGTGGTGATCAGTTGACAGCTCTGACCCTCTCTTCACCCGAGAGTCCAAAACATGTGGCCGCAAATCTGATGATACGACTACAAAGACAATCATTGAATTGCGCCGTCGAGTGTCCTGGTGCCAAGCACATTTATGTGTTGAATTGCCCAGTCCTAGTTAAAAGAGATTGTTTACATTTTATTAACACTATTTGCACAAGGCAAACTATGCCTCGATTTCCTGCTAGTTTGTAATCTTACTTATTAACGAACCGCATGCATGTTTGTTGTCTTGACTCTTGTGAATGTCCAGGTTGCTTTTATTTGCTGTGGTATTTTGGCATGAGTTCCTTTGTTTCATTTACACTGCAGGTACTTGGTTACGGAAGGACAAATCACTGAACTCTTTCTCCTCACCTTCTTTGCTATGGTCGCCATGGTGATTCATCAAAGGCATCATGGCCTGAGTCCAGACAGCAATGGTCTTTTCTTGTTTCACAGTTTTAGTGTTACTGTGCTTCTAGTGACACTCTGGGTTGTTTTCCTATGGAATGACCCAGTGCTACGCAACAAGTACCCGGGTTTAGTATACGTTCCGGAACCCTGGTCCTACTACATGTTGCATGTAAAGAAAGATCACTAATTGGAACTGTTCAGGTTTGTACATTGTTACGTCATAAGACCATATACTGCATGTGGGATTGAAATCTAATTGCTTTTCCCTTTCTTTTCAGGTACAACAGCCTTTGACCAAGGAATAAGAGGATCTATGTTGCAAAAAATCTGTTACAACTGTTTTACAATGTGTTATTGTCGCGAGTATGTTCTTCTCATTGCTGAATTATTTGACAATATTTCTCAGACACTTCTCTGTTAAGGCATAACCCAATTGCCACCTGTGTATTCAACGCCCACTGTCCTGGCTGCTCGCTACTCTGCTGACATCAATAATAAAAGAAGGATGGAAAGTACAAAATCAGTGCTGTTGTGGGCTAATGTAAAGAACTTATGCTCCCAAGCGCACACAGCAAATCAAAAGGGATCCTTTTGGAGATTCTGCCCGACGCCACTGTTATGTTCAGTACATAATGCATCTACAGGACAGTACCTCGAAAAAGTGTTCGTACGCCTTTGAACCTTTTCACATTTTCTGACCTTATAATCAGATTTTTTTGATTCGATTGTATTTGATAGACCAACACAGAGTGGCATACAATTGTCGAGTGGAATGAATGTGACTCACAGTTTTTATGGGAGGGGCCCAAGGGTTTGGGTGCAGTGTGACCTGGGAGGCGGCCAAAGCCAGGGAGTTCAACTTAGCGGTCTGATCTTTGCTCTGGAGTATGGGGTAATTGGACCCTCTAATTTGGGTCTAGGCCTGTATTTCTGACAAAGGTGGATTTGTTTCTAGTGAGGTTTGGAATTTTGTCACTGATTCTGTTCTTAATCTTTAGGTACATAATTTCAAGCTCATCTTTATTACTGACATCAAGATAAATTGCCTTTTATCATTCATGTACCGGAAGCATGACATACGCTACATCATGATTAGTATTGTAATAATTTTTACCCATCAATTTTCTATACTGATTATCCTACTCACAGTTGCAAGAATCCTGAGCCTTTCACAGCTGTTATCAGGCAAACAATACCATACACCCCTATTTATAGAGCGCATTTCACAACAACTGGAGCTGATATAAATTAGTCATATAAATTAGCAGCTAATTAGAACACAAATAAATACATGCTGGGCTGGTTTCCTGACAATTACAGGGAACAGCAACATACAACGATTCATACTCACACCATGACTGAGTGGAAACGTAACCCAGGCAGCCTACATGGAAGTCAGTCACGTGATTATTGAATTGAAGGGTTAAACATTTCTGCTTGAATATTATTGCCATGTTCTTTTTTTAAATTTTTTATTTTTTCTCTGTCTATTATCTATTTATATATATTTCATCTTAACTCAAATGCATTTTAAATCAATAGAGTGTTGAACAGAATACTGTTATTTTGAAATTACTTGGAAGGGAGAGGGTTAAACTGTGTTGCACCTTGGATCCGGTATCTGCGTTTCCACAGCAACACATATTAAATTACTTCCAGGCTTGGTGGTGTTGGACTTTAAACAGGTGGAGGGACACACTTCAGGAAATTCATTTTTTCTTCCTGCAAGGCAACTTAAGTACTTCAAATGGTATGAACAATTTTCTTTGTTGGATTTTCAATGACCAGTTTTGGGGTTTTTGATTCGACATTGTTATTTTTTTTCACACAGGCAAAATTCTTTACACCAGCTCAAATCAATGGTAAGACTTCTTAAGTGTATGCTTCACAGCACCATTTACTGCCCCCCCACCATTATTCATAAAAGAATGTTTGAAACCGGCACACTGGCAAGTTTCATTCATTGTGTGTTAGTCAACTTTTAGGAGTCAGTGCGAAGTGAAATAGAAATGATGGTTTCGAACGCATTGTCATCTACTTCCTCAAAGTTAACGTCACTTTTAAGTGAACTTGTTTGATTACAGACAGTTTAGAACTGTAGATGAACTTGATATAATTCACCACTGGAATTTCCTTGCAGAGTTCAAGGAGTGCTTCTCCTTGTATGACAAGAAACAAAAGGGAAAGATTGACGTCAAGGATCTGATCACAGTTATGCGCTGCCTCGGCACAAGCCCCACACTTGGTGAAATTGAAAGACATCTTCAAGTTCACAAAATTGGTAATTAAGCAACAAAATAATGTCTGACTGAGAAATTAATTACATTTTTTTCAAGACTGGTCTCTCTATTAGAATGTTGACATTAGCCAAAGCCAAGCAAACCTAATTTGGATCAGCCCCTTGGTAGATGCCAAATGACCTATTTTTTTGTATTATTTATTATTATTATTTTTTTTATTCAGAGAAATTTGCTCCACTGTCATTGTTTAGACGAAATCACTTTTGTTATTTTTAGTTCATTTTGCCAATGATGCCCAAAACATTATACTTAATGGAGGGATTTAAATAAACGGTTAATTAATCACAATGTATTCACCACCACATAATCATCATCATTTGTGCAGTTAGATGAAAATGACACACCAGAGCCTGCAATCAGTACATTTTGTTTTGTGTGCAGAAAAAACTGATTGTGTATCGTAAAAATGTAGTTAAACAACAGCCCAAGCCAATTTCATGGACATTTCACCTGAATTAAATTTAGCAGATCAATATTAATTCATTCATTCTGGTTCAGAAAAGTCAGGGAGCTTGGACTTCTCTACATTCCTGACCATGATGCACCGGCAAATACAACAAGAAGACCCTAAGACAGAAATTCTTGAAGCCCTGAGGATGACAGACAAACAGAAGAAAGGATACATCCAAGCCTCGGAGTTGAGAGCAAAACTCACGATGTTGGGAGAGAAACTTACCGTCAAAGAAGGTAAGAAAAAAGCTCCCTCACTATACAATCTGTTCTCTAACAGCCTCCGTTACGAAAATGTCAACACCCCTGCAAAATGTCATTTAAGAGAGTCAAATATTTTACTCTG
Organism: Idiotropiscis lumnitzeri; assembly: GCF_059441095.1. Lineage (NCBI taxonomy): Eukaryota > Metazoa > Chordata > Actinopteri > Syngnathiformes > Syngnathidae > Idiotropiscis > Idiotropiscis lumnitzeri. The sequence goes on along the minus strand of NC_142395.1, from coordinate 9,912,795 downwards.
TCCAAATAGTCTTTTTAAAAACGTCTGCAACAAAATTCACGATGTGTCTGCGTTCAAAGTTACTTTATTTATTTATTTATTTTTGGGGGGGGAAATTTTCCCATCTTTGCATGTACCTGTTCATTGGGTTCTATTTTCCTGACTGGTGCAGCCTGCAGTGTAAATCTGCGCAGAGGCATATTAGACCACATGTTGGTAATGTCACAGACACACGCGCGCAGTAATTCCTCGTTTTTCGCAGTTATTTGGGACCGGAAACACCTGCGAAAAGTGAAAAACCACAAAGCCGAGGTTGCCTTTTTATTATTATTAGTACTATTATTATTATTATTTAAAATTTTTATTTTGGGGGGGATTTACGCCTCTATTACACCATTGCAACCCCCTAACATGGTTCCTTCAAAATATTGTTTACGCAACAAATTTAACTTTGAAAATGCAAAATGAAGAATGAATAACAAGCTTTAGGTTGTGAGAGGAACGGGCGATTACGGCGGAACATTGGCTAATGACCACGTTAAAGTTTAAATTTGTATCCGAAAATTGTCTTACCTTTACTAGAATCCCGCGGTGAATTTTAGCCAACGGTACAATCCGGACATAATCGTGTCTTAACTTTCGCTTTGCACAAAAACATCAACAAGGACCATTGGATAAAACGTAACGCGGAATTCTAGTTAAGGGAAGCTATTTTAAGACAAACTTTAACAAACGCATTTTATTTGACGATGTTTCGTTGTGCTGAGCGAGCCGTGCTTGTCGGATGGCTGAGCGCGCTTCGCTCACAGTTTATGAACACAGCTGTTTACTGTGCACTGATCCAGATCAACGCCATATTTGAATTATGTTATTAGTTTCCAGACTGAAAATTGTTCAAAAGTGCCACTGGTTTATCCATGTGGACGAGCCTGGCGAGATAGAACCAGAGAAAACGCGAGGGCATCGCAGCAAATCCACTTAGGGAATAAATCCACTGGTGCAATCATCGGTCTATCGCGCTCCTTATTTGAGTGTGAGAGAGAATTCTAAAATTTTTCCGGAAAATTGAATATATTTTTTTTTTTTGATGAATATTTGGGAAAACAAAACAGTGAAGCTGTGAGAATTGTAGTGGCGCGGGGTTACTGTATTTAAAGGTTTGTGTCGCTGTTTCCGTTGTCATGGGAAAAATGTAACCCTTAAGAGGTAAGAGACATGACAAGTAACTTTAAAAGAAATGATAGACACAATTTACTCAAAACTTTTTCAGTTCAAATACAACCAGCCTGGCGGCTGCAAGATTGTGCGCTACCATTTTTCTTAGAGCGCAAACATAGCGTATGTATAAACACAAAGAGACGGCTTTCTATTCCTTTTGATGCATTTGGCATCAAGCAAAGATTCATTTTGTTATCCTTTCATCTCAGAGCGAGCGAGAGACACATAGAGAAAGGAGCAAGGTGACCTTTTTTGTCTTCACACAAGAGCAGAGGTTATATGCCTCTGCAAGATAATACAAACATTTTATATGTGCAAAGAAATGTTTTTGTAACAGCAAGAACATTGCCGACTGCATTTGCTGTTCATCAAAGCGGCTCTACACTCGCACCTCTCGCCTGAAGACGTGCGGAAAAAGACGCAGCACCCGTGCGTGACCACAGCCTTGTCACTGCTCTTAGCTGGTGTGGCAACAGACAACGGAAGCTCGCACCCTCATTACATACACAATGAGCTGGTGATGATAACTGGTGGTGACCTAAATTTTATGCCCACCATCCTCCATCATTTAACATGTTTCGATGCTCCATAGTTATATGCCGGCCAGTGGGATGATTTAAAAACTATAGTTATAATGATGAGAAAAATTAACATCATTATTTAATAATGGAATAAATGTTCATGGAATTATATACGGCATTAACACAAAATTTTGGAAGCAATCTAATATTTTTATTAAAGTTGGCATAAAATGCACGGGTTGCACTTTATTTATTATGAATAATTTTGTACAATATTTCATGAACTACCAAAATGGATGTCTTAATAATAATAATAATTAATAATAATAATTTGCCCTTTATTAGTCCCACAATGGGGAAATTCGAGATTCAAACCCAGGCCTCCTGGGGAGACTGGGTCCTGAACGCGGCGCCTTAGACCACTCGGCCATCCTTAATGAGGGGAAAAACATTTTACCATCAGAAGAACATTGACTTTAAGCAAAATTACAAAATGGAAAATAAGCATCAATTCTAAACCAGTTAGATATTGAATTAGTGTTACCATAATTAAAGCTCTTACCGAATGCATCCAACTTGCGTAGACTCAAATAATTTGGCTTTGTTCTGGGGGGCACTTTTGTCCCCCAAAGCCTACCTACATGCACAACCTGGCTACAGAATTGCTGCCATATTATATGTTATGCAGTTGACAATGGAGGCGAACATGTCAGTGCTTGGTGTATTCCACACGTTTTTTAACCCTTTTCAGAACATTGCGTCACAATTTTTGACACAACTTCATCCGGAAATTCTTGCCTGAAAGCCTTTAGCTGGAACCTCAATGATAAGTATTATGGGCGAGGGGCATTTTACAGTCAGGAACTTTAAAATATCTGTAAATTAAACTTGAAATATGATCAGTTTACATAAATTGTGTTGTAATTGCGTCAGGAAGTGAAACATAAAAAATAATCAATCCATTCAAATGCCAAACTGATGTCTACAAATTATTGTGGAAATATGTTGTTGTCTGCGGCAGGAAGTAAGGTCAAAGTTTATTCATGCTATGCTGAAAAAGATGGAGGTGCAATCAAGCAGCGTTTCAGTTTGGTCAACATTTTATTGCGTTCACAGTATCCATGGTGACTGCTGCGAGAAAGACTGCTGTCGCTTGATTGGTTGAATAAGAATTGTCATCTTCGTCCCCGACAGAATGAAAATTGTTTAATTGAAATAAGATAAATGGAAGAGTCATTTCAATATATTGAAATGTATCGATGTGGAGTCTTTTGGCACATTCTGTGAAATAAATTTTCTGTTTTCTTTTTCTAGTGGATGAGCTGTTCAAAGAAGCAAATATCAAGCCAAGCGGCGTTATTAACTATGAAGAGTTCACCGAAATGGTGACTCTGCCACCTGTTGATTATTGAGCCGAGGAATAAACGCACACAGACACTGCTGCGAGCTGATTTCATTCGAACCTTTTTCGGGAAGTTTGCAAAAACATTCAAGGTTGTGTCTTTCATGTCATATTTTTTTAATTCACATTACATTTTTAATTTAAAGTCAATGTATTTATTTTTACGTTTCATTAGAGGTAAAAATAAGATCGTGCCTGAGAATGAAATGTTAGGGAGATGAAATAAAATGATTTTCATGGATGACTGTTGTTTTATGTTCTACTTTTGGAAGTTATCATGAGAGAGGGTGCACTCACGGTATGACGAAAGGGTGACAAAAGAAGTTGGGAAACGCTGATCTCAGGGTCGAAGCCTCAAGTCCCTGTTCAGGGACCGGGTGAAAGTTTCAAGACACTCCACTGTTAAATTTCCCCTTGTGGAACTATAATAGGATTCCATTTTGGTAACTCCAACGATGAGGGTATTTTGTCGTTTGCTTCAATCGCGTCGTTATTGGGTAAAGATAGTGGATATTTTGTTAATGTATTGAGAATTTGTATTATAAAAATATTAAATCTATTCAGAGCATGCATTTTGCACATATTCATGTAGATTGTATTTTGACAATGCTTGATTAAACATTACTCTGAGACACACTTACAAACACCAATGCTGAACTTCAAGTATACTTCTCGATGCACAATCTTACTCTTGACCACGGTAAGAGAACACATTTTATTTAAAACTGAAATCTTCCAAATGGAAACAGAGGAGGAAATGACCACAGTGACCAAAGCTGACAATGAGTCAATAACGGTGTACGTTCATGTTAGCATGCATGTGTTGGTGATCCAAATAGTATCCGTTCTGCACGTTTGGAACCTCGTCCGAACAGGTAGGCCAAATGGAAAAATTAGCAGGTCGAGGTTGATTTTGCCAATGAAAAATAACCAATAGCAACAAGAGCCATTTGAGCAAAGTCACATTTCTATATCTGGGAGAAATGCATTTTATTTTCTCTTAAATGCAGAGATTTGGACATCAACAGTGAACATAGATTGACTATGAAATCAAGTGTACCGGTAAATATGTAAATTATACGTAATTCACATAATCATGTATGATTGTGTCGTTAAGTAAATGTATGCCATACAAAAAAAAAGCAGAAGCAGCCTGGAATTTTTTTTTATCTTTTTAATGCAGCTCATTAGAAGCCGTATGTTTTGTGTTTAAGCCTCTGTGGCAAGACAAACTGACAAAGGTCACAGCATTTGTTGCCAAGCAAGGTTGAAGCCAATAGACTTTTGTGCTTTACACAGTCACATCATGTCTTCAAATAAACTTTCAAATATTTTAGCATGTGGCAAAGCACGTAGAAACACTGTTAGTAACATTAGCACCGATGCGAGCACCAACGGTACATGCAAGACAACCTGAGACGTGACTAGAATGTTATGCTTTGCTTTCTGCAGTGTACCATCAGCATTCTTTTAAAACTGTTACTTTGAGTGAAATAAAATCAATCACAGATCTGAGAAAATGCATTGAAAGTGTAGCACAGTCTTAAACGGGAAGTCACTGCAAACAAGAATATGTTCTCTGCAGTCCCACTCTGGTTAATATTCTGTTTGTGGAATATGAGTTAAGAAGCAAAATCCAGCCGCTTTTAGCCATCTTAGGGGGCGTCCATTTTGTCACTTTTGGTTGACTGCCCCTTGAGATGGCTAAATCCGGGTGGATTTTGCTGCTTAACCCTACTTAATCCACAAACACATTATTAATCAAAATGCCATGGTTAGACTTGTGAAGGCACAAAAAAAAAAACATATTGCAAATAATTTTTTTGCAGTTGACTTCCTCTTTAAGTTAGTCACATTTCATTTGGTTTTGCTTTTAGGAAGAACTGATTATACACATGTTAAAGTACTTTGTATAAGTAACCTTTAAGGTTAAGAATACATTAAATTAAATTCCAATACTGACAGATATGTCCCTATGTGAGATGTATTTCTACCTGTTACTTCAAACCGGTGCTGGTGGTTGAATAAACGATTACCTGAGAAATGCATCAATTACAGTCAAAATCAAGAGACCTTTCAGAGTGAAGGTATAAATTACATACATTTAGAAAATTCCTTTTAAAGTCATGTTATCTTTCGTAAAAGGTTCCCAGTTGGCAATAAAGCTGTTTTCTTGCCTCTTTCCATCACAGTGATTTATGGCAGGCCGTTATCATGTGCCATTGGACGCATCGTGTAGTTATGGTTTATTGAGCGGCATCGTATACCTTTGAAAGAAACTTACAGAAAGGTAACAGGGTTCTTTGCAGTTGACAATTTTAATTGGAAAAAAATAAAAAATCAATGCACTGTGCCTTTCAATGTATAAAAGACCAATTAAAAACCGGAATGCAATTCACAAAACCTACGGTAATATGACCCGGACACATTATAGGTCAGAGGTGTCAAACTCATTTTTGTCACAGGCTAAATCATTTCCTTTGGAGGGCCAATATAAGTGCGAACCCAAATAAATAAACAGCACAAACAACAATTGGTGAATATCTCGTTTTTAAATCAGAGGCCAGTGAAAATAATATTACATTCATTTTAGAAAGGGGCATTACAAACAAAAAAATGCTAGCAATATTGCAATGTTTTTAAAAGTGAAGACAATTTGCAATTTTGGTATTTTAGCAAGAAACGAAGTTGATGCATAACATTTGCTCTTGCGAGCCACGTAAAACGATGTGGCGTGCCACATGTGGCCCCCGGGCCTTGAGTTTGACACCTACGATCGAGGAAATAAAAAGCTGCATTGGATTGCTACTTAAATGACTATCAAAAGTCAGGAATGATATGAAAGATCCAGTATTTAAATATTTAATGAAGGCCCTGCACGGCCAGCCCATACCTCACCTGAATTTAGGAGACCATGTGACCTCCAGCAACAAATATCCTGCAGCCTAATTCTCTCAATAAGTTTTTTGTACCATCTTTGAGCACCATTCTTTTTAAGTATCATATTAAAATAAGCTCAGTAGATATTGTATTTACCTTGTACTGTCACTCGAACTTTGTATTTCGATTGACAACTACGGACCTGTGCAGTGCTGAAAAAAAACAAACAGGGAAGCATGTTTAATGTAAAAAATCACCTTTTGTTAGCAGCATATGTGCAGTAATTAAGCGCTGGTAAACAGACACATATGGAACATAAGCACCAGTCATTGTTTGGTCCCACTCTGCATATGCGTACTTGCATATTTCATGACTACATTCATTTCTATTGTACCTGCTAGTTTCTCTACTTGTCTATAAACTGTGTGCTGTATATTCGAAGCTGGCTGCATTGATAGGAGAGCACTATCCTGGTTAGCCTTTTGTCAGTGACAGTTTTGCCATTCTGGGCAATATATTATCTACAAAGTGAAACTAAATACTGCAGTTCTGGGTGTACCCCGCCTGCTGCCCAAAGACAGATGGGATAGGCTCCAGCACCCCAGCGATCCCCGTGAGGAGAAGCGGCTCGGACAATGGATGGATGGGTGATACTAAATATTTACATTCTCCGTTACGGAACGGGGAAGTAAAGCCGGCAGTCTGTTGAGGGGACAAAATCCATATTTCATTGATGAGTCGTTGCCTTGCTCTTGGCTCAGCGGCGACTGATGCTGCTGGGCCGGCCTGGCCCTTGGTTGCAGGTTTTGCAACACTGCGCTCGCACGTTGGGCAGGTGGCACCGGGCCAACCAATGCAGAGTCTGACAGAAGCGAGATGTGAGACGATCACGGAGGCAAACCTCCCCTGTTTGGGGGACAGACACAAAGGTGATATTTGAGACCAACAGACAGAAATGTGGTGCAACTTTAATCCTTTCATAATATTTATTGGCCTGTGCAATAAACTGATTCTGTAAGATGAGTAACTTTGCCAAATGACTGACCTTGGAGCCACCTGGGAGAAAAGTGAGTTTAAAAAAAATAAATAAAAAAATAACGTTTGAATTCAATGTTCAGTCTTGCTTCTCTTTTTGGGTCTACACCCATGTGTTGTGTTCGTATTACACAACATATTTTTGGATTTAGCCTAAATATTTGCAGCAAAATGCATACAGTGGGTCCTTGAGATTTGAATGGCCCAAATGTCTTGGTTTGTAAAAGATTTTAATGCACACAGTCATCGAAATCGTTCAGTTCACTTAATATTGTTTAGCGTGTCAATTAAAAATGGACCACATTAGCAACTATCTCATATTTGTTATTTTGTGATATGTTTGCCCCTTTAAATTTAAGTAAAAAATGTTGGTTATCCAAAAATGAAAACCGTCGGTTGTTCATTACTAAGTGGAAATGTTTTTTTCTTTTTTTTCTTTTGTATTTACAATTGTTCTTTAACCAAGCAAAAATATTGATATTTGTATTTTTATCCAAATACCCAATTATTCAATCGAATTTTCTGTACGATATCCAAATACCAAAATACTCAATAGCTGCAGCCTTCCTGACATAAAAAAGAGAATGCTATCTGAATTCACTCGAAACGAGCTTTTCTACTTTGAAATAGAGTCACCACGGCAAAGCGATGCAACACTTGACTTTTAAACCATTTCTCAAGAGATGAGCATGAAACAGCAAAGACAGACTTGGCTACATAGCAAGATACTGAAAAACCACAGCAATCAACAAGAATGAAATTCTTGAAAAAGAAATTCTTTAAGAATCGTCAGCCACTCACAGCTTTCAATGTCTTTTTGTCTCATTATAAAGTGGCAGGAAGTGCTCACCGGGTATTGCCATACTTCTCATCCAAAGTGCTATCTTGAGAGCTAAGAAAAAATTAATCAGCCCACGCGTTCCTGTTAGAGTTCAAAATCAGGAGGCCAGAGCTTGGTGGCTTTAAAAGAAGACTACTCAAATACTTAACTGCAGCAACCGAGACACTCTGAGTGAGACCCTTTTTTCTAATATACTGCAACACTTAAAAGTCTTCTAGTCTCATTATTGAAAGTACTTCCAAATTTGTTCACATCTTTGAGACTTTGGCCGCCAATATTTTTGGATTTTATGTTTTGTATCATTAGATGCAATGGGATCAGTACCTCTTTTCTATGATGTAACACTCCAAGGTTTGTTAAGTATAAAAGATGGTATTATCAGAGATGGACGTGAAATTTTGCCGGTCCAGGCCGGGCCGCCCGTCTGTCATCCTCAGTCCGTCATTTTTTTTAAGCCAAACCAGTGCTGTCATTTGAGTCCATCATTCAGTCATTGTTATTTAAACCACACTTACGTCACCGTCATTTTAGGATCGTCAGGCAGTCTCGATCCGGGATCTGTGGCCAGAACCGGAAGTAAGGAAATTTGAAAATTAAATAAAGATTTTAACAGAAAACCATAACCACAAATATTTAGATGCAAATAAATAGAGATAAATAAAATATTAGACTCAAACAAAGATTTCTGTTGTCCTGACAACCAATTGAAGGTAATCACTAGCACCAGTACATAAGTTCAGTTGTGAACTTTAACAGTGTTGATATATGTCTAATTTAATTCCACTCAAAACTACGAATGACGTGGATATTTGGGTAATTATTCTAATAAGCACACAGTGCACTTGTGACACGCGTTTAATCATGCTTGTGAACATTAGTTGAGCCATCATTGATTCTTATCTGAGCCATCAACGCAGTAGTACAGAAAAATAATGAAGTTATCAAATTCCTTATAGTCAAAATATGGCCTTTTTTTTTTAATTGCAAAATTAGTTAAGCATCCCTATAAGTTAGTTTTATCACCATTTGTCCAGGTCAGTTTTATTACTTTATGATTTAAAATCATTTTGTTGGAGCATCATAATGCAGTGCCTGATTTTTATATTTTTAACTTTTGTCAGTTTCAAAGTGTTTCGAGGACCATGATGGATTTTGCTTTCTCCTTAGAAATCCAATATGAAAACCCGAGCTGTAAATCGCAGCAAAAGCAACAGCGTAGCCCGTTAAATATGGTCTGATGTGGTACGTTACATAAGTATGCACGTAATAAGCACTTGATTGCATTTCAGGGGTCCAAAGGCAACAGCTGCAACTAAATATGCCTCATTTCCTGTTTATCTCTCTTCTCCTATTGGCTAAGCTTGACCAGCCTCGCCATAATTATCCCTTGGGCTCCAGCAGGCCCAATATAGAACAGTAATCAACAAATGGCAATGTGGAACATCCACAGTGGGTGACTGGCGTTGAGATGTTGTCATGCAAAAACACATTGTTGTTTTACGTATTGCTATCTTAAATAGAAGCAGTCTACTGCTTTCAAACATAATTCGTTGTGCAATCGTAGTTCCATGTGTCAAATTAAGGGTCATCGAAATTCGGTTTGCAACAGGAACCCCTGCCTTTTTGCACTTTGCTATTTACTAATTTACCAATTGACTTTTTTTCCTGTGGAAGCTATTTTCAGTCATTTTCTATCAAACTCGCCTGTTTGCAGTTTTGTCCTCTTTCTGTAACACCCTAAAAAGCCAAAGCTCTGATTGATCGGAAAGCATCAATTGATGTTAAGGAAGTATGTTGAAGTGGTACATTTTGACTATTCTCAAGCTCCTTTCAACCTTGGTAACGATTCTCAGCCCATACCAGTCACAACAAGTGGGTGAATATTTTACAGGTCAGAGTCCATCTATCGGAGAAAATGGAAGCACTATGATGACAAGATCAAAAGATGATCTGAACAACAGTCTTAGCACCGAGTAATAATGTTAGCTTTTGATAGCCTTGAATGTTTAGGATGTTTTCAGAGTGGTGAAATCCACCCGTTCATTGATATTGCGTCTAATAATACGGTGCGCCAAATCATATGAAAAGTGCGCTCCCCGTTTTACATGATGGAAGCAGTGTCGCCAGTAAAATAGATCATACACTCTAATAATAATTTTCTATTCAATTAATTTGTTTTGGAGGAATTTAGAATCAGAATCAGAATGCCCTTTATTGTCATTGGAGCTATTTGAATTGCTTATTCCATGTTTTAGTTTTTCTTAGAAAGTGTCAAACAAGATGGTGCGCCCTTGTCACTTCATTCCTTTGAGAGAATTATGGGCTTTGTGGCAAATGTAAGATCCACGTGAGTCAGAAACTCATGTCATTTTCATTAGTGAGTGAATGCTAACAGTCATTTCATCCCTTCTCTACAAATGTAACCTCCTGCAGGGATAATAACATCATAGGGACATCCGCAATAAAGCATTTTTCTATTTTTCCACCCACAAAGCTTTAGACGTTATGAGACGCAGCACCGTAATTTAACATCATGACTGAAAATACAATAGTACAAACTGCGATTCCAATAATGTAGGCACACGGGGTGTAAAACATAATTAAGAACAAAATACAATAATTCCCCAATCCATTTCAACACGTTCAATTGAATACACTCCCAAAACAAGATAATGTTCAAATGGCTGAACTATATATATTTTTTGTAAATGCAAATATTGATTCATTTTGAATTTGATACCAATAACACCATAAAAGCTTGGACGGGCACATTTACCATTGTGTTGCTCACACAGTTGTTCACAAAGTGGCGAACCTCCCCCATCCTTACTTGTGAACAACTGAGCCTTTCGAGGATGCTCCTTTTATATCCAATCTTGACACTCACCTGTTTCAAATAAACCCGTAAAATGTTCCAAAAAGGTGTTTTTTTTTTAGCATACCTCTTTTTTTGTGTGTGCGCCATCTTTTTTTGAACATGTTATTGGCATCAAATAAGAGGAGAGTTGGCAACAAAAAAAAAAAAAGCGTCTCGGTAATGTATTCATTTGCATCTAGGTTGAAACGTATTTACCAGAGTTGGGCACTTGACCGCTTTTTGACGGTCAGTCTCCCGCCCTGCGGCCGCTATCTCTGTACTATTGCGGCCTCGACCCTCCATATTGTCTGCAGCAGTGATGTTTGGTGATTTTTTTTTTTTTTTCCATTCAGCATGAAATGACTTTGTCACTCATCCATCACTGTCATTATATTTATACTCAGTGGCAGTTGAGTACTTTTAATGAATGCATTTTCCCCTTTATGGGAATGATTAGTAAAGTAAAATCCGTTGAGATCAAGACTGTCAGTCATATATTGTTGTGATTTTGTTTTTGGTTGGTCAACAAAATTAATATTATTATCAAAAGTACTGAAATATTACTTTAGTCTATTTAAAAAATGATGACCGCAAAGTTATTGAGGGCAGATAAGATTTGCCATACCATTGTTGGACAAAGTGAGACGGACCACCTGCTCACAACAGGATTTTCTCATTTTTCTTTCATTGAAAAGAAAAGAAAAAGAAAATATATCCACTAAGTTTAGCTCTGTAATTATACTAGATTGCGCTAAAAAAAATGGAGTAATAAAATACTTTAACCACCAAGAGTTTAGGACAATTATGAATTGTATATTCTCACCGGAAGGACCCTTGTGACACTCATCCAAGTTACACTTCTGCAAGCTCCGCGGTTGCACCTCATGGGTACACTGAGTTTGATCCACCTCTTCTTCTGTCTCAGCTTTTGTGTTAACACACTTGATGAGTCGCCTCTGCACTCCACTACCACAGGACACTGAGCACTGAAGAGAAAATGTGTCACTAATTACTTCAAAGGTTGCAGAAAGTGCTAATGAATGGTGCTTGCTAGGTTGGTTCTAAATAACGGTGTGGCATGTTAGATGCTGGTTGACTGTTTGTGATGAGTTGAGGTAATCATGAGTTACAGTTTGGTTTAAGATGCAGCACTGGACAAAAAAAAGAGAGCTCTTCAGTTTTCTTAAATTGTCTTAACAACAGTATATGTATGGAACACAAACCGCAGCGTCTAAAACCTACTGTGAAATTTGGCGGAGGATGTGATGGCACTGCGGCAAGACTGGAATAAGGCTTTTGCCTTTATTACGGATGCACAAATAAAGCCATATTGAAAATTGTCCTTGCTTTTTAATTTTAATCAATGGCCAATGGGGTTGTAGTCCGGGGATTGAGATGGCCATGGGAGGAGCTTGGTTCAGTGTCTGTTGAGGTTATGCTTCTATAAAAAAAATGATTTTATTTTAAGACTAATAACACATCTAAACCAGGGTTGCCAATAATTACGGAGGGTACTGTATATATATTTTTCGCAGTCTATTAATGAGAACTGCTGCATCACAGTAAGAAGCATTTAGGGTCACAATTTTACTCTCTCTCATAAGTAATTTCATTTTGCCCATGACCCTAAGCAGAACAATCATTATGTCAGTCAAAAGGTTTCATAGGCCGCTGTTATTTCTGTGTGCAAACATTCTGTTTTGTGATTACATCACATCATCTGAAATATAGTCATGATTTTGCTCAAGATGAGCAAAAACAGTGGTTGTTCTAGCTCAGCTGATGTGACTCAGGGATTAAGATGACCGCGAAAAGGGATTTTTGTGAGCCCTGGCAAACGCAGTCATGTGGGCATGTGAAAGAAAGAGCAGTCATTGGGAAAGAATCCATAATGGTCGGCGCGTGTGTCATGCCACGAAATCATACACGGATGAATGATTCAGCTGTGCTGGTGCACTTGTGCTGTTTAGGGCATTGTTCACCAAGCAGGTGCAGCGAGCACATTTCGGGGGTTAGGTGGAAACATTTTATGTTCAAGGTGATGAGTCAATATTCTCCATCATTTCATAAGTCTGTCAATGTAATGGTATGTGTGCGCTCCAACTTGTTTTGTTCCTGATAATTAAAGTTGAAATGTCTGTTTAAACAGGACTTATTCAAATGAGCTCCAGTTGGGTGTGGTAAATAGTACAACTGTAATACATAATGGAAGGTTTATTATTTATTAGGATTTTATAATGTGTAAAAGCGATGGTATAGACCATAGGTGTCAAACTCTGGCCCGCGGACCAAATTTTGCCCGCAGTGTAAATTATATTTGGCCCTCGAGGCTATACCAAATGACTACTATACCATTTTACATTCTATATGATAATAGTAACTATCAAAATGATAATAGTAATTTTAAAAATTACACATTGTTTTGGATCACTAAAACCACTTAGAATAAATATTTCAATAAAAAAAATCTGCATTTATATTGTTTTAAAAAAATTAAACGTTGGCCCAAGTTTTATTTTTCGGCCCACTGCCTATTTGAGTTTGACACCCCTGGTATAGACGAAAGGGGATCAGGCATGCACAAGGGGGAAAAAAAAGGTTGAGAACCTCTAAAATGCAATTAGCAAGTGTTTACTCTTTGTATGTGTGAGTCTTTCCAAAACTAAGTCAAACAATCACAACAGTGGTAGCATACAGTACATGTCAGATGCCATTTCTATATATTTCAATGGAGTCTACCTGTCCCCAAGATCCAGTTAGCCACTGAGCACAAGGCTGAGCATTACAGTGCCGAATGTTGCTCGGTTTAAGGTCAGCGTCACAAAGGTCCTCCTCGGGGCAGGTGACAAGTCGTTGCTGTCCTCCACCTCCACAAACTTCTGAACACTGAGTTCAACACACACAAACCACAGGACAAGACGGAAGGTGAGACAAGTGCAACCTGTATACAGTGGATAGTGAGAAGAACATGCAGCCTTCGGAAACACCGCAAAGAGTTTCTATTCGAGTCCGTTTCATTATGTTTGTAAAAAGGAAACCAAGACCTTTGAGCGAACTACCTTCCAAATAAAATGCTGAAAGGAAAAACAAACATCTGAGCTACGTAGCATGCAGTAAATAGGATCACAAAATGTCAAGCAGACCTAAAAGTGATATGATGGCGCGTTGTCAGACACATTCTATTTCAAAGACCTCCCCCCGTGAGGCAGCCACGGTAGGTGGTGCAAAAAGGAGCGATTATCTCAATTTAAGTGTAATGTTAGACACCTGTCCCCAGGAAGAAGTGTACCAATCGAGGCATGGCTGTAAATTGCAGGGCATTTGGCTTTGCGGCCTGGAGGACATTGCCTGACAATGGAAAGGTCGTAGAGGTCTCTGATCCCGCATGTGGAAACATTGGACTTCTCTGGATTTGATACCGCCTCCACAATTCCTGGAGCACTGCAAAAAAACACACAGTCATGTGATTCAAGGCTTTCTTCTAAAAGTATCTGTTTTGTATTCCAGATCCTTTGTGTTCTTACTCAATATGTGTTTGCCTGTTTACAAATACCAACTAAAAGCATCTCTGGCTATGCTCCAAGCATTTATTAATTCCAATGACTACATAATCATTCATAGATATACTGAGCGGCTCTTTTCCAGCTCCAAGCGTGCAGTGGGGACATGGTTTTAACTGTGATTCACTATTAAATGAGAACAATATTCCTAGCGCTGAGTGGATGAATTACGGCTGTCAGATATCTTATTGACCATGTGTGCACGCACAAGCCTTTAAGGAAGAATGTTTATTTTGATGCGGAACTAACAAGCCAGAGCAGCTGCTTGTGTCTTCAGTGTTACCGACTTTCATTCAGTGACATTTCTGATCCAAAGAGAATTTTTTCTTTTTAGAGTGAATATCGACAATGCCAAATATTGGCACAATTCTTGTAAAGTGAAAGAGGGAGTGGGGGGGATTTACCCTGATCAATTTGAAGTCACAAATGAGTTGATGGTTGGAGCTCACAATTTCAGCACACTTTTTTGTGAATTTTGATTTAATCGAAATGGAATTTTCATTACTGCTTTCTTTTTTATTTCCCTGATTACAACACCTACATATAGCATAAAAACAGAAGATTATTATAACAACACCTTGTCATGTTTAAAAAACACAACAAATTAATATGGAACCTATTTGCGATTGGCATGGTGACCTGGCCCTCTAAAACTAAGTTTCTTACATGGTCCATCAGGAAAATTTATTTCCCACTCTTGCTTTAAGGCAACCTACTAACTAATAACCAAGAAAGTTTAGTCAGGACCCTGGGGGTAAACTGAATAATCAATCATGATTTCCTTCCCCAAAGACAACTGGCTAAATGTGTTAAAAGTAAACAAAACACAAATACACCGTGTGTGGAATGTCACGGATGCAAATTCGGAATTCCAAAGGGGGAAAAAAAATATGTTGGTTAAATAAAACAAGTCGCATCTCACCTTAGTCCATTGCCCAACCCTCCACATGGAGCACGGGCGCAAATAACAACGCTGGGCAGGTGTGGGCCTTTTGGCCGGGTCACAGTCAGAATTGGAGCCGGTACTGCAGGTCAAAGTCCTCCAGATGGCACCCAGACCGCAGCTCGTGGAGCACTGCCCAGAGATACGGTAACGTATTCCAACAAACAAGACTGTTTATCAGATGAGCAAGTGACTGTCAGCCATGACAAAACTCATTTCATTTTAATATCATGCTTTGCCTTGAAAACGCTGAGAGTTTGTTAGCATGTCAAATATTTGGAGATTATAAAGCAGGTCGAGGCAAATTCAGTGGAAAGAAAAATCATATTAAATGGTGATATCAGACTGCTCTCGCTTAAATATTTTCAGTCACCAAAATGAAACTGGAAATAAAAAACAGCAACAGTGAGACACGGCCAAGTTAGTTCATCTGCTTGCGTGCAAGAACAAAGAGGAATTGATTCATTCGGACTTACAGAGCTCCAGTTGCCAGTGACCCAAAAGGCTGCGACTTGTGTGGTGGCTGGCGTTTGTTCTGATATTGCCTGAGGAAGTGGCCAAAGATAAGAATGCCGGGTTGGGGAGATATTCATTGTTGTTTTTTGTGCGGTAATAAGTTGAGTGGCTGCAGTGTTGGACATTGGCGCAATGTAAGACGAGCCAGGATCATTCGCAATACCAGATCTTACGATCGAGGGAATTTGAATTGGATTGTAGTCGTCGTAGTCATCAAATGGAAATGATGATGTGTACAAAGAAGAATCTGCCGCAGTCCTTTCAGAAGAAGCTTTCGTGAGAGTCTTTTCCGTCGTTGCTGGCTGGAAATCATCTGAAGGAGGCTGAGTGTATCCTTCCTGGTGTGTAGGCGGCTGCAATTGTGTTCCAGCAGATAATATGGTATCATCAGGGGCATTTTGATTACCTGAAATGGGCAGATCGGAGGAAGGAGGGGGAGTGGAACTCTCAGAGGGTGGTAGTGCGGTCGTACTGAGGTCACTATCAGACACTCCGGAATTATCTTGAATGGTAACAAAGTCTGTCGTGAGATGGGTTGGATGCGGATTTTCCAGGTTAAGATCAGGAGAAAATGCTGTTGATTGATGAGTAGTTTGAGTAAGAGATAATTCTGAAGCTCCTACAGTTGCTGGTACCGTGGAGTTTAAAACCTTCGGGGTAGTGAATTGTGACAAGGTGTAAGTTTGGTGCAATCTGAAGTCGTCCTCTTCTCCTGAGTTAACTGTCAATGTGACAGTCTGACGGCTCTCAGTTTGAAGTCCAGGCATTGAAGCAGCATGTGATGTTGTGAATACCCCAGAGTGATTTTCCTCCGCTGTGGAATTGTGGCTATTTTCAGCCTCTTCTCCGACTTGCCCCACATTTTTACTCTTTGTAGATTCCAGATCATCATGCCCATTTTTTTGTAACGAATGTTCTGGTGGTGCCCGAGTGATGGACACAGGCAGAAGATAATCTTCAGCAAGGTAGTCATCAAAATTTCTATGATGCTTTTGAGCGGGTTCTCCATTTCCAGGGTTGTCCTTCAGGTTGTCTTTTGTAATGTTTTGTGGTTCAGCAGTTTTCAAAGAATAACTTGTGTCCCTCACACTGCCATTAGGCTCTTCCTCATGCCCAAAATCAATTTCCTGACTGTTCCCTGAATCAATTCCACCATTCTCAACTGATAAGTCTTCATGAAAGTTGATGAAGTTGTAGTCATAGTAAAAGTCATCCACTTTCGGAGTATTGTCTTCACTTTCGATCTTATTGTGATAATGAAAGTCTTCAAAGATGTTATTTAAGCCTTTTGGTTCATCAGTTTTTGACAAGATTTTGGCAGGGTTGTGCTTTGGAGGTAATTTGGCCAAAGGGATGGAGTTAATTTCATTCAACACTTCTTCGCTTGGCCATCCACTTCCGGACGAGTCAATATCACCAAAATTGTCCACAATTTCAGGACAGTCCTGGATTGAACAGGAAGTAAGAGAGATTGGCTTCTTTTGCAGGTCGCAGTCCGCGCCGGTGTTTCTGGAGCAGCTAACGTTACGCCGACGTACTCCTCTCCCACACGTTAGTGAACACTGCACAGACAAAGCAATGACAGAATACATAAGATCAAATGACAGAGAGAGGGACTTCGACAAAGTGAAAACAGATGACTGGCAATATTTCCTACGCATTATAATTACATAATATTTACGCTCAGTCTAATGCATTTTTTGTGCTTTTTGTGTAAAGTAAAAATGTCATAATGCATAGGGCAGAGGAAATCCCAGGTGTAAAAATACATACGTTCTTTTTTTTTTTTTTAAACTTATCGCACATTACTTAAAAAATGGGAATGCTACTATTAATGTTGAAAATCTGGCTGGTCATTTTCTTTATTTAAAACTGGAACTCAGGCATTAGTGAAGGTGTAGGAAATTTTGAGGCATTCCAAGCATCAGATCTTTTTGGCTCAAAACCTTCAACATCTGCTAGAAAGCTGAAGAGAAAGTCTTAAAAGTTGCAGCATGATGACCCAAATAATATATCAGAAATTCTCCTTCTTGAAACAACAACACTGCCGTGTCAAGATGTGCCAAGACCACAAACAGGCAGATATTAAAAAAACAAAACAAAAAAAACCCAAACTCAACCAAATGAAACGTTAATTAAAAAATACAATAAATCGTGGCATTTTGGCAGTAAAATTGTGCAGATTTTTTTGCCTGAATATATTTTGTAGCAAACAAACTCCTGCTTCACACTTCAGCCCATTTATTAGTATTGTAGTTAAAATGACGCAAACGTGAACATTTACACAAGTCAATTTACATTGTGTGCGACTAAATTTTCTACGCGTGCCTCTAAAATGTCAGGTTAATAGCCACAATGCTGGAAAAAAAAAAAAAGGTTAGTCTGGAGCACCAGGCTCAACTTTCCTGGTGCTGTGAGACTGATTTATGCAATGGCAGATACATGGTGTGTCTGAAAAGTTCAAGGATTGGTGTCAAAAAACATTTCAAACTATAACAAAATACGAGATTCCCCTTTTAGTGTGGGCCAGACGATCAACCTGCACATCGACAAAGATTTCGATGTTTTTTTGCTTCTTTCAGAAGAAGACGGAGTTGTGGCTGCTTCACCATGACACCATCTCACAGTTCCCGTCACCGTACTTTTTTCATTATAGTTAGCTTTTATGTTGCTTTGACTTTTTTTTTTTTATTCTGTTAGTTTAATTTAGTTTTTACAGCAAGTTTGGTAGTTTTTATAGATTTTTTTTAACATCATTTGTATGAGTTGAGTTTTGAGTATTTTTAGTATTAGTTTTCTTTTTTAAATATATGTTGTATTTGTCGAGTGCACAGTAAAAAAAGGTCACTCAGTATTGTGTAACATTTCCTAATCAACTGTGCTGCAATACCACGACATTTAAAATGAACCCTGGGAGCTCATTTAGATTAATTGACAAAATTAAAAAATATATTTTTTATTTTGCTATAATTATTTTTACTTATTTTTTAGAAATATAAAGTGTAGTTTCAGTTAGTTTAGGTTTGTTTTTTCAAAAGCATTTTTGGTTTTTAATTTATGTTTTCTCTTTCTCAGGTAAAGAGGTCACCAAGGGAACTAGTTTGAAGATGCGGACGACATAAAAATTGATGTGACAACAGAGCAGTGGAGGGTCATGAAAAAGAATCCTTCCAGGATTGCATGAAGGCATTAGACTCCAGGGAGATTACTTCACATGGAAACGCTTACAGGTTGGATTTGAACACATCCTGGAACTTTTCTGACAACCCTCAAATGTATGGAGAGAAATCGATGGATGTGATACATAAAAAGAGACCATAGTTTAATCGTCAGTTTGTTACATGAATGCCTTATTTTCCTGTAAGCAACAACAGCAAAGACTTAAACTTGAAACTAAACAACAGCAAAATAAGTCTGTACTAGTTTAAATCCAGCATGAAATCTTGCAAGTGAAAACTCCATCGCCTAATCATGCAGAGAATATGAGTATAGGTCATGATATGTTTCGGTTGGTAGTCGTATTCTAGGCCACGCTCACCTTTGACCAACTGCCAGTCGTCCAATCTGCCGGGCATGGGATGTCTGTGTTACATGACAAAACAGACTCCGGTTTTGAGATGTGTTCACATTGACTGGGCTGTAGAGCTTTCTGATCATCCACGCTGATGGCTTGTATGCACAACACTGTCCTTTTAGCCACGCCAGAACTCCCGCAGCTAGCTGAGCATTTCTGCCACTCACCCACCCACCATCTGCACTCAGAGAAACAAACTTGGTTGAATTGTTGAATTCATTGGGATGGAAACTGTCAAATTTCACAATAGACCCGAAGACAATGACTCATAGATTTGACCTTTTACAGCAAACACAGTATATCGGATGAATAGGATTTGACTGTTTATGTGAAACACAATGGCTCTGCAGAGGTTAGGGCCAATTATGCATTCGGTGGTGCTTCAAAAATGTCAAATTTAACTGTGGGGGAAAGCCTTGCAACATAGAAGTATGAACTACATTGTGTTTGCTCAGAGGAATTACAAACGCACAATTGTGAACAATCATGATCAGTAGCGGCGGAACAAGACCGCGGTGCCGTTTTTTATTCTCGAAAATTTGTACGTCATAAGCAATAAATTTTATTGATTATGTATTGAGCCATTTGCCAAATGGCTTTGGATACATGACCCAGTCGTGCAATTTCTCATATTCTGTATGTTTTAAAGTGCAACAAGTGTCCTTAAGAGTGTGTCAATAAAGAATCTGAGCAATTTTGCTGATCTGTTTCTGCTCAAAAGTTTTTTTTTTTTCAAATGTCAAATTTTATGACATGAAAAATGCTTGTTTGTCTATCGGGTGCCTAAATTAAAATATAAAAATCAACTATCGACAGAGTAATGCACTTTTCTACGTATGACTACAGAACCAACAACTGATTTCCAGCAATTGCTTATAATGGTTGCTTTTCTAAAATCCTGTAAAGAAGACCTCAAGTTAGGTTACAAGAGTTCATGTTCCCGATCACAACTAAAATTTAATTACTGACAAATTTGAACAATTCTGTCTCACAGAAGGACTTGTGTAGAACTTTGAACTTGTTAAACTCGTACACGTGGCTCTTGTTGCAAATAGCGTCTCAAACTCACATGGCTGGACAAGGCTCCTTGTTGCAAGTGGTTTGGTTGTCATCAGGTCGGGTTAAAGGGTCACAAAATGACTCATCTACTATCCCATTGGTTCTTTCCACACAGTGAAAAATCTGCCTCTGAAGACCTGAAATGACCATGAAATGGGAGGTTTGTAGCCAGAAAAGAATTCCTGCGCATGCATGCAGCATCAATTTTCATTTCATCAGAGCATGATGTTCACTCTGCTATTGAGAGTAGTCAAGTCTTTTTAAGACTCATTCACTCTTTCAATTTAGTGCACTATGTGTCTGGCCCAACTCACAGACAAGGACATACTTTAGATCTATCTGTCTCAAATTTAAAAGTAATCGACAATGATGCGGCCAAAGTTAAAACCCGGAGCCATGGTTTAATAAGATAACTCGTGCAGCTAAACAAAAATTCTGCAAAGCTGAAAACTGGTGGAAAAAAAGGCTGCAGGTCTCTTATCCAATACTAAAAGGCGTTTGATTGCATTTTTAGCGTTTTCACTCAAGGGAGTGAACAATGACATTAGATTGGATTTAGTACATGAGTATTCTGTTTTGTTTTCGTGTGACTAAATAAAAACAATGTACTTACAGGGAGTAAAAAAAAAGAAAAAAAAAAGTCATTTTTAGAAGTAGCACTCGCAAGCACATAAACTCATGTTGGCTGTTTGGTTTGTCACAATCATGACGTACATTTAAACCCCCATGCAGCTGGTAACATGCACAATGGATGAATCTATTTCGTGGTATCACAGCTTTATTGGAGAGAGAAAGAAATGGGAACCAAAGAAAGACACTCATACATTTACAGTTTCACCATCTGAAATATTATCAAAGTGAATGGAAACACTGCAGCAAATCTAAAGACAGGATTATTTTATAATCATGACTCTGATCTACTCAACTGGCATTTAAAGTGGTCCTCACACTCTGAGTCACAATCACATTTCTTGTGCAATACCGATAATAGAAAAAATATAGAAATCCAACTTTATTTGGTCCAATGCTTCATTTAAGGAAGCAATTGTGCATGTTGATCACATTTGCCTTATAATTTAAGGCTCTGAGTTCAAAATTCTCATTTTTTTTTTCTTTCTGAGTTTGCATATGATTTCTCCTCCTTCCCACATTCCCCTTTGATTGGCTGGAGACAGTCCAAGGTGCACCAAGCGCACCACATGGGACAGATTTTAAATTGGGGGAAAAAATCTTTAATTTGCAACACGACAAATAAGAAGCATTATCCCCTACCTGCTCCACAGGTGGCACTGCATTCCGTCCATGATCCAGTCTTCCAGAAGAAAACTGAGTCAGACCCGTTAACATTTTGATTGATTGTGTACTCATAGCGCACTCCTGGATTAGTCTCTTGAAAGAGGAGCTAAAAAAAAACAAGAAACACAGCTTTGTTGGAGACAAAATAAACTGAATCAGTTAAGAGACCAGCATCATTGTGTTCAGGAAAATAAACTCTATTTCCCGAAATTCTCGATGGCCAACATGCTCCCCGTGAATGAAGCAAAGCAAAACATTTTGGACTTAAATATGCTTTCAATTTTTTATTTTTGAATTTATAGATACGTTTCATTTCACAGTTTTGAAGCAACCACACCTGTATTGACGGATATCATAAAAATAAAATAACTTCATGATCAATCCCACCTGAATCCACACTGGTTCCATGGTGGGCCCCGGTGAGGTCAGGTTCTCAAGATGTCCTGTCCGTTCATATGTAAATACAGCCCCAGCTGCCTTGTACTCGCCGTTCCATTGAATAGTCCAGCCGCCATTCAGATAATACTTGTTGGGGCTGTCACCTCGAAGCGCTAGGAAATTTCCAGCTTCAGCCATCTCCTCAATCCTGATGTCCCATGATCCTTCTGGGATCAGTCCAATGTCCACATAACCTTGAAGAAAATGCACCTCATCTAAGTGACAATGCTTGTGGAATCACAGTTAATGCATACATTGGGAAGCAGAATCCAAAGGGTTAAAGATAAGTTGAATAATTAAAAAAAGAATTCATAAACATAAAACACAAAGTTCTAGATTATTTTTATGAAAAAAGGAAGTTGTTTCTTCCTTGTTACTGATAAGCAAAGATGGGCACGTTACTCTATTTTGCCTGTCCGTCCCCCATCTATGACGTTGGCACCCTTCCGTCATCGCTTATTCATAAAATTAATCATCCTCCATCCCGTCAGCACTTCCATTAAAAAAAAAGAAAAAAATAGAAATAAGCGGAGAGGCTAACCGCGTGGGAGAGAGGCATATGATAGAGATTCCCAAATTCCTGCTTTTAGTCTTAGAGGCATACAACATAGTCAACTTTTTAACAAGCTGGGAGAATCTTGTGAGTTGATTTAATTGTTTGCAACTGTTGGAGTGTCAACCAAGATTGCACTTAGCTGCCAACACAACCACCGTCGGACACCAGACTCACTGGCGATCTGCAAACTTTTTTATCAGGGGGACCAGTTCTCCTGCTTTTGTCATCATAAATCAAAAGAAAGTCACACCCCCCAACATACAAACACGGTGAACAGAGACAGGTGGCGTGGCATGAAATGGGCATCTGTGTTTACTTGACCTCGTTAGGGCCGATTAACGAGACGGACGAAGAGCCTGATTAGCATTTTGGAATAGACAGTGCTGATTTTGCATATCCTACATTGGTTGCCACACACAAACTTTGTAGTACTGCTCCTGACAAATTGAGCACTATTGTAAAGGACGCCAAACACAATTTCCGACAGAATCACATTTGCGGCAGGAATCATTGCCAAGTCAGAAACAATGCTCATAATTTATTAAAACTAATTATAAATCAAAATTAAGTCACTTTGGAACTGAACTGAAATTGGGAGACTTGTGAGAAACATACCAAGTCCTTCACTCTCCTCAAATGTTTTCCTCACAGTTGCACAGGTGGAGCCGTTACCAAGACACACTCCGCATCGATCCTCCGCCGCATTGGACTCAATCACGTAGTCACAGCCGACATTCTGTGACAGGCATGCAACAACACATATCATGCACAACAATGGAAAAATTGAATGACTTCTTACGTGCGAGTTCGAATAGATGTTTGAATGCAAGCTATTGGCAAGGATAATCCCGCCTGAAGGCACCTGCAAACCTTTTCACAATTATGAAACAATGGCTGCACGCAGAGCCGCCTTTCCCATTGACCTTGCCTGGGATAAGCCCAGGTGTTTACGGAAGTCGAGGGCCTTTCAGAATTTTCAAAAAAGGTCTCAATTGTTCTGTCAATCACTTTACATTTTTGCCATAACCAACCCGCTGGCGAATCGAGTAGCGCGGGCCTATCAGAAGTCTTATAATTGAATAGCTCCATATTTTTTGATGGTAAGCCTCTGCATATGGATAGGTGGCCGTGGCTCCATGCAGGGTTGATTAGAGTCAATATTTAAAAAAATATATATATTTATTGAATTTTTTTATTTAAATTGACTTCAATGAATTCTCTTATTTTCTTTGCTTTAATTGTTAATTGTTGTTAAATGTATAATTGATAATTGTTTAAGTCAGGGGTGTCAAACTCATTTTTGTGGACGGGCCACATCGTAGTTATGTTTTCCCTCAGAGGGCCATTATGACTGCGAACCCATATAAATGTAGGCTCTCCTTTCGTTATCGCATACACACAACAAATTGATGGAAAGCCAGTTTTGAAATCAGAAGCCCATAAGTAATTGTTTGTTCAACAATTTGTCAATATATTCTCAAAGGGGAGGATTGGTAAGAAATAAAGGGCAATATCTCACATCTCAATGTTGTTAAAAGTGAATCAAATGTGCTAGAAACAGGCAGTTGACGCACATGATTTGCCCCTTTGCGGGCCTCATAAAATGAGGTTGCGGGCCAGAATTGGCCCCCGGGCCTTGAGTTTGACACCTGCGGTTTAAGTATTGTGTGGCATTGGGGAAAGTGCCATCCAATTTTGAACATTTTGAAAATTTCTTTGCGAAAGATCATTAGATTTGTTGGCAACATATTTGCAACCTTGAACAAAGAGCGACACAAAAAAAAAAAAACATTCGCTAAGTGCACACACACACTTGCAAACCTTTGCCACACAGTGAGAGGACAAGCACTATACACAAGGATGGATGGATAACATCGTTGCGATGACAGAGAAATTGTGAAAGGATGAATGTCTAACAAAAATGTCACAAAATGTCATGAAATCTGTCATCTATTCCATACCCAAAGAGTCTATCAGTAACCGACATTTTGTTCCCGATAGTCAAGTGGATATTATCTTGAAAAATAATGGCCACAGCTTTTTGAATAACATTCATGGCAAAATGTCATCTGCATAACACTTGCCGGTAGAGAGACTGTCGCACATTCAGCATTTCAACCAACACATAAAAGGAATACAGTGAAGGAGGCCTGCCCACACCTTTTTCAGCATGACTAAGTCAAAATGATGTATTTAATCATTTAATTATTTCAAAATAAACTCAATTACTTAATTCTACAACAGGCTGCATATATATAACTTGATGAACTGAATGTGAATTAAGTAACAAATTTCACAACAGATGATAGGCAGATACACAATAGCATAAAACGGGGAAGTTTGGAAAGTTTTTTTTTATTTTTAGATATTTTAAGCATTTGAAATACTGCTACCTTACAGATGCCATTGATGCACATGTCTCGGCTTTTGTTGCCTTCGAAGCACGGAGTGCCATCAGCGACGGCATCGAGCATCTTTTCAGAGAAGTGTTCATTCAGTGGACGGCAGTGGAGTTCACAAGGACTGACTGAAGCAGAACATGGACACATGTGTGAGACTACGTGTGACAGTACATGGTGCACATGGCCAGAAATCATCACTTGTTGTCAGCTTGAATCAATATCAGCTTGCTCACCTCTGCTGAGGACGGCCACCCACTTGTAGAATTTGCCCTTATAGAGCGCGCTGTTGAAGTGACTGCACTGGATATCTCTAAAAGTGGGCACGTTGTTTGGACATGGATTTGTTTTACAGATGCGATACCGCTGTCTTTCTCCCAAGCAGTACTTCCCTCTGTTCCGGGGACTGAAGGACAGTTGTCGGTAGGATTAAAACGGTTTATAATGTAGTAATAAATACAGTTTCATCATCCTGGCACGAGGCATGAGCAAATGGTTCTAAACAATTTTCTAAAACTCCAAAAGAAAGACCTGTCTCAACAAAGGCTTCAAGTTTTACTGATCCTGGTGAGGGCAACTCTGTCACATGGAAGATTAAAAGAAAAGCTATTCAATTAAAAAGATTGATGTATTGTGCAGCCGAAATTGTAGGAAGGAATAAAAGAGTTTTTTTTTTTTCCTTACACAGTGACGCCGGGCAAACTTTATAGCAAGCAAATTGGGTTTTGGGCAATTTGGGTGGCTTTTTCAGCAAATGAGAACACACGTCTCGCTGCTTGGTTCCAATTATCTTGTAGCACACGTTGACAATTTTGTGAAGGCGGTTTTCATCTTTCACGGACAACCCATTGAAACCACAGATAAAAGAAATGGTTGCAAGATTTTGAATAAAATACTGTGGAAGGTTGTACAAACTGCAATCAATTATTTTTTTTGTTGATCTTGCTGAATGATTGGATCTGTGTTCAAGTCAAACAGTGAGTGGAATACACTGCCAAGTTAGTTGTACAATTCAACAAGCGAGACAAAATTGTCAATAACGTTTGCTTTTTTGCTTATCTCCCTGGTTGTATTTTTTTCATTTTTTTACAGTAGATCCCAGTAGAACAGCCACGGTCTCATGTTGATTGCTAATTGTTGACTGCTGTTGATAATGGCCAAAACCGATTCGCCAATACTTGGGAGAACCTCCTTAAAGAAATATGGCGGAATGACATCATACGGGGAGGAAGAAACCAGAGAAAACACACACAAGCACAGGTAGGACAGGCTAACAAATGCCAAACCGCACACCTGTGAGGTAGATTTGCTAACCACTCATGCACCGTGCTGCCCATTTTAACGTCCAATTTTAGGACATTTCCGGGAGAAATTTCCACTCAATTGCTGCCGAATGTGCTATTTCTGAAATTGTACTCAGACTGGGTCATTTTTACCTTACTGGACTTTGGTGGCGCGCTCATTTCGTCCACCACTTACAGTAATTTAAAATGTTTTATTGATTTATGTTTTTACAAACTCTTCATCTCGAAGGTAATCGAGAGAATTGTTACAGGGTGCGACAGTTTTAGAGTAACAAGTATAACAAAAAACATGTCTTTTACGATTCTTTTGGGGAGACAAATATGTTATAAATGATTATTAGCAATATATATATAAATGTAGCCTATTTTCATAAACTGTAATTCGCTTAAACTGTCTGACTTAAACTGCCGCCACACATTGCTTGGTGACAAATGAGACTGCATCCATCAGAGACAGGCAAGGAGTTGGTGACAAGTGTGAATTGAACAACTCTTAAAGGTCCTCTCCTCACTTCACAGCAGTAAAACTATCAGGTATGTGTTTTCTTCATACTCAATTTAATGGCAAATTGATCACATGCAAGACTTGGTGACAAATTATCACCAGAGTGAGGATAAAATACGCAAAATTGTGCATGAATAATTGAATGTGGGATCTTTATTATATTGTTGTGATTAATTGGAAAAAACGACAAATGACATTTAGGCAGAGGCAAAACAGAGAAGTTAATTAAGAACGCGAAAATACATCACAAGACCATGACATGAGAGGATGGCTAGCCTGGAAGAGTCAATTGTTCAGATTGCTCTGATGTCATCACATTTGTGATCCAAGTCATCAACCCATCTATTATCTGTACTGCTTCTCCTCACGTGGGTCGCGGGGGGTGCTGGAGCCGATCCCAGCTATCTTCGGGCAGTAGGCGGGGGGACACCCTGAACTGGATTCCAGCCAATTGCAGGGCACACAGAGACGAACAATCATTCATGCTCACACTCATACCTAGGGGCAATTTAGAGTGTCCAATCCACCTGCCATGCATGTTTCTGGAATGTGGGAAGAAACCGGAGTACCCGGAGGAAACCCACGCAGGCACGGGGAGGACATGCAAACTCCACACAGGAAGGCCAGAGTTGGACTCAAACCCACGACTGATCAAAGACAAGGATTTAAATTATTTAAATTCCATCTAACAATTGCTGCATCGTAATTAACTGTTATTTTTTTCAAAATAAATCATTTGGCAGTTGTCCAAAGTCTTCAGTTTATCTAATTAAAGATTTTTAGCAGAACCTTGAACCCCTGTTCATTGTAGGGGATACCTTCTAGAAAATTCCTGATCTAGAGACCGTATGATTTTCTTTATTAATTCTTTTTTTTTTTTAAATCAAATAGTTTTACCTCTCTTATACTGATACAGCAAACACTGCTGCGACACAGTTATTGACCATCATCGACTGGTCTGAGGGGGTCTGATGTTGATCCTGAGAGTCATCATGGAGTTTGCTGACGATTAGAAAGACAATGGACACTTCATAAAGACGTCACGTGGGACATGTGGGAGAAAATTGCAAATGAAAAAGGCTTCTGAAAAAAGGTTTGGCCACATTGAGAGGAGCAACATGAAGTCCAGCTACAACCACAGAGCAACCCAGATCCCCAAATTGTGTCTGGAACTTCAAAGCGAAGCCTCGAACTATAGCATAAGGTAGCAAGCGAAGACGAGAATCTACCGCTTATCAAGAAGCAATTGATGTCATGCAGAGCTGAGTGCCATCGAAGGTCGGGAAGAAAAGAGCAAGAAAGCGCGCCACTCCAACCCTTTCACTTTCTCCAAGAAGCGCAGGGGGACAGTCTGCTCGGCTGAAGAGGTAAACTCCTTTCGGCAAAACACCTTGAGCAACCCAGAGAAAGAACTGGAGCTACAGCCACAGAAGGCTCGGAGAAGCCCACGACTACCATCGGTCGAGTTTGTCCTCAGAGCACCTACAGAGAACGAATTTTGGAAAGTGGAATCTTCTACACCAGGCATCACCAAATGGCGGACCGCGGTCCCGATCCGGACCAGGCATGACCGCGCTACGATGAATTTTTTTTCAGGGCGCATTCGCAAACGTTGGCGCTGCAATTCCAGTTAATACGGAAAAGGCGTCACTAATTTGAGCCAATCAAATCTTTTGTTTACGATCCACTGCCAATTGCGCAGCAGACCGGAAGAGAGTGCTGCTGACAGTATGCTTTGCTAAAAAGTTAACAAGGTCGATGCGTCTTGTTTTAAATGAATGGACGGAGAAATTTAATTTCGTTCTGGCTGCAGCCGATTCAAAACCAGTGTGCATCATATGCTCCGAAACTTTTTTGCAAAGTTATCCGCTGAAGTTTGAGGTGAGCGCACGCAAAAACATCGAACTTCGAGTGCAGTACAACAGATGTTTACATTTTCGTTTACATCCCAGCGGCATGCAAACGAATGTTCAGTAAAAGTATCATGGATTTTGGGAAAACATAAAAAACGTTCAAGTGATGGGGAAGTTGTGAAGGAGTGCTTAAATACGGTTGCACAAACATTATTTAAAGGAAAACACAAAGGCCAGATGTGTGAAATAATCTACCAAATCCCAATGGCCCTGACTCCGTTCCAACCCAGAATTAAGTCACTGGCAGGGCAGTCACAAACTCATTTTTCTCATTAAGAGAAGTTAAAAAAATATTCAAAAGAAAAAGTGGTGTCAATGAATTAGTTTTTCATGAGGACAGCCATTTTTATTGATTGTGTACTGAACATGTTGACCTTTTTACTCGGATAATTAGGCTTTCCGTTTTTTTTAGGCTGATAATTCTTTGACTTAAAAAAAAAGGTAAAATATGTGAACTCAATGCTTTGCTTAGCACTTGATATATTTCTGCAGGAGATATTTGACTGTTTATTTCTGGAAGTGGCAAACTTAAATTCCTGGAGCCACATTTTCTTGAATGTGAAATAAACGCCTTATATTTGTTTGACTGGCAAAGGTGTTTAATGGGAACATTGCTAAATATTTAGTATATAAGTGCGCTCTGTTGAAAATGACTAAATATTGAAATTAAAAATGTGAACATAGGCTAGACATTTCGGGAAGTTGGACTTTGGTTCGGACCTTTTAATTGGAAGAAATTTTAGTCGTGGACCTCTGTGACTTTTAATTGAATACCTCTGTCCTACACTGTGTAAAGGGCTGCCTGCAACTACTTCTTCACATGTGGAACATCCTGAGGACAATCTGCCGCAGGGGAAACGTTGCTAACCAATGGAGGTGTGCTGAAAGTGTGTGGATCCCGAAGGAAGAAGACGCCAAGGACATCAGTCAGCTTCGAACCATCTCACTGCTAAGCATCGAAGGCAAGATTTTCTTCAGCAACTTTCATTACGACTAACAGAATTCGTTCTGAAGAAATGTTTCCTTGACACCAACAACAGTAATTTCGGGCAAAGAGTCATTGCTGGATCAGGTCCATAAGACTCATCGGCTTGAGAAAGGCACTATAACCGGCTGCACCATCTCTGTTATTCTTCTCGCCCTCATCCTGAAGACGATCTGAGGAGGTTCACTTCAGAGGCGGCACCGCTATGGAGATTTCCTCATTTAGCAATCGGCCCAGTTTTGAGGGGAACCTACTTCTACAAAGTTGTCTTTCCGCAGCGCTTCCTCTTATTAAAATGGACTCTTACGCTCTTCTATTTTTTTGGGTGTTTTTCCTTGACCTCCTGTGGGGTTAAGATCAGCGGATGTTGTTAATCTTCGTCACCTGTAGGCATGCGAAGACCTTTGAGATTCTTTTGGCATTCAGGGCTATATAAATAAATTTGACTTGATTTCTTCAGTTGTAAATTTTACTGTGAGTGCAGAGTGACGGTGGCCACTGTAGGGTGTTGTTGCCTGCAACTTCTAGTCGTTCACTCGTCTGTTGGCAAAACAGCTCATTAGGGCAACTCTTCCCCCTGTAATGAAATTATCTTTAGTGTGGGATTTGGCGGGAATTGAAGAGAAATTTGCAATCCTGATTCCATTACTGATACAGCAAATTGCTTATAAACTCATATTGATTCTTATTCGGTGGGGAAATAAAATAATGGTGCGTTTGTTTGTCGGTTGAACTCTTTTATATCTTCAATTTTAGGCTGAATAAATCATCCAGTATGCCCGCATAATCTGTAATGTCGCCTGAGGGTTGTAAAAAGTTGCTTCTCAAAGCATGCCAAGACACCAAAAAGATCAATGCAGAGTTCAGAGTGCCTTTGATCCTCAGTTCAATTCTTGTCCAGAGAAAATTAAACATTTGTGTTTTAAAGACCAACCGATAAAACAAACGTAAACAAAGCAAATTAAATTAAAGAGCACCTGTCTTTCATTATTCCTGCAAGAAGAACGGTTTGCTTTTAGTGTTTCCCAAAATATGACACTCTGGGTCGTAACATTTGGGTTTACAGTGATTCATTTCATTTCACTTGAGTAAAAAAACAATTCAGTCATAAAACAGATTGCATTAAAAAAAAAAAAGAAGACAAATGCTTTCCGCACTATTTCAGAACTGACTTTGTAGTAAGAGTCGGGCGATCCTCCAGACAGACATTCACGAGAGGAATGTCACCACCCACGATGGCCGTTTTTCACAGTTCTCAACACTTCTCCTCGCTCATTCTCGCTGACGCCTCTCACTCGGAGAACGGGACACATAAGCAGCCGAGCCCCAGTAAATTAACGCCCATTTTATTTTCTCTAAGAGGAATCTAAGTGGAATAGAAATTGCTGGGAATCGAAAAGAATTACTGAGAAGCTTGTTCTATAAAAAGAACCTGTTTTTCATTACCAGCCCTCGTCAGGACATTGTTGTACACAGCTCGGTTTAAAAACAGCTTTTAATTTCACATACAGATGCCTTCTGCTACATCTCTTTCGAACAATAATGTCCCTATCCACATTTTTAATTTTCTAAAGTTGAACTCAAAGAAATGTCCTTTTTTGAAATGCAAATGAAGTGGTCACCCCGGCTTTCAAAAAGAGCCAGGCATCTGTTCAAGGGCTGCTTGGTTTACCCAACGTAGAGGCCATTGCACGCACGACACCGCACTGCCCTGCATGAACTGCTTTGATGAGTTTGCGTCTCAGGGTTCTGTCTTTGGGGTGTACCAGCTTTTGTATGAGGAAGAAGAAATCTTTTGCAGTCTGATCATCCTGGAAGTGCGATTCCCCTATTTGTGGTCCCTTTTCAAAGTTTCTCATTTTTCCCTTTTTTTGTTTTAGTTTTTCCTTGCCCCCCTTTGTGTTAAGATCAGGGGATGTCATTAATATCTGTCAACTGTGGGCATGTGAAGGACTATATAAATAAACTTGAGGGGACCATGCTATTCGATCACCTGTTTCTATCTGCAGGCTCAGCTAGCGTGGCACCACTTCTCCAGGTAGATTTCATTAATAAAGGACTAGTTAGGTTGCCCACAGAGCAGATATACAATAGGAATGTTCTTGTGAAATTTGCCAGGAGAAGGGCCACTACAAGCGTTTGCAATAAAGGTGAATCATCCTTGTGCTCTAAAATTAAAAAGTAACATTTTTTTTTTTTTTAAAAGCTCTACTCTTGTATTGGATCTAATGAGAGTGTGTAGTGTACAAAATGAAATATATATCAGGAGTATACAAACTTTAAAAAAAAACTTACACTGGGTCATCACAGTCCCGCCGCGCACTCTCAACTCCAGCCCCACACGACCTTGAACAGGCGGACCATTCACTCCACGCACCCCAGCCCCCGTTGACACCGTCCGGGTAATGGCCAGATGCGACACACTGCCCACTGAAGCACCACTGGCAAGAAAAAAAGCACAGTTCATAATTGCAAATAATTTAACACTTCATGTTCTTTACCGATTGCTCTCAGATTATTTTTTAATAAATCACATTTTACAAATATACTGTATGAATATGAGGAATCACGTTTTTTCGGCCTTCATGTAAGAGGAGAGTTTTTTTTTTTGCATTAATTTCATTTTCAGTTATTTAAAATTTCAAATTTTTACTCTCTAAGATTAAAAAAAATTCACATAAGCATGCAGTACCATTACAAATACATCCCACTTTGGTTTTTCCGATCCTTTTAGTTTGAGCATTTACATAATACAAACAATGCCTAATATATTTGTATGCAAATACAGGAAAAGTATTACAAAGCAAATATTTTTAATTTTACAACAATAAAATAAAGACCTCCCCACTCCCAAGAACAATAGCTGTTTGCCCCCCCCAAAAAACAACTACAACAACAATAAACAAAACTAAGGGACAATGAATAAAACAGAAATTTGAAATATAATAACAGTGACATAATTCCATACAGAGAAAAATCATTCCCGAGATCCCCTGAGCGAGCATTTGATCTTTTCCAGGTGGATATACTGCATGAGGTCGCTCACCTACAATATTGATTTAGATTTCCAATGGAGCAGTATCCTTTTACATGCAAGCAATGTCCCAAAGACAATTATGTTCTTGTGACGTTTACTAAACGCCAGAGTTTTAGATTTTCCTTTTTTTTTTTTTTAAAACAGTCACTTTGAAGTATCGGTAGTTCGTTAGCTTATCCGATTTTTACCTACAGTATGAGCAACATAATAAGTGATGAAACAGAAGACTCACCTTATCTTTGCCACAATTAGTTCCATCCACTGCCCCGTCGAGTTTGGAGTGGCATGTTGCTCCCACAGTACACCACAGCGTGCTGCACACATTCTTCAAAATACAAGATAACTTTGACTTTTCCTGTTCTGAGCTCATTATTATGGTCTCACACAGTAGCAGGGAAGACGCATGGTAAATGTCAAAACAATGATGCAAACAGACAAACCCACTGACGTCGGGTCACACATGCACTCATACACGTGAACGCCCCCCCTACCTGCATGGAGGTGGTGTACATCGAGAAGCAGTTAAGGTGTTCATATTTTGCCAGTTCAGTGCGCTAAACTTATCTTGACTGTGAGTGGCAGAACAAGACATTGGTGCAACTGTGAAGTTGAGGGCTTAACACGCACAAATCCAACCTTGGACTTTCCCCAGTAATCAGAAAAGAAAGAAAATAGGAAACGTGTGTGACACAGTTATAATTGGTTTTGACGTGTGATAACACAAAAGGTCAAATGTGCTGTTTATCGGGGACTTTGCTCACTGAGAGCTCCGTTCAGTTTACCTTGACATTTTTGCTCAATGCCTGGTGGTCACTTTGACTTTTGCCATATACAGTATACGCACTGATGTAAAGTATTCATCTGGTATAAGAAAAAAAAATACTATAATCAATTCATTCGTAATTTGCACCTTCTCTGCTCAAACGATTGTTGTGATGACTCGAGGGTCAAATTTCAATTTCCCAGATTAAAGAACAGGGACTGAACACTAAAATCCAACATATTTTTGGACAGTTATTTTAAACGGAGGTGCACATAATTGATGCGAGGGGAACAGGTGGGCTTGTTTTACATCCAGCCACTCCCATTCCGCACAAAAACAGTTGTGTCCTCATGAGCTGCGCCAAAACTAACAGCAAGACCTCCCGAGAGAACAGATTACCAAATGACAAGACATCAGGCAATTTTTGCATTTGGAATACAAAATTTGAAGCTAATTTAATGTGCCATCTTGATGGTTGTAAACTGTGAAGGGGTACCTTAATGAATATTTATGTGTCAAGAAATCCTGCCATGGTGGCATTTTCATGAAGTATTTAGGCTTAACAAAATTGCATTAATCATTCCAGTCCCCACTTTGAAAGAAGTCTCTGCATTTAAACTGATCAAAAAAGATGCAAGAACAATAATAGGCAGCCGGTTTAGCACCTTATGAATAATAAATATTGAGTCAAAGAGGGCTAAATCTTTTAATATGGAAATAAAAATGCCATTCAGCATGAAACAGGAGACGAAATAATACAAATAAATAAATATGAAAGGGAAAACCTAATATTCTTCAGTGTGTCACTTTTGGACAGCCCTTTTCCCTTACAGCTATCTATCTTTATTTCATGCATTTGGCGAGGCATCAATTTCTAATCTTTAAGATGTGGATTGAGGAACAACTTGAATTGCTCGATGTAGCAAATAAATCCCTTATTGTCAATCAATTTGAGCGTCATGACCAATTAGCTTTTCAATGTTCCAACCAGGAACCTTGTGTATTTTGTTCGATCTATTTATTTAGGTAATGCTGCATTAACTTATACCATTAATCAATTCTTTACATTTCCCAGAGTATTTCAACAGGTAGGCAACCGTGGGATGTCTCAAAGGCATATGTGCACAAATGGTACATGCCGTTTCACGCTCGACTGCTTAACAAATGTATTATATATGAAACGACAAGAATCCAATCAGCAACATGAAGTGCTGCTATGCGGAGTCTTTCGATTTCAGTGAGCTCTCGAGCCTTCATCATTTTGAACAGAAATGAGGACTCGCACTGAATTTGCCTTATTTTACTTTAAGTTTTGGACTTACTAGAGGTAATAACTAGATTTTAATGTGTTCTCTTTATTTTTTTTCATTCCAAAACCAAGTTTGAAAATAAATTAATTAATAAAAGTATGGCAATTAAATGTTAGCATTAGAAAATGATATTGCCAGTGGCTGTGGGATTAACTTCACATTGGTGGTGGCCTAATTAATTTCTGCCCTGTATAGTAGGTTTTTAATTGACAGAATATCTTTGACCTGGAGTTGTGGAACAGAAAAATTCAATAGTGAATAAATAATGAATCCGTGCTGATACTATTAATTAGATAGAGATAATTTCTGGACATTAATGAGACACCTTAAAGGGGTTTTCTTCCCATTACCAGACCGTTGCTCCGCCCCTCACTAATATGTTAAAACGACGCTCAAGGGGGCAGCGGGTTGGGCCTGGTCTGGCTGTGCTGAAACTGAACTACGACCTAAAACATTTCTATACTACGACAAGCTATGCTAAAATAAACTAACCAAATGCTATGCTACGAAATAACTAACACGAAAATCGTTATGAAGATGTTCACAAAAGCGCCCAACTTGCTACGGGGCAGAGTTGAGAGTTGAGAGTAAAAAATGACACTGAAATTATTCTTATGGATTAGGCAGGTTTACACAAAGCCTGAATGACAATGCTGACCATGTTATGAAAATTTGCTTAATCCACACTATGGGTGGTCTTAATCAAATGATTAGTTCATTGTTTAAATGTGGTTGATTGTGTGGAACTGATTGTTGATTAATTATGCAAAATAGAGTGCACTACTTCACTGCAACCACCACTGTTCAGACCTCTGCTTTGGGACATGTTCTCTAGCTGGGGTGCATTTGGGGGACAACTTGTCCTTTCAGGCCCCCCAACACTTTTGCAGCCATTAAAAACGTTTCTTTGAAATATTTCAGAACACGTTTTTCCAAGTTGCATATAGACACGCATGCTGGAAGGGTTGACAAAAACAATCTGCAAGCGGCAAAAAAAAAATCATTGCACATATTTAACGAGTTAATTGGATTATAATTCACATTTTTATATCCGCATGTTCATAGACTCTTATTTTGGTTATGAAAACTATTTATCAGGGAGTTATTGATCTGAGTCTCATGTGTTGAGGCTTTGGTGGGATTCAGAGGATTTTCTCATTTCAAGACATTACACATGAGGGAATGACCGGGTTAGTATTTGATTCAAAACATGTCAATGGGCAAAAATATTGATCAGTTTCCCCAGCAATTTTTTTTAAATGGATTACTTGTTTTGCTTCAAACGGGAAGATAGTGTGTATGGTTGCATGTTTAAAAGAACAGAAAGTATTCATCGTGAAGAGGCGAAAATAACATTTTAAGTGGATCTGAACATTTTCACTTCCTTTCCATGTTATGTGGAATAATCTTGTGGTAAGAATGAAGCTCAACTTAAAATTTCATTTTCAGTGTTACCAATTGGTCATGTACTGTTTTTTGCTAACTACTTTCTAGCCGTGTTCGATCCGATAATGTGTATGGGATTGAATCCCGATATCAGCCAAAAAAAACAATATTGGAAAATCTGAGGAAACTCTAGGGAGGAAAAAAAAAGTCTTTGTCTGCTCACCGTTTTTCAAATGTTTCTTTCCAATGATATTTAAAACTTTTTGGATGATTAACATCAGAGCAGGTCACACTGGCGCATGGACATTGTTAATAAATGATCACAACAGGAAGGGAAAGCCTCAAACATCTGTTTAAGAACCAACAACTAAACTTTTTTTTATATAAACAATGATGGCATTTTATTAAAATAGCAAATGTCATTTTCTGACTCTCTCTCTCTTTGTCCGGATATTGCTCTTGCATTTTTTTTTTCTACGTTCCAAAGGGTAAAACATGGTTATAGGTCGTTGTTGCTTCTTTTTTTGTCTCCTGGGCGGGAAGACTCTTGTAAACTGACAAGACACTTTCGATTTGAAAACCGAAAAGATCGAAACATGAAAGCAGCGTGTTCAAGTTCATTGATCATCCTCACCATTGTCACCAAGCGATCAAGTCTAAGTCCATCCACCTCACTCGTGTCCTCTTCTTCCACTTCTCCCTCATAAATGTAAATTTAGCAAGCCAAATACATTCTGTGCTGTACAGGAGATATGGCACGCATGTGATGCGTTCAAATCGATCTCCAGTACCTCAGCCAATCAGGACATAGAATACTATACGGGTTTGTACGCTGTAAAAAAAAACAGTACGCAAAATGGCATGGTGAGGAAAAAAAAAAAAAAAAAGAAAAAAAATTGGCGATATAGCAAGTCTGCGAAAGGTAAAGTTCTTCAGAATTTTTTTCTAGATCACCTCCTCATCTGTGCATGTTGTGCAACATTTCACAAATTTAATGAAGGTCATACATCGTTAAATACGAAGAAGAAGAGCAATGTATGAGTTGACCTGGAGGAATGTTGACGAGTTTCAGCAGGTGGCTCATCGTCTGCCATGCATCCACCTGGCGAATTTATTAGCATTCATCACATTTCATTTGGGCCTCAAGGATATATGCACAGTTCTATTACTACTCTGCACATGTATGCATCTCATCATTTTCAAGCGCATGGATATGGAAATGGGAAGCTTGCAATGGGATTGTTTGACTTGGATTTGCATTCCAAATGGAATTTGTTATTTTTGTTATTTATTTGTGGAAAACCTGGGGTGGCTGTTATATATCAATTAGCATTCCACGGTTGTTATATCGTTGCTTTGGGCGCGGCAAAAGAGGTCTGAGTCTGAATATGCCGTGGCACACGCACACACATATGGAAGGAAAAGGAAAGAAACATTAAAAGTACAGCGGTTGGAAACGTTTTTCAAGATCAAGTTTTGAGCCAACCAAGATGCAAAATGGAACCAAACTGCACAAATAAGACCCGTGGTATATTTTATTTAAGCTTGTATCCCACTGAGGGGCGAACAGTTGTGAGTTTTTGCGGAGGTAGCGAATGGTGGATTCTTGTCAGGGTTTGCCAAACATTCACCTGTTTAAAAAAAAAAAGTAAAAAGCCAAACTGGATGTTAACGAGCAGCAAAAGTGGTGGTGAACATTTACGACATTGAACAAACCTAAGCGAAGCCTGACATGAACACGTATTCACTACCTTCGCCAACAGTCGCAAATGTTCGGCCCTCAGTAGGATACGCACTTTAATGACATTGTTGTCAAGACCCAAACCGAGAGCTTTTGCAGCAATACTTCCCAAGATGAGTTACTGTGCACCCCCCGGCTCCGCCCCTTGCAGTGTAGCCTTTTCAAACTTTATACACTCTTTTTTTTACTATTATTTTTATACTAAGAATGAGATTAAGTTAAAAAAAAAAAGATTCAAAACTAAATTAAAAGCAAGAAAAAAGGGCGTGATCATTTGCCTACGGTAATGTCACTTCCTGTCAAAGTGCGGTACAGAAATGAGTGTTGAGTGTGCGGACGTCTTCCAAACTTTGTCTAATATTTAGTGCCTCCACGGCATTGGGATGGAAGTATTTATTTATCAGGCAGAGAAATGCTTTCTCAGACGATGGGCACACAATGCTTCATAAAAATTAATGGCCAGCTGAAAATGCTACAAAAATAAACAATATAGAAAGAGGATGCAGGGATGATTATATGAGCCTAGTTTTTTTCTTTTAAACTAGCACAAATTGAGTGTTCAAGCAAAGAAATTTTCAAGACTGTCTTTAACTCAGCACAACCAAGAATGCATCTGATAAATTGGCAATATTGCCCACAAGCTCATTTTGCGCAGTCTATGAGTACACTTCATGGAAATTGATTCATTTAGCATGCACAACTGGGTTTATGAAACCTGAGGCGGATTGTGATGGCTGATTTTGCACCAATTGTCTGAGACACAAAAATTATCACGGCATATCATCTATTCAGCAATGGCACTTTAGCGTTTACGATGTGACCTATGACGAACATGACTTTGACATCACTGAGTCAAAAATTAATTGTTTCCTTTTTTTGTGTATCGTATAGATGAGTGACGCTTTCATATAGAGGTTGTCTTCCCATTGTCTGAATGAACAGGGAGTCCTCGATTCCTAGGATGGTGGCGTCACCAAATTTATAGGCAAGTGGAACGCGCTGTACCCTACCACCATTACAGGAGCTACTGCCATAACAACAGCACAACCAGTAGGCCATAATCAGACAATATTCAAATGAAAAACAGACGGCACAATGTCTTCTTGTGCTGCAAGACGACATTCTTACGGCGCTGTGTAAACTAGTTGCAAGCATGCTGTTTGGAACCCTAAAAAGTCCGAACGACTGCAAGTAATTATTGAGAACAAAACAATCTAATGAAAAACATTAAGGACAGTATTAACTGAGCATGCCTTCATGTGCCACATGACCAAATGTTCTTATGCAGTATGCCCTTCATAACCTTGACATTTTATGACGATGTACGGTGTCACATGACTTTCAGGACAACTTTTCATTGTATTCATAAAGGTGGCATGCATTTTTAACGATACCACATTCTTATGTGGAAATGGCATTTTTATTGAATAGGAAGGCAACTCGAGAAATTTGCTTACAAAAATATATTCTATGCTGCCCCGATAATTGAAACACAGCATTTTGATTAATGTCACTTGTGGAATAAGAGTTAGGCAGTAAAATCTACTCGTTTATGTACATCTCAGGGGCCGGCCATTTTGTCACTTCTGGGCTAGTTCTTTTTAAGATTCTATCATTTGTTTTCAAATCTTTAAATGCTCTCGCCCAACCTTACCTCTCTGAGCTCCTCCATCATTTTGCACCTGCCCAGTGCAATTGTCACAACTGCTGAGGGCTCAGCGAACGACCAATCATGGCTCAGCTTCAGAAAACAGGAAAGCCAGGATTGTCGTTACCGTAGCCCTGAGCAACTTTGGTGTTATTTTCTGTCGACAGAAAGCAATGAAATGGCCGCCCCCTGAGATTGCTAAAACGGGTGGATTTTTCTGCTTAACTCATATTCCATAAATGCAGAATGTCGTGTATAGACTAATGAAGGCACCTAAGAACATGTTATTGCAGATCATTTTTGGGGGGTTGACTTTCCCTTTAAAAATGGGACATTTGAACAAACGGAATCAACATTCTCTTACAGAACCCCCCTAAAACATAATGTGATTCCTTGCATTAACATTTTATTTCCCCAAAATAATTTGTTGCAAAGCCCTTAAGTGCATCAGAGGCTAAATGAACTGACATAAGTACATTTTATTACAATTCATTATAATGAAGATTTCTCCCAATCCAGAAATTGACACGAAGAAGCCCAATTGAAATCTCAGTGGACAATAGTTCAATTCGGACCAGCAAATTAAACACATTCGGGCGCGGAAAAAAAGTCAAGTAGACGGTTGATAATTATTATTTTTTTGCCTTGAGGAATTTCTGGGCACCTTTGTACATTCATACTGACATTTACAGGCCACACAAGTCTTTTCATTGCGCGATAACTAAACAAATCATGACTTTTTTCACTGGACATTAGCACCCTCTTTTGGTGGACAGTTGACACTGCAGTCAAAGAGTTCTTCCACAGGGGCACGTCTTGTTGTGACGTTGTCATAGTAATTCAGTTTTTGGCGTAGTTTTGACACCCGGATGCATCGCACACATTTTTAACACAAGTAGTGGCTTGGAATTAGGGTCCCTCATAACCTTTCAAATTTAAGTGTCGTGACTCACAACATTGCTCAGATGCATGTTTTAAATCTACCATCGCTAGTTAGAATGTAGTTAACGCAGCATCGCTAGATGGCAAGTGCTGCATGGTGTTTGTAGACTATGTATTAGGGAGGTCCCGATCCGATATTTCTATCGGATTGCGGTACAATACCAGCCCCAAAAAACGTATCGGATTTTATCGGTTTACAATCAAAATCTCCGATATCAGCACTTATAGACAATAGGTTCATTACACATGCTGCTTCTGATTGTGTATCGAGCAGCCGCCGAATCTAGCATGCAGAGCCCACTTGATCAAAACAACCACTCATGTAAAGTAGCTATAGAAGATGTCCGTGATGTGGGAGTCACCAATTTTTATTTTTAATAAATATTGAAGCTTATGGTAAAAAAATTACAAAAAAAAAAAAATTACGATGTTTCTTAGGGAACTGATTGGAGTGAGAGAACAGGCGAGAGGAAGAGACGTTTTGCCAATGTTACGGGACGGGCGAAACATACTGTACTGTCTAGTTTTAAAGCTAAGAAAAGTAAAGTAAGCAAGTTAATGCTTTAATCGTCCACTCTGTAGGGTTTATGAGAACGGAACGGAGTGAAACATCATTCAATTTAGGAAGAGTCGTAGCGAGCTCTCTCCGTGGTCACACCGCAACAGTGGTGGTTGCGCGTCAGAGGCGTCAGATGCAGGAGAGTGCTGAGCCCTTTCCTTAAACTGTATTTATCTTCACTGCCGGATACGGAAGCGTGTGGACTAAATCGACATTGAATTACAGTAAAAATTGATGATTGACGAGCACTTTTCAACATCCCAGGGTAGGTCGCGTGACCAGCATCTGACAGACTCTTTCAGCGGCGGAGGTCGTGTCAACAAAAGACGGACTACGGAGCTAAACTAGCCACTCAAACCTCCGCTGTTGAGATTTTGTGCGTCAAAAATTTCATAATGGGCAATGTGTGCGTACGGGGTCGTTTGATTGTGTGCGTGTGCGTGCGTGCGTGCTTGGGGGCGCAGTTGGGGCGCGAGGTGGCAATTACTGGAGTAATCAATGGAATTATCGCAAGGATAATAAATTCTTAAACTATTCTTTTGTGACAGCCCGAAAACAAATACATGAAAGAAAAGATGACGACGTAAAAGAACGCATGAAATAAGACAAGAACAAAGATGGGATGTGGTGCGAGTATTGTCAAAGGTTAATCTTACATCCATGTCATCACACAGTAGAGAACCAGATCCATACTGCAACCGGCATTGATGGGCAGCACTGTACAGAACCCCAGGAAGCAG
The DNA here is from genome assembly GCF_059441095.1 of Idiotropiscis lumnitzeri. Taxonomy (NCBI): domain Eukaryota; kingdom Metazoa; phylum Chordata; class Actinopteri; order Syngnathiformes; family Syngnathidae; genus Idiotropiscis; species Idiotropiscis lumnitzeri. Next base: position 9,870,888 of record NC_142395.1, on the reverse strand, counting down.
TAATCCCTGTGAAATGGTTTCCTTCGCAGGGGCATCATCAAGGCACCAACCCCAGCCACGACTGTAATAGGAGAAGAGCACTCTGGTTACCTCATACAGTTTTTATTTTTATTTTAAAGTATGCACCTGGAAAAAAGAAAAAACACTTGTTCCTATGACAATACAATATAGTTCTCACAAACAAATTACAGTCTGATATAACATATACAGTGGATACAAAAGTCTACACACCCCCTAGTTCAAATGCAAGGGTTTTGTGATGTAAAAAAGAAGACAGAGAATAATCGTTTCATAACTTTTTCAACCACTAGTGTGTGACCTATAAAGCTGTACAACTCAAGTGAAAAAAAAACTAAATTTTATCCCTGCAGAAGCCCTTTCCCAAAAATCAGTTGATATCGCTACACCCACATCTCTTGTCCAAGCCTCATTGATGTGACTTGATGAAGTCGGATAAAAAAAATAAAAAAAAGACAAATTGTGGTTTCAAATGCTTGGAGGTTTTCTCAGAAGCTTGTGAAAAATCATGTTGAATTGAGAATCTGTCAAAATCAGTTAAAGAAAGTCATAAAATGCCTATTCTGCACTTGGGAGAAAAAAGAACAGATATCTAATAAATCTAAAGAATTAATGAGATTTAAAACTGGTGCACAATTTAAAGTTGAAACAGTTGCCACAGCAGATCTATCAAGATGAGGATCAAGGAAACAATTAATAACCCCCTAAAATAATAAGATTATTTTGAACCTCAGTCATAAAAAAAAGAAAGAAAGAAATCAGCGATATCAAATTATCAGCGTATTTGTTAAAAAGAGCAAGAGGAATAGAATTTAGGATAGAATATTATATAGAATAGTTCTATGAATTAGGATAGAAACACATCTAGCATTTGAATTGAAAGATTGTTAAACTTGGAATATCCATGATCCCGTCAAGCGACTCTGTGGAAGGAACGTGAGTTTCCTGTGTAATTTCATCCCGGAGGACTGAGCAGCGCCTGGCATACCAGCAGCTATTGGGTTAAGGCTGTGAGTGTGAATGTGAGTTTTTTTTTTTTTTTTTTTTTTTAAAGCGCTTACAGAGTGAGTAAAGTGCAAAACACAGTAATACTCCATTTATCATTTGAAAAGATTTGAAGCGATAAAGCAGCATGTACAATAAGTACACTCCATTTACAATTTAAAAAGTCACAACTTCGCATGACATTCCAAGCTATTGACTTTCCCTTTTACACAAACCCATGTTAACACATGCTCCATTCATGCAAAGATTGTCACATTGCAGCTCCATTGCCACTTAATATATGTATTAAGTTCTATTTGAAAAGTCACAGTTCCGTTTCCTCCTGCCACCTCACAACCATAGAAACATACTTTAGAATTTGAGGACTAAACTGAAATGAATGCACAAGCAAGATAATTGTGGAGAAGTTGCCACAATTTCTCAGCATCCACTGTATGAATATGATGGATGCAGAACAGCAGCAATTACAACACTCTCCATACAGGCCACTTTGGACCAAGTTGCAGCTGCCCGCACAGATGAAAAAAGAAAAAACTAATTTGAAGAACTTCCGGTTTATTTATTATTCAAGGCTAAAAATATTGATTTTTTTTTTTAAAGCGGAGCAGATTCTCTCCTTCGCATCCACCTATAATGGACTCTTGACGCTGCTAATTGGTTGCATTATGTTAATACTAAACCCACAAACTAGCAAAATAAATTAAAAAAAAAAATCCTAATCTGCACAATATTCTGTGTTGTTTTATGTTGGCACATTGTAATATCTACAAAACACCCCAGTTGTTGTGTTTCTCGATCACACATTTTATACTGTAATTGTTCTGTAGTGTCATTTGCGTTTCTATACTGAAGTTATGGAATTGTATGAACCAGTCCATGGCGGGGAAAAAAAGTAGGGGACCACTGCTCTCGATTGTATCAGATGCACTAAATTGAATCTCATCTGGCTAATGACCCATCAAAGACCACATCAGAGCCAGGCTACATTTGTGAATCCACGGGTCATGGGAGTTATTTTTACACAACTAGTAATGGTATTTGCTCTTAAAAAGTGGACTTTAAAGTGTCTTTAATGTTCAGTGTCTGTTTATAGGCTGCTCATATTCATTGTAAGCTAGAAATACATGCAATGGTATCATTATTTATAAAAGGACCCCAAGTGAATTTAAAAGCCAAAGCAGCACGAACAATTGAAGCCCACAACACAAGGTATGTCTTAATGGAAGCTTTGTCCTGCAATTAGAATTGATTAGAGAAAGGAAAGACCCAGCACAAAGAGGTTGCCTTTTTATTATTATTAATTACATTTTTTATTTTTATTTCACGGGGATTTACACCTCTCTTGTGCCGTTGATTCCCAAGTCCCAACCTTATAAATACTCCGCTTTGCAAAAAAAAAAAAAATAAAAAAATAAAACATCTACAAGGACATTTGTATAAAATGCAATGCAGGATTGTTGTTGTTGAAGACAAACATTAACAATCATTAACATTTTATTTGTCAACGTTTCATCGTCCTCGTGTTGCTGAGCGAGCCCAGCTTGTCGGGTGGCTCCACTCACAGTTCATGATCACAGCTGTTTACTAGCCGCATTTTTTCTCTTCATTTCTGCGCAGAACATTGTTCAAAATTGCTAATTGTTTATTATTTTGTATGAGCCTGCGTAGATGCGGAGATGGTGGGCAGCCAATCAGCGCACAGTATAAATCCACCCGTGCTCTAATTGGTCGACCTTATGTCCGAGAACCAATAACGCGCCTCGTATGAGTGCCCGTGGGTTTGCACAAAGCATCTGAGTCTATTTTGTTGAACTGAGATTTAAGATTTGCAAGATGAAATGATGGATATGGAGCAGAACCAGCACATTAACGCTGTTCTATGCCACCCAAGATTCTGCCATGCACCATATAGTGCTGATGCTGCTCTGGGTAATATCTCAGAAAGAATTTGTGAAAGTTAGTGAAAATAGAGTTGACTCCGTGATGCTTAACAAGTCGTCTCTGGTGTAAACTTGGCTTAAGGCTCTCTAGTGACTAACAGAAATGACCATCCACCACGGCACCATCTTGGATTAATATCAGTGGCAATGACCCTCACATGACAATGTTTCTACTGTATCGGATCTTGACCTTTGATACAAATGGCAATTTTAATTCAGAACCACAATGATTGTTCAGATTGTCTTAAAGGTCTTTGGTCTTAGAGTTAATTAAATGACATGCGTAATACATTAAGTGTCCCACAAAAGTCATTTCTCAGCACCGTTTAATCTATGTATGCTCTAATCGGGATCCATCATTGAATAAGCATCGCGGGTGATACACAAAATACACCTTTAAAGGAGATGTGTTCATTTCTTTGCAACATCAAAGACTTCCCCTGCATGTCTAACACATGTGTGACATCTTTTTGTCAAAACACCCCAACAATCTAGACTTACACCCCACTATTTAAACCCTCTCAGAGTTTAGCTCATTTTTAGTTTAGGTCCAGTTGCATGATAATGAGTCACTGTTCACCCCACCTGGTTCTACTGTCAAGGGCCGGAGCTAAAGAAAGGAACGAGGAAAGCTTTTATTTGCGGAGCCTGAGCCCAAAGTGTGAAAGAAAAAGTGCCCGCGCATAAAGAAAGTACCAACATTTTCATTTGGGGAGGCAACACTTCATAAATTTGTTAATTAGTTACATATTGCCACATGCGTCATCGCTAAAACAGAGTAAATACTGACCAACTCCATGGGGGTGAATGATTATAGTGAAAATGACGTTACATTTGAGCCAATGAAATTCACTCAAGAACAATTTCGGAACTAGGGAGACAATTAAATATTGACTTGGTTGTTCAATTTCACATCTGATGACTGGTCAGGAAGATTGGGGACCCAATTATTTATCTACAAGCAAAAAACAAGTTTATTTTGCGTCATACTTTATGTCACCCTGAAAATTCTTCAAAATTTGGGATAAAATAAACACCCTAGTGATTTGTAATGGTATCTTCTGCTGGGGCTTCGAGTGTTTATTATATGCAACAACTTTATAGATTGCTAAATTTATTATTTAAACTTTGACATGTTTGCGCCAAAAAAAAGTAATTAAAAAAAAAAAAAGAAGAAATACAAACAACAGCTCCATCTGTCAATGTATTAATGATTGTGACTGAAAGCCACGATCGAAAACCACACTCTCAGCTGGCCTTCGTCATGCCAAGTCTCACGGGTGTAACTATCGCCTCTTGGCCCCTTTTTCCCCCTGACAGTGGAGAGAAGAGGATACAATAATGTCAAGAAGTTGAGCCACTAAATGAATTCCAGATGCTTGCTGCTGAGAAACTGTGGCCGCTACGAGGAAATTCTTCAGACATTTAACACAGTCGAGGGCAGAATTACATGCAGGTCACTGACGGTAGCAGCTGACAGTAGCAGACCAGCGCACACATTGACAAAAATACACACATACACTCACACACACTCCATTTATCATAAATATTCACACAAGACTAAAGGTTTGGAAGTCAAAAACCAAGCATGGACGCTTTAGCCCAAAACCGCATTATATTATTATTTACAAGCAAAAGCGTGTTTTCAGTGACTTGCTGACCATGTTGTGGTTCACTTGCCTGAATTTTGTTCAGGCAAGTGCGGTTGCAGTTACAAATAAGTGCAACTTTTATTTAAATCAGGGAGGGCCAGTTGAAAGCAAGCTCACATTCCCAAGGATTGATTACGAACAAATTTGAACATGTAGAATAAAAGTGTAAACATGACCAAAAAAATTCCAACATTCAAATCCATCCAGAATGCATAGTGTTCACAAAAATGGTGAATGATTAAAAAGAATTCGGATTATTCCATTAAATTATTAAATTAAGCACATTTGTTTAAAAAAAAAAAAACAGCAAGAAAATATCAAGTGCTTTTTTTTATGTTAATGGAAGCAGGTATATGGGCCTTTTTCATATTTTTTGATCAATAATACGGAGGAGTGGCCAAAAATTACAAAAGAGTTTTGTTTTTTTTCGTACACAAGAACTGTTGTCAATGGGTTTTAAATGTACAAAGTGCAAAAGGATTCCCATCACTGGTCTAGATGACCTTTCGTTTATTTCTTAAAACTGCATTCATACAACACGTTACCCTTGCACTTGTTTGTATCCGGACGTACAAACAAGATACAGAAATAGCCCCTTCAGACCATTTATGTACCTTTTCTACCCATAAACAATATTTAATGGTAATTGTGAACCCTATAGTGTATGTCACAAAATGTGCACCTTGGAGAACAAAAATGGACCGCTACAGTAGGCTTTTATTTTTTACGAGATTGCAGAATGATTGCGGGTCGCCAATCATTTTGTGGGGCAGCTGTCAAGCTACATTATGGGAATGCAGTTTGTGCATCACTGGCGCTTCAAACACATTCCAAAAGATATTGTAGGACGTTGGAAAAGCAGAAGAGGATTAGTTTTTGAGCATGCTTAGAAGTTGTTACAATTATGACAATTGACTTCTCTCATACCTCTTTAATGTGTTATTTTGTACAATTTTGGCGTGCTAGTTAGAGTGGGGGTGTTTCGAGTCGTGACAGTTGAATTTTTATTCATTTTGACAGAGGGGAATCTGGCTGATTGAGTTAAAATGTTAGTGCTAGTGTTAGTGTTAAAGTGTTAGTGCTCTTGCAACGTTAGGGAAATTGAAATCATATGAAATCTAGCTACATTTGGCCAGCAAGACAGAAGATTTACACACGTTTTGAAAGCTCAGTTAGCTGATGGAATTTCAAGGTTAAAATATTAATAAGTGATAGGAATCCCAATTAAGTTAGTTTGCTGAATTTATCGATATGAATCTTTACTGATAATCTTCAAATGTGCATTTGGACAGGTTAGGTCAGTGGACCAGCTCAGTCCCCTATTAAAAGCATAAATCATCCCAGCCTCCAGGAAAAAGAAGACTGTGGGATTAATTGAATGCAGCGCATACATCATGTGGAACTCACTCAAGGAAGCGCGTAATATACTCCCGACTGCATCGGGACCACCTGGGCAGTAAAGTGCCATAAAGCAACTGCGGAGACATGATGAAAGGTTTTTTCCCAATAGGTTCACAGTCGTTACCGTTGCCATCATGCTGGATTCCAAAACTGTGGAGAAGCACATCAAACATGCAGCAGTTATCTGGAAGCACAGATATACACAGCTTCAATATTCAACATTGCATTAGATTAATTGGATAGGCTGTGGATTCAAGAGAAATTAGAACAGAACAGAATGTGCTTGTAATTGAAAACTGTTGGTGGATGGCAATTGGTTCATATGATGAAAAATATAAAAAGTGCAAATTCATATGCAGCGCACATTCGGGCAACATATATAGATTCATGTGTGCAATTTTATAGAATTCAACACGTGCTGCAAAAGAATTAGTAAAGTGAAGCGAATTCATTTCTTTTTGCAGTCGATCAAAAACCTTTGGGCTTGACATCAAAACATGAAAATGAGATGAGATTAACCTTTCATCTTTTATTTAGCTTTAGCTTTGTGAACCCACGCATTTTCCAAGGGGCAAAAGTATTTTTTTTGTTTCTGCTCACATTCAGATTTGGGCTTTAGAAGACTATGAAACCAGAGAGATGACTACCTGTGAAAATTAAATTTAAAACTGAGAGAAGACAGCAAATATAGGTCAGGGCGAATTTAAGCATTTGGAATGCCTCCTTTTTTTTTCTTGTTTTTTTTTTTCCCCTTAGTTGCACCAAAATTGTGGACCACATCATCCGGAATAATTTATTTCAATTTTGTTCATTTTATCAAAAAAATATCGCGCTGCATATATAGCTGCATGTGGGAGTGTTGAACTGTGTAAAAAAATAAAAAATAAAATAAAAAATCCCTGTTTGTTGTGTTTGGAGTTACTAAATGCAATATATATATATATATATATATATATATATATATATATATATATATATATATATATATATATATATATATTAGGAATTAAGAATAAGTTACTCAAATTACTATTACTTAGCAGAAGAAAACACCGTCCCGTCCGTCCCAGGCCATAGTATAAAAATAAATAAATAAATCCAGTCCCAAAACGACTCCCATGCCGTTCAGCATGACTCCCATTCCCATACCGCCCACATTTTGGAGGTCAGCTACATAAATAAAAACAACCAAAAACATATGTAAACCCATGTTGAATTTTACTCCTTTAGTGAACTGTTTATTGCCCCCCCCCCCCTTAGTGCAACTTTTTTTTTCCTCACTCTCCCGGTCTGTAAATCCAGAGGTACTGTCCCCATGCCATGTTGTATAGGCGTGTCAACCAAGACAACCCCACAACATCCAGAACCTTTACCAACCCCAGGCGGATCTCAACCAACCTTTACCATTGAGAAGCTTTTTAACCACCTCGGTGACCAGATATAGGAAAGCCTGCCTCAGAATTCCCAGACTCCCCTTCCTGAACGGAAGGCATGTCATTTTAATTGAGGTCTTCGAAGTAGTCTCTCCACCGACTCACAACGTCCTGAGTCGGAGAGAGTTGGAGGAGGAAGAGTGACGCTACAGGGAGAAGCAACAGCAAGGGTGGAGTAATTTAAACAGCTGGGGTCAATTGTCCAGAGCAATGGCGACTGTGGTAAGGGAGGTGAAGAAGCATATGATAGAAGCGTCTGTGCTCGGGGAAAGTTTGTAAGAAAGTGGTGAAGCCGGTCAGGATGTACGGATTAGAGACAGTGGCAATGAAGAAATAACAGGAAGCCGAGCTGGAGTGGCGGAAATCAAGATGTTGAGCCGCCAGGATATGTAAAATTAGCGAGTTAGTGGGACAGCCCCGATTAGATGTTTTGGGGAAAAGGTAAAAGAGAGTCGACTTTGTTAGTTTGGACACGACCAGAGGAGAAACACTAAGTACATTGGTGATCAGTAAGGACTGGAGCTGCTGGGAAAGACAGATGAATAGATAGAAGAGATGAATGTGGACATGAGGGAAGTGTTAGCGAGGAGGATGCAGAAGAGAGACTTCGATGGAAAGAATGACCCGATCAACAAGTTGGAAAGAAAAGAAGATTGAAATAGAGCCCCGTGTGTTCTACAAAAGACATGCACACTGGCTTTGCTATTGATGCCATATGTGCCTTCTCTTTGAAAACAACGGGATGCAAAGTCGTTCGCAAGTTTTCGAGGAGTATATGATTAGAGGTTCATCAACAAGTCACACAGGAGAAATTAATGCAGAGCTACTTTTGTCACTCGCTATCATATCTCAAATATTTGATCTTTTATTATTTGTGACATGCATGAAGCACAGTGAGGTGTTTTATGGTATAAACTGTCAACAGTATAGATCTTACATTTTATGGCTGTTAAACATATTTAAATTTTAATTTAAACTGCATTCACATAAACTTTATAAAGGCTTTACGGAAGCAACTATTTGGTTGGTTCTTGAACAGATTTTAATTTACCGGAGAAATTATTTTGAAGTACAAAATAGCAGCAACTAGGGCTGCACGATATTGGAAAAAAACTGACATTGATGGGGTGTTGAACTCCTGCCTTAAAGTCTGCGCTGACCAGTTGGCTATGGTCTTCACTCAGATCTTCAACAGATCTCTGAGGCTGCGCAGGATCTCATCCTTCTTCAAGCAGTCTACCATTCCCCGGGAAACCATCATTAGAACCGAATAACTACAAGCCCATAGCTCTGACATCTGTGGTCATGAAGTCCTTCGAACGCCTTGTGTTGGACTACCAAAAGAACATCATCGGACCCCTACTGGACCCCCGGCAGTTTGCCAACCTCAGCGACAAGCACCACCAACACTGGGGCCCCTCAAGGCTGCGTCCTCTGTCCACTGCCCTTCTCCCTCCGCACAAATGACTGCACCTCAACGCACCCAGCTGTCAAACTCCTGAAGGTGGCAGACGACACCGCGGTTATTGGCCTCATCAAATACGGTGACGAGTCTGCATCACGGACTTCAGCCAAAGCTGCCCCTCACACGGTCCAACTGCCCTGTGTCAACTGTCGAGACCTTCAAGTTCCTGGGAATGACAGTCTCTCAGGACCTGAAATGGGAGGCCAACATCAACCCCATCTTGAAGAAGGCCCAGAACTTCCTGAGGTTCGTGAGGAAGCACGCCCGGCCACAGTTGAGACAGTTCGACACATTAGATAATGAATCAGTTCTGTGTTCCTCCATCACAGTCTGGTTTGGCGCTGCCACAAAAAAGGACAAGATCCGACTGCAACGGACAGTCAGGACTGCAGAAAAATATCCTCTGCACCCCTCTATCCACTCTTGAGGACTTGCACACCTCAAGAACCAAGACAAGAGATCAGAAAATTCTTCTCTTCGCTAATTTTTGCCAACTTTGCACACTGCTGTGGGGCGCTATATTTATTATTATTACTGCATAGATAATTGTAGCCTCAACTCTATACATACTTGAACCGCTGTTGTTGATCAATATTCCCCCGTACTGACAATTTGAAGCACTCAAGGTCTTTCTGCACACAAAGTTGCATAATATGTACAGCTACTGGACACTTAATAAACGGTGCAACGATTATCTGAATCATCTGCACAACTGTCGTAGTATTGTAAGTATTTCACCACTGATCACTTTATCTCTACTCTTATTTGCTCCAAATTGTTGCACAGCTGACGTTGGGGTGGTATTACTGCACAATTCTACATTACAGAAATATTTTCTATACTTTATGTTTTGTCTTTTTTTATCGTAGTTGCCTTTTACTGTAATACTAGTATAGCAAATACTGATGAAGACAAATTCCTTGTGTGCTTTACATGCTTGGCCAATAAACATGATTCTGATTCTGATTGTATTGCATTTAATCACAACCCTGTTCTGATCAGTCCAATCAATTGCCCCACTGGAATCTAATAAGACCAGCACCACATCTTGTGTTCAATCTTATTTTATATCATTTAGGAGTTTTATTGACAATATCATAAATGTAGACAATTTATGTGTGGAACACCATTATGAAAAAGTTCACGGTATTTGGGATTTAATGATAGTGTTCTCATGTGCAGATTAGATTTAAGGAGAGTTCAATTGGGCCCCCTTAGGGTTTGATTGCAACATGAAAGGAAAAAGGGGAAAAATCTTTTTTTTTTTTTTTTTATCCAGTATTCACAAATCTGATGTTTTGCTTAAAGCACAACGACAATCTGTTTACTTTCACGGAGGACTCAGTAAAGTCACATGTTCAAAACCTTTCCATTTTGTGTCCAATAAGCCTGCTTGCAACAATGATGATTTGCCATTTATTGATTTTTTTTCCAAAGGGCATTCAAATATCTTGGGACTTGAGCTTCACTGTCATTGTGTTTTGACACAGTAGCGGTTATGCACTTTAATTTATGCGCGTTTCCCTTGATGAGAATGGTTAAGTAGAATCAAGTGTGTCTCGGAAGCTTACTTGTGACCCAGTTCATGTGCAACAGTGAAGGCTAGCGGGAGGCCGGTGTCCTCGCTAATGCTGCAGCTGCGATGTGATTGACACATCCCAACCACATGGGACAAACCCAGCGTTTCACAAGGCATGTTGATGGATGCACAGATGTCCTTCCTGTGGAAACAGAGGAGGCAATCTCAAATGACCAAAAGGAAAATCTATATGAACAACCAATGCTATTTATATCCATTTTGTATGCACAAACATCGTTCACTTACAAAATGAAGAGCCCTGTATTATAAATCATTTACTGGTAATATGTTTTTAAGACAACTCTTTATGTGGCTGATGAGTTTCAACGGAGCATTTTGGCAACAACACAATTGATTAGTTTGTTTCCATAAAATCTGTCTTCTAATATTTTAGGATTATATGAATGTAATGCTGAAAAGCATATGGAAGATCTATTGATTTTTTGTATCAAGCTGAAACCTGTGTCAAAATGTGGTGAAGGTCAGATTCTTTTCCACAAATCTATAACATTGGTCATTCCACATGTGTCTGAGCACATATACTTTTTTTTTATTTTTTTATTTTATTTTTTTTTACAATTTACTGACCTCCTGACAAATTATTATTTGGGAGGTACAAGAATTCTTCCTGACATCAGCGTGATGTGTAAATTTAGATACCAGTATTTACAGGAAGTGGTATATTGTTTGCACTTCATTGTTTTGCATCCTGTCTGTCTGGAAGCGCTCGTCTTAAAGGGGTGTGAAGAATACACAAGAATAATGTACAGTTGGGTCCAGATGCATTTGGAGTGAGTTTTTACAAGTGTTTCTTTATAATAATAATGCCTTTATTAGTCCCACAATGGGGAAATTCGAGATTCAAACCCAGGCCTCCTGGGGAGACTGGGTCCTGAACGCGGCGCCTTAGACCACTCGGCCATCCTGGCAGCCACGAGATTCGAACCCAGGCCTCCTGGGGAGACTGGGTCCGGAACGCGGCGCCTTAGACCACTCGGCCAGTTACACTATCACAGTGTAACTGACATAAAACATTTAAGATGTGGCTGAAAAGTAAACTTTTAGCTTGAATTGAAAAAATAATATTTAGGAATTACAGACATTTATTCCTCTGTTGCAGGGACTTTGCGTATTCGGCCAAAGTCAAAATTTGAGAGGAAAAAAAAAATCCTTCACAGATAATGACTGGCTGCCAGCGGACCTCAGCCAATTTGAAGCTTCCATTCTGGAGTTGCTTTGTGTCTGCAGCCACCTGTTGCTTGTTTGCCGGTCAAACTGCCCTCATTTTTCTGTTCAGTAAGGGTTATATTCTCCCATTGAATGAATTTTTTTTTTTTTCAATGCGCCTGGCTTGCACACCTTTCAACTATGACTTTTGACACATTCACCGCGCGTAACTTCGAAATGTGTGCACAACCAGCAGAAGTATGTACAAAGAGTTTTCCTGAGATTCATTTGAAAAACTATACGGCACTTTAAATAAAAAAATGTATTCTGTCATCTCTCTCTCTCT